>NC_137628.1:32677754-33035254 GCF_963383615.2 Lipophrys pholis
AACACGGCTCAACACCAGGCTTCAGGGCATGTAGTACACATGCCAGACCTTTAGGGGCGCTGTGACTCACCAAACACAACAAAAACACAGAAGAAGACAGACCACATAGAAATTTAGAAGTAGACTTCTGCACATAAACACATAAACCACTATATATAACTCTAGTTTTATAGGTCTATGGCCCCGCTCCGCCTGCTTCTAGCTTCTGCAGCTCGACCGGAGCTTCTAGTCCCTGATTGTTCTGGTTATTAGGGGACGTTGTGGACCCTTTTTTCTTTTTTTTTTTTTTTTCTTTTTTTTTTTTTTAGATCGGCGGGGTGATCGGCTGGATTTGCCGATACCCGATCACTCACAAATCACCAATATCGGCCCCGAGCCGATATCTACCGATCTGATCTGGACAACCAAGTACATAGTTACGTAAGATTATAAACAAGTCTTTCACATATTTTAAATGAATTGTCTGACTAATCGCCAAATCCACCACATATTCAGGTCTACATACTTTGAACACTTTGCTTTACACATTCTTGGACAGAAAATGGGTTTAAGGATGCCATTGTCTCACTGGAAACATACATTTTCTTTAATAAAAAGAAAGACATGCATCGCTAATGTTGTTCTATGTTGGTTCTTCATTAAGTTAATGACTAGAAGCCGCCACAACTTTTGTCAATAAGGGACGCACAAGAACCTGTCCCGCCCTGCCCTGTCCTGGCACATACTACGCAGTGGGATCAAGGCTTAAATGTCCAGTGATGGAAGTTTAAGGTGACTGTGAGCAGGTTGGTTCACCTCCACAAGCTGTAGAGGCCAAGCCCATGCTCGGGCCACATGCTCCACGGGGACTACCTGATTGATGCACTGATCGTTGTTGTTTCTGATCAATGAATGTTGACATTCATTGCTTGTTTATTAACATCTAAATTTACAGGGTCCAGTAGATTTAGGCTCAACTTTTTAAAACACCCAGATATGTGCTTCAGTGGTCAATCACTGTTTCTTCTGACAAAGAAAGAAAGGTTCCCCCACACACATATACATCTCCTGTCAATTCACCTTGTGACACCTAAGAACACCGCGTACCATGGATTAATACACTTCCACTCTGCTCCTAATCCTGTGGTCAAAAGATGCAGATGCATGGATGTTCAGCAGATGGAAAGTAAAACGTTTTTTTTCTTTGTAAATGACACCATTTATCATGTCATCCTTCGCTTGGCCGTACAGAGCTGCAGTTTCCCTGTGATTTCCTTCAAGGCGACAAGGTGAGGTATTTAGTGTCCTGCAGCAGAGACAAGTGTGGTTTCTTTGACCGTATGAGCTCCTGTTGTTTGGCTTCAAAGTGGACGTTATTCACAGTGAGAGTCATCACATGATCAAGGCTTTTGAACATACTGGTGAGCGATGCAATGTTAACATAGAATGTGTGCATGTGGACCGTCACGGCAGCAGCTGACGCCAGCTTTGGAAGCTTTGCTCGGAGCTGTTTTCCTCACGGCCTACCTCGCATCACCTATCATATCACCTGTCATATCACCTATCATATCACCTGTCATATCACTTATCATATCACCTGTCATATCACCTATCATATCACCTACCACATGACTCAACCAGATCTCAGTTCAGTGGCTCCATCCAGCCCTCTGACACGTCTGCTATAGTTTCTTCTAAACATTGTACTTGTGCCACACCAGAGATCTTTGAACAACGTTTTCAGTCAACATATATATAGCACTTGTCTTTAGAAAACATTTAGCTCCTTATTCAATTCAAATCAAATCAAATCAAACTGTATTTGTAGTGTACTTTTCATACCAAAAAATTGCAACACAAAGTGCTTCACATAAAATACAAAAAATGGAATAAAATAAAATATAAAACACTTGCATGAACGCACACACACACACACACACACACACACACACACACACACACACACACACACACACACACACACGGCTCCGGAGCTGCGGGTTGCCGACCGCTGCACTAAAAGCTAAATTTGGACAATCAGAGCAGATTCTTATCAAGGTAAGCTGACAACCTGTTATACACTTACAAACAGCTGGAAAGACAATGTCATGAATGGAGAGGTATTTCTAATACACACAACTATATCTACATCACTGCAGCTGCTGATTTAACAATTAATTAATTAATTGTTCCCATCTTAGCTCTGTAGAAACTACAGCCATATTATTGAGGCTTTATATCAGGTGTATTCACACACTTGTGAATAACCATAAAAGAGGGGGAGGAGGAGGAGGAGGAGGAGGAGGGGGAGAGGCTCCATCTCTCTTCAGAAACTGATGTTACATTATTAATGTGTGTGTGCCTGACCACTCACTAACATTTTCGTCCCGTCTCATCTCGTCAACAAAAACTCATGTCTCCTCATGTTTTAGTCATCAAACAGCCATGTAGAGTGTCACTGTCTCGTTATCGTCTTGAAAAAAAGGGGCGTTAACAAAATCATTTCGTCTAACCCTAACCTGTCAAAAACAACACTGGTTCTGTCTGAGGGTCTTACTGGGTTGGTCTCGCTGTGGGAGCGGCAAACTTTATGTGCTTTCCTCAGATGTTGTTTTAAAAAATACAGCTCTAAATAAAGCTTCAGTTGCTTTTTGTGAATTTATTTTTTTCATTCTCTTCATTAGTAAGAAAGAAAATTCTTAAAACAACACACTGCTCTGTTGACACAAGGACATTTGACACAGAATCTCCAAAACCTTCCTCCCACCACATGTGCATCAGACCCCAAAATACCTGAGCTCCACCATCTGGGCGAGTCCCCGGGTGCTTACTATCTGGAGAAGACACACCTTCTTCTGTCATAAAACATTTTTTTAATAATAATTATTATTCTTTTTGAAATTGAAACACCACACACAGTGTTAAAGAACTGTATTCTATAATTTCACTTTCTCAAACATAAATCTAGTTCAAATAAAATGCAACATATAAATATATCTGCATCTTGATTGAAGGCCACGATCATGTGACTGCACAATGACCGCTACTTGAGTTCCTTCTCTTTTACCTGTATAAACACAAACTTGTAGACAGTCGGGAAAGACATAAAAGAAAATGGAGAGATTTGTTTGCCCGCCTGGTCCTGTAAAGACAGCTCCAGGAGGAACTGAGACACAGAAAAAGTTTCCATCTATACGGAAGTGTCATTGAAAGCAGAAAGGAGAAGCTGAAATGTCGGCTGTGGGGCGCACTGTGTCGAGAGTATGAAACCCAAAACGCTCAAAAGACACTTTGAGACAACACACAACGAAGATGTCGGCTGACGGATGTTTTTTCGAAAACAAATATGCTGAGCTGAATAGCCAGCGAGTGTACTTCAACAAGGCTGTGACCGTTAGTGAGCAGGCACTGAAAGTGTGAGTGGAGGTGAGCTATCTCATCACTAGGGCCATGAAGCAGCATCATTCTGAGACATTAATGTTGCCAGGTGCTATCAAAATGGTACCACTGTCTGAGAACACAGTGAAAAGAAGATTGCCTCAAACTGATGACCAAGAGGGTAAGCTGACAGGAAAATGGTTGTGTGAAGCCGAAGTTAGTGGCCTCATGTATATGAAGTCAAAGTACCATTCCTTACAACATAACTTTGTTTTTCCTTCATAATTCCTTTAATGAGAGATTGTTAGTTCGGCATTACTTTTCAGCCTTCTAGAGACAAGAAATTGTGACTTTGTGCACGAATCCTGGCTCCTCTGTATAACAAACATGATCAAACACAAATTCTATAATAAAAATGTCAAAGTGGGATCACCTGAAATATGTGATGTCAAAATGGGGTCACAGCTCAAAACAGGTTGGGAACCACTGATATAAATGGACAGTTGTTGTTACCTCTATGTTATCTTCATTCAGGTCCACAACCCAAAGTCAACTGCAGAAAAACAAATATATGCTTAATTTTTTTTTTAATCTAACTTGTGAAATCCAGAAACAAACATTTTATTGTAATTGTAATGTGATTTTTATCACTTTGAAGCCATTGACACATTGAGAAAAGAAGCTACTGCTTCATGTTCACCACTGAGGTACATCAGCTACTGAACATATTTTATTAGTCTTGACACTATCCACCCTCCTGTTCTATTAATATTTTTTATGTCTTGTGAATTTTACTGAATTGAATTTGCTGTTTGGTATGGGGCTGTAATGTTTGCCTCTGGATATTCAACAGAAGAGCAGTTCTGATCATCTTCTCTTCTATTCAGATACCAATTTTGTGCTTGGAAATGCTCAAATCGTGGACTGGCCGATCGTCTACAGCAACGATGGCTTCTGCAAACTGTCAGGATACCATCGAGCCGAGGTTATGCAGAAGAGCAGCACATGCAGGTACATCACACAGCGCCATGACACTGGTTAGAGGACTGGTGTGTTTGGTTTCTGTGCTGACTCAGTTTTCTCCTCAGCTTCATGTACGGGGAACTGACAGACAAGGAGACCAGTGACAAAGTTCAACAGACCTTTGAGAATTACGAGATGAACTCTTTTGAGATTCTGATGTACAAGAAGAACCGTAAGTACTTGAATGTGCTGCTTAAAATTACTGAAACATTCTTCTTTGAATATCCTGTAGTACACTGGAATAAAACATGATGTCTCCTTATCAAATGATATGTCAGTTAGTGAACAGATGATGTGGCCACTCCGCTTTGAATGAACTCTGTCGTTCCAGAATCTTTGCAATTGAGTTCTGTATATTTGTGGCCATCTGATTGGCTCTACTTGTGTATTTCTGTATAAAGTTTGAATGTTCTCCCTGAGCGTGCAATGGTTTGCAGTCAAGGACATTCTTGTTAGGTTAGACCAGGGGTCGGCCACATGCGGCTCTTCCGTCCTTCTGCTGCGGCTCCTTGAGCTTTGAGCCCCCGGCAGTACATACCTGAGCAGGGCGGGCCGGGATGGTACGGTGAGGCAAAGCGCACCCAGACCCAACTGTGTTGGGCGATCCCACTACAGAGAGTGCAGTAAAATGTAGGTTGCGAACTTGTCGCGATGACTCTTAGGAGTGTACTGAACTTGGAGAAGCGTTCAAAACAGTGAGGTTGCACTACACTTCTGGCACTGTGTGTGAGGCTTGTCATCACCTGGGGGTGTACCTCACAGTCTGTGTCAGGATCAACGAGATCAACAGCCTGCTGGGGCTCAGATGGGTGCAACGCTGAGTTGAGTAGGAAGGCTGGTCCTGTGAGCCATGCAGTGTTACTGAGAAGGGCTGGTGTAGTGGATCTTGATCCAGTGGCAGCAGGATTGAGTTTTGTAGGAATGTACTTCCACTGACCAGAACATGTAGACTGATGTATTTGTTGAACCTTATTGTGGACATGGACGTAAAATCTCCTTGACTTGTTGTTGATGTATCCCAATACAACTCTGCTGTCAGTGTAGTATGTAACACCGTCAAATGTAATATCCATCTCAGCTTCTATCATCTCAGCGATCTCAACAGCGAGTACAGCTGCACAAAGTTCAAGCCTCGGGATGGTTAGGCCAGCCAGGGGAGCAAGTTTTGCTTTCCCAAAGACAAACCCAATTTCCGTCTGCTCTTGGCGGTTTGTCACTTTGATGTAAGCTACAGCTGCAATCGCTTTGACGGATGCATCTGGAAAGATACAGAGTTCTCTTTCTTTTGTGGCTTCAGTGGAGGAGAGGGTGTAAGGACGTGGTATCCGGAGCCTCTCTAAATCATTCAGCGATTGTTTCCATCTTGCCCATTCAGCTTCCATGTCTTTGGGAAGTGGTGCGTCCCAGTCTTTAGCTTGAGCAGTTAGCTCTCGGAGTATTAGCCTTCCCTTGACTGTGATGGGTTTTCCTCAATCTGAAACATGAAGGAGTCCGTGTGCATGTTCCACATCAATCCGAGGCTGCGTTGAACGGGAAAATCATCAACAAATAGCTCAAGGTTCTCAAGGTCGTTCGACCGATCTTCAGGTGGGAATGCTTTTATGACAGCAGGACAGTTGGATGCAATTTTGCACAATCGTAAATTGGATCTAGCAAGCATTTTCTGTGCCCGCTTAAGAAAGCTAATGGCTTCTTCCTCAGTGACGAAGGATTTTAAAGCATCATCAACGTAGAACTCACGGTCGATGAGTCTTCTTGCATCACTACCAAAGCCAACCTCTGCTTCTTTCGCTGCTCTTCTTAGACCATATACAGCCACAGCAGGAGAGGGACTGTTTCCAAAAAGATGAACTCGCATCCTGTACTCGACAACATCAGCAGTGGGATCGTTGTTCCTATACCAAAGGAACTGCAGGAAGTCATGATGGCCTTCTATAGCAATGAAACCATGGAACATATGCTCAATGTCTACAGTGACAGCAACTTGTTCCTTTCTGAATCTCATGAGGATCCCAAGGAGGCTGTTATTGAGATCAGGGCCTGTGAGCAACACATCACTGAGTGACACTCCGTCGTAAGAGGCACTGCTGTCAAAAACCACACGGATCTTATTGGGTTTTTTAGGATGATACACTCCAAACAATGGCAGGTACCAGCACTCTTGTCCAGGTTTCAGCGGTAGGGCAACCTCTGCATGTCTTCTCTCAAAAATCTTTGCCATGAACTCAAAGAAGTGTGTCTTCATGAGTGGTCGTTTTCCTAATGTGCGTTGGAGGGAAACATGACGGTTGTGCACTTGCTTCTTGTTGTTTGGCAGCCGTTGTCTTGGTACTCGAAAAGGTAAAGGTGCTTCCCAGCTTTTGGAGCTGTTCTGGTGGCATTCAATCTCCATTATGCGAAGAAACTCCATATCTTCAATGGATGGTGCAAGTTTGTGGTCATCAGGAGTTTGAGC
This sequence comes from Lipophrys pholis, assembly GCF_963383615.2. Taxonomy (NCBI): domain Eukaryota; kingdom Metazoa; phylum Chordata; class Actinopteri; order Blenniiformes; family Blenniidae; genus Lipophrys; species Lipophrys pholis. The sequence goes on from NC_137628.1 coordinate 32,684,590, forward strand.
GAAGACGTTTTCACACAGGCTGTCTGGAGTGAGCGCTGATAAGTTGGATGAGGAGGTCAGATTTAGATGTTGATGCTTAGGGCCCTGATTTCTGTGACTTTGATCTGGTTGTTGCATGGTTGGAGAAGACTTGTACGACCACTTTCCAGAATGGATGTTTTCGGTATCTGTTCCGTCTTCCTCCCTGCCATCCTTGAAAGCGGGATGAAACTTGTTTCTTTTCCAGGTGGGTGGACCAGGGTGAAGTGCTATTACATGGGCAGTGCTGTCACATTCCATGCATTTTATCTCAGTACTGCAGTCCTTAGAAATGTGTTCTGCGGAAGAGCAACAGCGAAAACAAAATGTAATGTTCTTTTAGAAACTCTTTCTGCTCTTCTATTTTCATTTCACGAAAGCCTCAGCATTGTCTTAGAGGGTGGGGCTTCCTGTGTAGAGGGCAGTGTTTGCTTGGATCCATTGGTTTACTCCCCTCTCGAATCTCAGACTTGTTAGCTACCGAGACCTGTGTTTTGTGAACACGTACAGCCATTTTCATTGTCTTTTCCTACCTGTTGCTTCTCTCTGCAGTAGCTTGTGTGAAGAGGTTGAAACTTGGGTCTGTGCGAGTCTTTGCCTCCATCCGAATGAAGTTCACCAGTTCACTGAAATGTCGGAAGCTGACAAAGTGTTCACGTTTGTATTTTGACCCGAAGTACAACCACTTTTCCTGGATGTTGTATGGGAGTTTGTCAATGATGGGGTTCACTCCTCTTGAGGTGTCCAAGTATGACAGGCCTGCCAGATAACCATCTTCTTTTGCAGCTAGAAGCTCTAACAAGAGGTCAGCTAGATCCCTGAGCTTCTGTGGATCCCTATTTGTAAACTTTCCAAAGGTCACAAATTCCTGGAAAAGAGCCTGTTCAACAAACATTAGTGAAGTTGATAAGCCTTGTGAAGGGAAATGAAAAATTCCAATGAGGTATAGATCCAAAAAGTTACTGACATTTTCACGTCTCGGCCGATATCAAGTGACAGCTTTCCTTTTCTGCTTGTCATAAAAGCTGCCATGTAAAAACAAAAAAGATTTGCGGCATTACTACTGTCACACGTTTCCCAGCTGAAAACTCAACATTCTGCTCAATGAATCTTTTGTCAGATATTTTGATCTTTTTGGAGAAACATCCTATTGATGGACGTGTTAACATTTTGGAAAATAAAAATGATATCGATCATAGGTCCGTAGAATTAGTCCCACCTCTGTGGATTCTGCAGATAGAATTCGTCTAAAGTCCTCCTCTCTGCTTCAGCATTTGAACGCATCAGAATGAGCCAGAGAATTACGCGTCAATCAGAGGCTGCCTTTCAAAATGTATATACCACCTGGTATCAACTGACCAATCATGTTGCTCGTTACTGGGCGTAGTAAAAACCAGAAGTCAGTTGCGCGTTGTGTACTCAAGCCTATATTTATGCGAAAAAAGATTAATTTAAACAAAATTAGACAAGTAGTGACCATTATACACACATTTTAGAGGCTTTGAGCAAGACATCAGCTATTTTTTCGGCCGTCTTTTCCGAAAAATGAGAGTCCAAATGACGGCTGGATGGCTCGCTCTCTAAAACCATGCAGCTGTATATTATATAATAGTCCTTGGACCGGGTGTATATCAACAAATATATTTCAACAGCATTGAGGTAGCATTGGTCAATCAGTGGAAAAGCGATAAATAAGAGGAATCCATTGACAGGTGAAACACATTAACTCAATCAGACACAGAGGGAAGACAGACAGGAAGAACAAGTGCATGGAGACATGGACAATACATGTCAAAAATAAAACTGAGACAAAGACACAGAAGGGGTCCTGACACAATGTTACTATAAATAGCTTCAAAAACATTTTGTCTGACCTGCATTGTTTTGTGGGGAGTTTTGAGATTTCTCTACAGCTTTGTTGTATTTTTCCGGCTGTCTTCTGACCACTTTTCCTTGCTTTGTTAAAAACCAACCTTCATGATTTATTCCCCACTGCTTGAAAGAAAATAACCCAAAACCCTATATCATCCTTCTTCTTATTCCTGAGTAAAGTATTGTCTCAAGTCTTCCTCTGTGTCTGATGTTCTGATGTTTCTTCTGTGTCCTCCTGGTAAACTACACAGTGATGACCTGTGGCCATCAATGAAGAAAGACACCAAATATTTGTCAGAGAATCCAAAGGAAAGGATTTAAAGTTGTTAATTGTGATCTCTAGCTTGAAATATCCAACTGTGATCTTTTCATCAGATGATATATCAGCGTCCCTCTAGGGGGCTGTGTGGACTCAGAGGTAGTCAGATTTACAGTCCGGTTTACAGACAATATACTGACAGATAATCACGCAATCAGGGATGTAGTTACAGAAGTTTATATGGATTCAAAAGGTCTGTGCCAGTTGTCTCCTCGCCTGGAAGCCTTTTATTAAGTGTAACATGAAACCTGTGTAAGCTTGTAGAATTAGCATTTAGCTCCAGGACAGCTGATAGAAATGAGTTCAACATGGCGGCTCTGCCCGACCATCCCCAATATGGACCATGCCAATGTCAGGTCTGCACACTGCTTTATCCACTCATCACCCACCAAGAGGAAACATAAGATCCACAGCAATAGAATCCCAAAACTGCCCAACAGTGCCCAACAACCAAAAATATAAAGGTGTCTGACCATTAACAACTGTCTCATTAACCAAATGTTCAACTTTTGGCCTATGTCAGTGAGAAACTTTTGTTTGTATTTGATTGTTTGCTGGATTATTACTGTAATTTCCCCTACTGTTGGTGCTGCAGGAATGCCAGTGTGGTTTTTCGTCAAGATTGCTCCAATCAGGAATGAGCAGGACAAAGTGGTCTTGTTTCTCTGCACCTTCAGTGATATCACTGCCTTCAAGCAGCCAATTGAGGATGACTCTTCCAAAGGTGAGTCTTGTTCAGAGCTGTTTATGAGTGACTTAATGCGGGACACACAGTTTCCACTTTAAGAACATATGATTTGAACCGAACAACAGCTTTAATCACTTTTGTAAGACAGTTGTAAGAAATCAAAGTAGGCAATCGAAAATGTACATTCTCATTTGGGAACGTCACTGATCTGCATTTAGCATTTTGCTGAAATGAATATTGTTGAGATTTCATGCAAATATGCATCCCAGTGACAGTGACCAGTGTTTTATGCAAAACATGTTTGTGAGCCCTCCATGATCACCCTCTGTGGAACATGAACACACCACAGCAGGGACAGAAGTGACAAAGCAGTGGAAGTAAAGCAAAAAATACAGTTTCTCATTTTACAATACTCTTTTTTTAATATTAAATTTTCTTCCAGTCCCAAACACACTGAGACACCCCTTACATGTTGAGATGATGAGTTTCTGAGACAGAAAATGACTGGATTTATCTTCAGAAACGTGGGATGATGGCATTGGTGTGAATTATAAACATTATAAAAAGTGGAAAATGTAGGGTTGTAGTACCAGAGGAACCTATTACCTCAACCAAAATGACAAGCCTTGTATTTGACGTCAATCAAATACTGTCTTGCTGTGTCAGGGTTCTAAAAAACAATTTTCACTGAATTTCACATCTAGGAATATATATATAACGAGCCGTAGGAGCACTTTGTTTATTATATTATTTTAGTGGATAAAACTGCTTAAATTCTGAAGTGAGCTAAGAGGTCAGTCAAGTAATGTCATAATTATGAAAGTATTTCCTGCGCCTGTTCCAAAAGTCAACCATGTTATACTTTATATATATATTTTGTACGAGTGGAGATGGCTGGGGTTGTCATGTTGCCTCTGATTTCTCTCGTTGGCAGGATGGGGTAAATTTGCACGTCTGACTCGTGCGTTGACCAGTTCTCGAGGAGTTCTTCAGCAGCTCACTCCAACGGTCCAGAAAGGCGAGAACGTCCACAAACATTCACGGCTGGCTGAGGTAAGACGTCATCTCCTACATCCAGTTCCTTTACTCACAATAAAGACATGAACAAAACTAAAAATTCAAGCTGGAGCGGCACCAGTCCACCAAACACCCTGAGATGACGTGTAAACCCAAAGAGTTTATATTTACAGAAAAGAAACTCATCATAACAGAATAAATCAAAGAAATTCAATTTCATATATAGGATGTTAGGAGGTTCCTTCAACTTTTTTGCAATTGTACGGGGAGGTGGGGGCGGGGTCGCCTGGGTTTATAATTTAACCTTTATATAACCTTGAAAATTAACCCATTGAGATCGAGGCCTCTTTTATACAAGGGTGAACATCCTCAGAATTAAAACACTGAAAATGTATTCAACACAATTAACAGTATAAAATGGTTAAAAAGATAAAGTGCAGATTAATATAGACAAAATTTAAAATATGAAATGCAGATTTTGTAAAAAAGAAAAAAAAAGATTTAAATGAAGTGCAATAGTATTTGAAGGTGCATTTGTTCACTGTAAAATCTCTTAAAACATGAACACCGATTAATCTTTGATGAGTAATGAAGAACAGATTTGATTTAAAAAGATTGGAAATCACTGAGGAGTCACCAGGGGAAGATTTTGTAGATGCAATTGGACAATTCAGAGAATTCATCAAGGAAAACACCTCAGCAAGGTCGCTGCTGACTCTTGTAAGAGGAAGGAGACATCTGTCTGTGATTCCAAATGTTGATGACACTGAGGCGTTATTTGACATTACCTGTAACCAGTGCCAGTGGGGGGGCGCTCATTCTCAAAACTTAGACTTGCGAAAAATAATCTGAGCTCCACAATGAGCCATAACAGACTTAATTACCTGTGTGATGGCCACTGAGAGTGATGTTCTCAGGAAAGTGGACTTTACCAGTCTCATCTCAAAGAGCCCAGACGTGGTAAGAGCACTAAAATATTCTACTCAACTAAAAATACAATTACTTTGATACAATTTTACTCAAATACAAGTACAATTACCAGTTTGAAAATTTGCTCATGTAAAAGTAAAAAGTAGCTCATATAAAATATACTCAGAGTAAAAGTTACTTTTGACAGTAGGAGTATTGTCTCTCCTGTGGAGCGCAAGAAAGACAATGGGGTTTAAATGTAGAAGTAGTTGTTCTTAATGAAAGGAACAACTTTACAAATTAAATTGCAATGGCAGTGAAGCTGTAAATGTTTGACGGTCACAAGCTGTGACTTTTCCTAAAAGACCCAAAGAAGACCAACCTGTACTGTCCGGTACCATCTCCTTGTTTTTAAGACTAAACTGGGGCATGTCTTTGATATGAAACTTTGCTCTACCTGTCAAATAATAGTGCAGCGATTGCTGAGCCGATAGGAAGGACTGAACCGTTGTGCTGCAATGCACCATGGGAGTCTGGGTTGTTGGGACTTTAAAAGCCATTCGTTTACCTGAACATTACAAAAACACAGATTCTCCTCATCAATTATTCACCTGGCAGGATAAAGAATGGGGACCTGTTTCGAGACCTACAATTAAGGCATTTCTATGATACAGAAATTAAAAAAGGAATTTCAGCAGAAGGTACCGAGTTGCTCGAGGTGTTGACAGCAGCATATAAACATAAACATACTCCTGGAAAAATGTGGATTCACTGTGTTCAAGGACTGCAGACTTTTCACGGAAGCACCCATGAAAAGAACATGGCCATAGTCAAAGTGCTAAAAACGTTGAAGACACAAGACATTTACGAGCACTTAGGGAAAAACATGATTGGTTACGAAAATAAAATCCAATCTTGATTTTAAGTTTGCAAACTAAAATGGCAATGTGCTCTTTAAAGGAAAACTCTGGATCAAGAACAAAATCAAGATGGTAACTACTGACACCTTCTATTTGTTTACCTTGAGTAGTGGTTATTTCTGGACGGCTGTCTGCTCATTTACTTAGTGAAGACCGGCACTTTTGTTTTCTCGGCATTCAACACAAGCTTCAAATTGTGCAGGTGAGATCGGACAATAAGGAAAGCTCGCTGGGGCCTCCCCGGGTCTGGGGGCAGCCGGCCACCGGGGTGGCGGTGTCCGGGCCCGATGGCCTCGGGCCCCCTTGTGTCGCTACAGGCCCCCCCACAACAGTTCCAGCCACACTCAGTGGACAAGCCACACACACACACACACACACATTTCCACTCCTCATGATGTGTTGCTGATGTTGCTTGTTTTCTGCCGTCATTCGATCAACTATAAAAATCATGTTCTTCTTTTGTTGTTACTTCTTTGTTCATTCATGTTCCTGCTTCATGTTCCTGTCTAGATAATAGAGCTGCTCAGGCTGGTTAATCTAGAAAATCATCTTACTGTCTAGATAGAGCTGCTCAGGCTGGTTAATCTAGAAAATCATCTTACTGTCTAGATAGAGCTGCTCAGGCTGGTTAATCTAGTAACAGTTGTAAAGTATTTGGATCAGTGTGATAACTGTAAATAATATATGTAGCACTAACAAGGGTATTGTATGTTGTCCCCCACCCCCACCCCTCAATCTTCAATCTGCAATGTGATCTGGGTGACGGTGCTCAGACTGCCACCCCCGGATAAGCGGGAGAAAATGGATGGATGGATGGATGGATGGATGGATGGATGGATGGATGGATGGATGGATGGATGGATGGATGGATGGATGGATGGATGGATGACATGTTTGTTAGATTATTGCACAGGTCTTTCACATAAATAGAAAATAAAATGGTTCCTAGGAGCGAGCCCTGTGGAACACCTTTGGTGAAGAATTTGAGCCGCTCTGTTTGAGTGGACTGGTATCTGTTTGACAGGACTGGTATCTGTTTGACAGGACTGGTATCTGTTTGACCGGACTGGTATCTGTTTGACAGGACTGGTATCTGTTTGACAGGACTGGTATCTGTTTGACAGGACTGGTATCTGTTTGACCGGACTGGTATCTGTTTGAGTGGACTGGTATCTGTTTGACAGGACTGGTATCTGTTTGACAGGACTGGTATCTGTTTGAGTGGACTGGTATCTGTTTGACAGGACTGGTATCTGTTTGACAGGTAGTCGACAAAGCAGCCGGCAGCTTACCCTGAGATGCCAATCTTAGTTCGAGTTTTAACTAAAAGAGAGTGATCCAGTGTCAAAAGCCTTTGAAAGGACAATGAAAAGTGCAGTACAATATTTCTTGACATCCAGTGTATAAATAAAATCATTTAAAACTTAAAGGGGCTGTAACCGTGCTGTGCTGCTTTCTAAAACCAGATTGAAAAGTATTCCAAATACAATAGGTTTCTAAAAACAACTTAGTGGTCACTGACCAGGTTTTTACACATTTTAGCCACAATACATAGTTTAGAAAAAGGCCTGTAATTGTTTCCTCCTTTAAGAAGTGGAAGAACAAAGACCAATTTCCAGACTGTTTAAAGTTTGTTGGTACAAAAAGAACAGGTGAAAGTTCAGCAATAAAATCAGCAGTCAGCTTCAGAATCAAGGGTTCCAACTTGTCTGGACCAGCTGCTTTCCTGGTGTCCAGATCTTTGAGTGCTCTGTGAACCTCCAGAACGGCAATGGGCTCAAATTAAATTCAGGCATATTTAAATCATTGCACTTTTCACAGAAATCGGGAGTTGAGTCCATAGATATGAAACGAAAGTTACATATGAAACTGCGGTTGTCTGGCCTTTGTGCACACCCTTTTTTTTGTGTGTGTTTGGAGGTTGTTTTTTATTTGGTGTGGTCATGTTTTGCTTTGTTTTGTAAAACTAATAATACGTAAAGTAACTTATTACTTTTAAAAAGAAGTAATCAGTAAAGTATGGCATGGAGAGCCACAACAAGCCAGAGCCTGCTGCCTGGCTGAGAGTGAGTGTATGTCACCTGTCTTCAAGGGGGGAAGCAATGAAACTGCAGCCTGTATCCAGGTTCTGTTCAAACTAGAACTCCACAGGGCTCTAGAAAATGTTGAATGTGTGAATGTGTTGAAGAAGGATTGAAAGTTTTGACTCAAACTCTCCTCTCTGTTTGGAGTCCAGATCATTTCATCGGGCATCCTGAGTCCTCACTCCTCAAGTTGTCCCCCAGAGCAGTTCTCCCCCTGCAGGTTGAACACTTTCTGGCCGTGAAACATTGTGTTGAGCAGTGGATGATCCTCCTGGATCCTGGACAGTGGTTCCTCATGTGGTGAAACACTCCAAATACCAGATAATAGCAGTTTGTACCCATCGTTTTTACAATGCATTCATGTGACTCACATCATACTGTACAAGGTGAACATGATTGGTGTATTTCTCTACATACAACACTTCATTTCATGACATACTGTACATTCAAAACCTTCTTTGTTGGTTTATTTTTGCTGCCTTGACACCCATCTGTACTTTTGCACGTATGTGTGTGTGTCCTTGCTTCAACTATCACTTCCCCTTCATATTGCTTTGACGTGTCTCTTTTTTGGTCATAAATCATTCTTTCTATTGAGACACTCACACACTCACTCAGTGCACCACTTGTTCTTCATCATGCCCTTTTTCAGCTACAATCTACACTTTCCAGCCCACACACACACACACACACACACACACACACACACACACACACACACACACACACACACACACACACACACACACACACACACACACACACACACACACACACACACACACACACTCAATACACTCATCCTTTATAGTTTCGTTAATCACTTTTCAACAAATCAATGTTTACAAAAATATTTTCTCTCTATGATGCAACATTGCTCTTTTACATTTCAGAATCACATGGATCATTAAAACACACATTAATCAACACGTTCTCAAGGTCTCCTGCTTCTCAGTAAAACCTCTTATGATTCTCCCCACTTCCCTCCTGCTCAGACGGAGGAGGAACAATATGCTATTCGCTGTTATTAGCCAATGATGTCTTTCTGACTGTATCACATTGGTGATATCACATGTTATTGGAGCCTCGTGGGGGTTGGATGGGAGGAGAACCAGTGGTCCAGGACTGACTGGTGAGATTAGATCACCCAGTTGGTCTGGAAGTGTCTTGGTGCTTCAGAAGAAAACCAGACCCTGTGTGGAATAAGCAGATGGATGGACGTAATATTGCTGAAGTAAAAGTTGTTTTATTTTATTAATTATCCACTTTCATCCAGCTGCTCTAACTCCATGTTGATGAAAAGGTTAAGGAGCCCTGACCCAGGTCACTTTGTCTCCAGTGTGAGGAAAGCAAGACCCAACCGTGTCTTTCTGATGTTCTTTTCCAGGTTCTTCAGCTGGGTTCAGACATCTTGCCTCAGTACAAACAGGAAACCCCGAAGACACCACCACACATTATTCTGCACTACTGCCTCTTCAAGACGACGTGGGACTGGGTCATCCTGATCCTCACCTTCTACACAGCCATCATGGTGCCCTACAATGTCTCCTTCAAGACCAAGCAGAACAACGTCACGTGGCTGGTGGTGGACAGCATTGTGGACGTAATCTTTCTTGTAGACATTGTCCTTAACTTCCACACTACCTTTGTGGGTCCAGCTGGAGAAGTCATCTCTGACCCCAAACTCATTCGCATGAACTACGTCAGAACCTGGTTCGTCATCGACCTGCTGTCCTGTCTTCCTTACGACGTTATCAACGCCTTTGAGAACGTAGACGAGGTCAGTGGACTGACACCCGCACCCACACGTGTGTGTATATGTCTGACAAACACATTTCAGTTAATGAAGTCTTCTGATAACTAATCTGGAGGAATGAAAACACTCCAGGATTACACCAAATAATCTACCTGGTTGAAGATTCTGAGACATTTTACACAATTTCACTGAAATGTTTACAACTTTTTAAAACCTTTCCTCGCAACAACACATCTCAAAAGAGTTGGATAAAGGTCCATAAAATGGTGGGAATGTATTTTAAAAAAGCATTTCTTGTTCTTTTGACATGGACTGACACACTGCCCCTGTTATGCCCTCTGGTCACTCTGAACTGGTTTGAGTTTCCAGGTAAAGACGATACTTAATAATGTCCTTCCAGATTTAAAAGCTGCCTGTACTCCAGGCATTAATGCAAGCTCATCAACCAGAGGTGCTGGCATGATTAGGGATCTGTACTTCTACTTTGGATATTGTTAGTTATGTGTCAGTGAGTATCTATTTCTAGTTTTGTTTGCTTTTATGTAGCTGCAGTTGTAGCCAGTGTTATAATGGTCCCTGGATAAGTGGTTATATGCCTAATTTATGCCTTTTTTTTGGAGCAGCCCAGAAATGCCATTTTTTTTATAAGCAGTGGTATTGAAGACCACTCTGTTCAGTGGAAATCCATCCTTATTCACAGCTCATTGTCACATTATTTCAGTAAAAATTTGGATTAAGCAATATTTGCCTCACCCTGCCTGTGATTGGCTCATCAGCCCTCATGCTGCACTAACAGACATTAACTAATCGATTCAGTGAAAGCAGTGAATACTAACCAATCAGAGGCTCTCAATGGTTTCACCTGATTTATGTCGAACGTAGAGCGAAATCTCTGCGTTCATACACAGCATACAGTCACGTTCCACAAACTCAGAGACTGATCATGACTCAGCACTTGATGTGCCGATGACAACTACAATTCCAATTGTCCACAACAGCAACAATTGACAGGCATTTCCTGCCCTGTGGAAGAAGAGAAAAACAGCTGAGAGAAAGGCAGAGATGATGTGAGATCTACCTCCCTGTCTCTTTATCCTCCCTGCAGCCACAGATGATGGTCAGTATCTTTGGGCAGAACTGCTGACGGAGCCGTAATGCATTCTGGGTGTTCCCCTTTCAGGAAGGGCTGGTGTTGATAAGATGAAGTGGAGGTTGCTGAGTGGTGTGATGTGATGCTGTAGTGGCAGATGAACATGGAGAGGATGTGATTCTGTAGGAGGAAGCAGCTGGCTGCATTATTCACGTTTCATATAAACCACATACATGTTTGATACACCTTCATACATCTTTCATACAAGCTGTATTCACCCTGTCTTTAAAAGGTCTGAGAGTGATCAGAGAACAGGTTTTTCTTTTTGTCTTTTTTCTTTCTTTCTTTCTTCTTTTTTTAAAGAAGAGACCCGATTTTAAGAGCCAGTGAAAGGTTCTGTTCACTTCAGACAAGATCAGAGTTGAGCATATGACCTTACTGTAATTTCATGATGGTATGTCATCCCACCCCCTCAGTACAACACCCACTTTAAAGTGCTGGCTTACTGGAGGTTCCTAGGTTTTCTAAAAGCAAAACTTTCAGCTTTCAGGCTCCTGTCATGTGGAACCAGATCCCAGTTTCAGTTAGAGAGGCTGAAACAGTCTCTACTTTCAAGTTCAGACTCAAGACTTTTCTAATTACTAAAGCTTATAGTGACCCCCTACTGCCTCTCTCTCTACCTCTCTCTCTACCTCGACATCTCTCTCTGCCCCTTTCTTTCTACCTCTCTCCCTGCCACTGTCCCTCTGCCCCCTCTCTACCGCTCTCTCTCTCTCTCTCTCTCTCTCTCTCTACCTCTCTCTCTTTCTCACACGACCACTCTCTCTCTCTTTCTACCTCTACTTCTATCTCTCTCTACCCCTCTGCCTCTTTCTCTTTTTACCTCTATTTGTCTGTCTCTCTCTGCCTCTCTCCATCCCTGCCCCCTCTCTCAGCTTCTTTTTCTCTACCTCTCCCTCTACCTTTCTGCCCCCCCACCACTCAATCTCCCTCTCTCTCCTCCATCTCTCAGCTTGTCTGTATCTACCGCTCCCTCTCCAATCTGTCAGCCCCCCCCCCCCCCATCGCTGTCTCTCACAGTACGAATGGAAATTGGTGATATGAAGCCTCTTACTGCGATCAGTCTGCAGCGATTGAATACAGAGCCCCCGACCCGAACCAGGGTCTGTATCTTACCGTCTACCTGAACCAGGGTCTGTATCCCTACCCAAACCAGGGTCTCTTTTCCCCCCCTGCCCAAACCAGGGTCTGTTTCTTACCGTCTACCTGAACCAGGGTCTGTATGCCTACTCAAACCTGAGTCTCTTTTCCCCCCTACCTAAACCAGGGTCTGTTTCTTTATTATCTTTTATTTAATTTTTTTCCCCCTTATCCTGTTCGGCAGCTCAGACAAACAATATGATGTGATTGAGAGCCTTCCGGTGTCAGAACAGTTTTTGCTCTTGCAATAGGAAGAGACCTGGGGTACATCCGAATTGTCCCTCATATCTCCTTATCTATCAAATTTTCCTTCACCCCGGAAGTGTTTTGTGTGGCGGCCATGATCACGACTGTCCAAATTCTCAATAAGCAAAGGAAAGCAGGCTCGTTGCTTCCTTTAGAGCTTCCTTTAGCGTAGGAACCACTGATGCTTCCTTTGTGAAAGGATGCATCCAACAATACCCTTGTTAGTGCTACTTATATTATTTACATTTATCACACTGATCCAAATACTTTCCAACTGTTATTAGATTAACCAGCCTGAGCAGCTCTATCTAGACAGTAACGTGATTTTCAATTTTCATGAATTAACAAAGAAGCAACAACAAAAGAAGAACATGATTTTGATAGTTCGACGAATGATGGCAGAAAACAAGCAACATCTCAACACATCTCATTGATGAGGAGTGGAAAAATGTGTGTGTGTGTGTGTGTGTGTGTGTGTGTGTGTGTGTGTGTGTGTGTGTGTGTGTGTGTGTGTGTGTGTGTGTGTGTGTGTGTGTGTGTGTGTGTGTGTGTGTAGTATTCATTTATTGAGTGTTGATGTACCCATCGTCACATTTTAAATGACTCCACTATAATACAAATTTCTAAACCCTGAGTTAATTTACTAAGTGGGATATTAACGGAGGACAATTTTGTACAACATTTTGTTCCAGGTTTAAATTACAACTTGAAGTGGCTACTGAATAAATATTTTTTTAATCTAATAGCCTACATCAATTTAAATACTATAATTTAAATCAAAATGAGGCACAATCAGAGCATATATAAAGTACATATAAGCCTTTCATTCTGAAATATGTTTTTATATTTAATTTGTAGCTGCTTCCAAGTCTCATTTTTCCTGTTGGATTGCACCTCGGTGAAATTCAGATTTTACCTATTTAATATTTCTGCCTGTCTGCTGCAATCTTGAGACTTTTACGGCAAAATTATTTGGTTTTCGGTCTGTTCCCATGGTGACTCTTGGTATCGGGGCCCCATTGATGATTGCTTTTTCTTGTAGTTCTGCATGCGCTTAACTCGAGGTTCACATACTGAGAGTTGATTAAACTAATTCAGATCAGCTATTCTTGAACTGGAAACTCTGAATTTCCCATCTCAGAGTCAGTCGACTCAGACTTCAGAGAGAAACGCCGAGATTGTTGAACTTCCTTTCTGAAATACCCCAAAAATGTTTTATTACAGTATATGTGGCAGTGCATCCCTAGAGGCAGCCTTTCAAAAGGTATTATTATTATAATTATTATTAGCATGAAATTACTGTCAGTAATAGATTACTGACAGTAATAAGTCACTGGAAGTAATTTATGAAAAATTTAAATTATTAATGGAAGTAAACGGTCATTTACTCATTAACAACTCCTAAAGTAATTGAGTAATTACTTAAAAGTTAATAAATTATCAAAAATAATGTATTAATAAACAAATTATTAATTTGAATAAATTTGTTATTTATCTATTAATAATAGAAAGGCGGGGCACCAACAGATAAACTGGAAATAGCTAATTACCAAAATATCAGTCTCATTTGTAAAAGGTTTATTTAAGTTAGTTAATATTTCTGTGTAAAAATATAACAATATTAAATAAAAGGGAAGGTGTGAGATCCGAGCACAGACTGTTACAAACCAGTGAATTGTCAACAATAAATACACAATAATCACCAAGAATCGTTCAATTCAGCTAACAGGCGTTTATTAACAAAATGTATTAATTCATAAATAATTCATCATTAATCTCATCATCTCATAAATCAACACATTCAAGTAGCAAACGACACCTAACACGGAGATCTAATCTACTAAACAGCAAACACTATGTACAAAGAGTTTGTGTGTGTGTGTGTGTGTGTGTGTGTGTGTGTGTGTGTGTGTGTGTGTGTGTGTGTGTGTGTGTGTGTGTGTGTGTGTGTGTGTGTGTGTGTGTGTGTGTGTGTGTGTGTGAGAGTGTGTGTCTGTCATCTGGAGTGATGAGGGTGATGGGTGTAATGACCACGAACGTCCACCAGGTGGAGGCCGACGTCGGCGGGTCATTGTGAGTGGGTGTGATGACCTCGAACGTCCACCGGGCGGTGGATGAGTTGGGATCCTCATCCAAGATGGCAGCTCTGATGCGGTTTCAAAAAGCCAAAATGTTTCGCTCTGCGCAGCAGCGTTACCGTGGCGGCTGGGAGACGCTTTCCGAGGTCACGTGACGACCGGACGATGCTGTCAGTTCGGTTCTGAGCCGGAGTTCTAACTGGATGTCGGAACATGCAGTCAGAACTCTGGTGATCTGTCGTTAGCGGCACAAGTTAGCGGTTCGGGTGCTAATGGTGGCTATGTGTGTGAGCTTATCTGGAGCAGATAAGACGAGCGGCAGCGGACGTAAGGGATCTGGGTACCTTTGCCATCTCTGTAGATAGAGAAATAACTGAATGGTATCACACTTCACTGTGCATATTTATCATCCACTGCATGTGTTTGTGACGCCTTCACAAATGTCTCTGCTGGTGAAGGGCAGTCATAGCAGGTATCCTGGCAGCTCTACAAAACGGGACATGAGCTGTGGACCATCAGATGCTTTACTGGCAGCACTTTGGACAAACAGAATCTCTAATCAACAATCAATAGTAACAGCAGAGGAAACCATCTGGTGTTGGTGGAAGAGTCTCAGTACAAAGCTCAAACTACACAGAACAACGACGAGTCAGGGATGGCATGGATCTCCATTCCTGACCGCGGATCATGATTTTGACCTGAATCATATGATTGAAGACGGAGGCGTCATCACAGACAGTCGCCACCTGTTATCATGTGTTACAAGTGATAGCACGAAATGATAGCGTAGAATCACGAGCCATTACGCATGGTCATCGATATTGTTCTGCAGTGTTGCGCGCATGCGAGTTGCTGTGTGCCATTACGCTCACCAATCCATCAGGAATGTGGCGGATCCCGAGGACTTGGTATTTACAGTGGTGGATTTTGCTATGAGCGATGTAGGCAGCCGCCCAGGGCGCAATCTGGGAAAAAGAATCACCCCGTCTCAGATGAGGTCTCGTGGAGCCGTGGGTGTTCATCCAGGGCGTTAAAACAAGCCCGGTCCACAACTGGGTATATATATGGCTCCAGAAACATCCCAATCATTCTACCAGTGGCGGCTGATGATTCATTTCTTAGGTGGGGCTCTTCATTATTATTTAATATCAGTCAAATGTACTGCATGTGCATTTATATACCACATTACAACAATCTTCCCTTTTCAGATTGAGCGAGGCCTCAGTGATGAACATTCTAGTACTTTCAAGCAGCTTGTGAATAGAGAGCCTTTATTAAGATGACTCTTTCATGGATATACTTGTAAAGAAATACAAGCAGATGCTTTTAGAAAATGAAAGTGTTTTGGAGCTGGTTTACTGGAAATGACATTTAGTCTGGAAATTACTGGAAATGACATTTAGTCTTTAATCGTCTTTTCGTAACAATTTGGTCGATTGCATTGACAGACCAGTTGTTCAATTCCAGGGTTTGGGTTTGGATAGGGATGTAAAGAGAGGCTCTTGTTAGATTCTGAGACGAGACAGTACAAGACAAGGAGCAGCAAGCAGGGAAGACGAGGGAGGAGAGGAAAGAAGAGAGAAGCGACCGTCTTCGTTGAGGGCTGTGAAAATGCTGCTTTTAATTTAAGTATTGACAGTCATTCTTGTTCCATCACCAATTTATGTGTGACTGTGACATTCTAAGGCCTTGGGACGGCGCTACAGGAGGTTTGCAGATAACAAATAAGCATCTAATATTCAATTAAAAGCTAATAAGAGGATAATATAGATTATTTCAGAGTTGAGAGTCTACAGGTTCTCAGTTTGTATTTGCAGGTAGAAGCATTGTGCCAACTGCAGGTGGCATACACAAGTACATGTGGGGAGTAAGGTAAGTCAGGTACAGGTACAGTTACAGGTAGAAATGAAAACCATCACCAACGAAAAGAAGCTACCATAAAAGAGAAAAAACAACTTTTTAACAAAACAAGAAAGAAAAAATGTCAAGGAGAAAAGGAAATATATTACTGTTAAGTAGCCAAATCTACTTCTCACAATGTAGTACTTTGAAGTCCAGAATGCATTAGAATGCACCATTTAAGGTCTACCTCTATTTTTCTTTTTCAAATAGAACCCAAGGAGTTATCCTTGGAGTCCAAGGATAATATTTTAAAACACTCTCAGCAAGACTTTTTAAATCTCGGCTTTCTGTTTACTGAAACATTAGAAACCAAGGAGGGAATTTCAGGAACAGCAACTTTGCAAGTATGTATTACATAGCCTGAAGTACCAGAAATGAACTGCTTGGGAGTGGTCAGCCCCATTTCAGCAGATCTGGACCTTATGAATCCTAGTTGTTGTTTACATACTCTGATTTGCACTAGTATTTTTAGTAAACTTTTTTATTGCAGCCACAGAGCTGCAGCTACGACTTCCGTGTCGGTCCCAGAGAGTGATCGCCGGCCGGCCGGCCCCGGTGGCGTTGCCCCGGTGAAGTGATACCAGAGCGCCGAGAACGCGGACGCGATGCGAGGACGGCGCACTGTGTGTGGGCACAGTCCAAGTCCGATTGTCGTGTGGCATCACGTTGCGTCTCGAGACGCTGCCCGGCGCACCGCAGCTCCGTGTCCGCACACACTAGCAGGTTCTGGAACTCCGGCATCGGGGAACTGGAGCTCCGGAGCCGGCTAGTGTGTGTAGACAATGGAGCTCCGGCCAGCGACACGGCGTGACTCGACGAGCGGACTCGGTAGTGCACCTGAGCTGCTTCGAGCTGGCCGGAAGACGTCTGCTGCTGCCTCCGAGCTCCGATCCCGATTCAGTTACGGCCGTAGTGCCTGCTCTCTCCTGGTCTCCGTCCCTGCCTCACATCTCCTCTTTTAGGACCAATGTGAAAGTTGCGCAGCACAAAAGAACAACAACAAACAACCAGTGCAAAGCTGAATATGTCAACAACATAGCCAACATATTAAGTAGTAAATCACTGACCAATCAGCAGACCGGTCCTCAACATCAGACCCGTTCTGTGGTCCTGAGTACCCCAACCGAAGGGCGACGGAAAAGCGTCAACCTTTGGAGCGGTTATTTTGGTACCATCCACAATTCTTGCAGTGGAAACCCGAACCTTACCGGACTGTCCCATTCCGTCCCTGCACTGTTTGTGTGCAGTGGAAACGGGGTTTTACACTGCATTCACCATGATTATCAGTTTTCTTCAGCACTGCTCCTGGGCAGAAATTTGACAAGTCACGATGAGTAGAGTGTTTCTGCTTAGTCTACGACGAGGATTCAGAAATGTCCATATATTTACATCCTCTCCATTTCTTGTGTTTCCTCTTCTGTCCTTCCTTTCCAGGGAATCAGTAGCCTCTTCAGCTCCCTCAAAGTGGTCCGCCTCCTACGTTTGGGCCGTGTTGCCAGAAAGTTGGACCATTACATCGAGTATGGTGCTGCTGTACTGGTTTTACTGGTGTGTGTATTTGGCCTGGCGGCTCACTGGCTGGCCTGTATCTGGTACAGCATTGGAGACTATGAGGTGATCAACGAGGACACCAACAGTGTGAGAATGGACAGCTGGTTGTTCCTCCTGGGAGAGACAGTGGGGACACCATACAGGTTCAATGCTTCAGGCTCGGGCCGCTGGGAGGGGGGACCCAGCAAAGACTCAGTCTACATCACCTCCCTATACTTCACCATGACCAGTTTGACCAGCATCGGCTTTGGGAACATTGCGCCCAACACAGATGGAGAGAAAATCTTTGCAGTGGCCATGATGATGATCGGATGTGAGTCATTTTCTTTCATAATTTTCAATGTTTGTTCTCTAGAACTCTGCAAGCATGCAGATTTGTTTACTTCAGATGCTTTTTTTTTTAATGTACTTGGCAGCTCGGTTGTTTGTCATCTTGCAGAATGAGCAAAAGTACTTGTGTGGATTTCATTCTTGCCTGTGTCATCTAAAATTTGCAGAAATCCCCTATAGGGATTTTCCTGATCACTAATTTCTCTGTCAACTCAACAAATCTTTTATTCAATGGTTTTTAAGTCTAAAAAAATTATAATAATTGCACAATTCAGTCAACAAGTATGTTGAAGTAAATTGTCTTGATATGATGTAAATGCATTTTATATATATATTTAACACTTTTCCACTGCTTTACATTGTTAATCACGTTCACCCATTCATCGATTTCTTCCCTGAAGGCAAAAATATGCTCTGATGGTCTGAAAGGTTTTCAGTCATAGATTTTGTTATGGAAATGATAAATCACAAACAAGAGATATATTATAAAACATTTTATTTCTAAAAATTATAACAAACAAAAGTAAAACCACCACAAATGGTTTATCAGACACTTAAGAGAACAATGAATCAGTAATGTGCATGAATTGACTCAGTATATTTCAGTAGTATGGAAAAGTGTCACAGTTCAGCCACTCTGCTCTGGCTGCCAGCCACACCCACCATGGGAATCCCAATGTTTATTTAATCCTATTTCCTTCTTTACTATTGAATCCTGAATCCCATTCTGGGTGGACTTCAGACGTGGAACACTTGCTCTTAGATCAGGGGTTCGCAATCCTGGTCCTGGAGGGCCGGTGTCCTGGATGTTTTAGCTCTTTCCCAGCTTCAGCACACCTCAATCTGATGTTGTCATCATCATCAAGCTTGTGAAAAAGCCAAGTAACAAGGCCCTGCTGCATTCAGGTGTATTGCAACTAGGAGAAACCTAAAACATGCAGGACACCGGCCCTTGAGGACCAAGATTGAGAACCCCTGTCTTAGATGCTAAACAGAGACGCACACCACATTTCAGGCACTTCAATCTTGGTGTCCCTTGGCTTTGCATCGGCCTTTGTTTTTAACCTTGACCATCCAGCAGGCTGTAGTGCACATCAGTGTTGAATCCCAACATCAGGGACTGAAATAATTGTTGCAGATCCTCTTTGTCTCCGATCTTTGTATCCCCCAGCGACTGGAGGATTTGGACAACATCTCTTGTGCCCCATGTTCTTCCCACTTTTACACACATTTTCTGTGATGTATGTTTTAAACATATGAAGTTTCATCTTTTCTCGTCATACCATTGTCATTGCAATCTCTCCTGTACAACCAGTCACAATCATGTCACTCATATTTTTATTGGTCTTTCCCACTACCACAAGTAAGGGCACATGAATGGCTTCCTTCCTCTTGTGGTCCCGTCGGTCCACCTCAGTTCATTTTTGTCTGTCAACTGTCTTTATTCTGAAGTAAAACACTAATCCTCAAGGCGCTAAAGCTGCACAACTGCGACAAGCTACTTTTGTAAATTAAACAGCCCATAGCTCCACGTAAAGAACCAGATATTGGTAATAACTGGTCTGAGGTTGTATTAAAGATTCCTGAGGTCATTTCAAGCAGGAAGAGTTTTGCTTTCTAGGTGTAATTTGATGAATGAAGATGTTAAAAAGCCCCACGTGTAGTTTGAAGTGTCCGTGTTTTCTTTGAAGAATTCAGGGGTAGTTTGAAGAGTAGATGTATACTTTCAGGACTCCACGTCTGAATTGAATAACCAAGATCTTATTCGAGTCCTTATTCGAGTCCTGGCCCTAACTGGTGTGTGGTTGTCTGTCTCACTGTGTTTGACCTGTGATGGACAAAGGCCCTTGTTCAGTATGCATCATTGCCTCACCTTTCCAGGTGTATTCTGCCCTCACCCATTGTTAGCTGGGATTGGCTCCAGTGCTCCACAGATCTACCCCCCCTCCAAGATGTGCGGCCTACCAGTCCCTGAGCAGCAGCTCAGGAAACGAGCCACAGGAACGCTCTGCTCCGAGGACTGTAACTGTCACCTGGTTCAGCTTCTAGAGCATGAACTGGATGTGGGAATTGAATGTATTTTAATAAACGACATGTAGGTCAGAAAATTTGCTCTTTGATAAGCCTCCCTGTTGATTTAAATTAAAAATTAAAATTAAAATTAAACACATAGCGACAGTGCGCACTGCAGACCAGCATTTGTTTTCATCCAAACTTTGCAAACGTGGTCGGGAGTTCTAGAAGACATATGCATGCTGCTCACTATAAAAGGCTGTTATTATAAAGGAATGCATCTCTGTGCGGAGAGGAAAATATGATACAGTGATTCCCCAGTCTCCCCTACGCTAAGCAGATGGAGAGAGAAATTATCCCTTTTAAATATCTTTTTTTTTCACACCTTCAAAAAAATTGTACACACGGTGCATACAGGATTCTGGCTGGCGACGCTACTGGATGGATGGATGGAAGAGTCCTCTTAAGAACTTTACCTTTTGCATCCGTCCATCTTTAAACTGCTCTATCCTGTTCATGTAAGCAGGTCCTGGATCTTATGCCACGAACACTGTTAAGGTTTCACTTGAACAGGTTTCCAGTCCATCACAGTAGAAACACAGAAATGCAGACAGATTCACACGGTAGCTGCCCCAGACCTCGAACAAAGCAGACCAATTCGACTGGTGCAACTTCTATTTATTAAATCGGCACTGTGAAACTAAAAGGCAAAACAAACAACATTTCATTCCAATTTTAAAACCACTCCGTTACAAAATATCTTTCCATGTTCATTATACAAATTAATTTAATTTAAAAACACACTTGACTTTATTAGAAAACCAGACTATAATTAAAACCTCCATCAAATTAAATATTAATTACATTATACACACATAACACACTAGAAACATAAACAACTCATATTTAAACAGTTCCCACAAATAAACACCAAAACATACCTCACTCTGCTGATCAAGGGCGCTATTAAACTCTGCGGCAGCGTCAAGGACTTTCAATAGGAGCGTATGAGAAGAAACAAATAATAAACAACCGCAGAGACACCGCAGTTCAACCTACCGTGCTGTTCCAGGAATGAAGCTCAAATGACAACACACTTAAATACTTCCTGACACAGCACAACTTCCGGTCAGAAACAAAAGTTCCTCAACGAAGAACCCCCCCCCCCCCAAAAAAAAAAAAATTGTTAAATAATAATTGTGATTGACTGAAAGGGTAGCCAGTTACACACACCTATTGGCAATTTAGGATCACTATTTAACTACACCTGCATGTCCAGACCACACAGAGAAAACCCATGCACAGGTAGAACATGCAAACTTCACACAGGCTGGCTGGTATTTGAACCCACAGCGTTCTCACTGTGCGGCCAGAGCCCTGACCATCCTGCCGTGCAGCTCAGAATATCTTTCCATTGCTTGTTTCTTTGAGGTGACGACAATTTTTCTGGTGCCAAAAGATTTTTTTCAACCACATTGCATTTTCACAACAACAGGGCTGCACACAGATGGAAGCAGGTACATTTGCTCTTAAAACAGAAGATGCACAAGAAAATGAATGAAGTCATGAAGAAGTCAACACTCACAAACAAGAACTAAGTATAAGTTTGTAGTTCACTTTCACTGGACACTTCCTGCTACAAATTCTATCGAAATGTAACCCAATTCTCATGTGAAGGCTATGAGAGAAGGCCTGAGTTCATATTAACAAAAAGTAATGGGACACAACAACAGACTTATATACCAAAATGTCTGGACATTTATTATAAAACAAAAAATAAATTAGAGCAAGACAATTGCAACCAAGGGTTCTCTTAAAATGAAAAAACTATTTTACGCTAAACCGTTGAAAAAAATGAGGTTTAAATCTTATTGTCAACAGAACTGGTTTCACGGAACCTTTTTAACTCTTCGAACTCAAAATAATAATCCTTCACTCGAACAAAAACAATCTTCTACTTTGCCAATAAATCAAAATTCCTTGTAACTCTCAAGGTGCTTCTTTTATGAAACAAATCATCAATCAATGAAAACAACCACCAAAACAAGATAATTGAATGGTTAATCACACCACCCACCCCTCCACCCGGTACCACTGGCAAAAGGTTGGTGGCCGGCCTGTTTCGACGTCTGGGTCCGGTGAGGCCCAAACTTTCTGGCCGCTTCGCTCAAGGAGCTGCAAAATGATCGGTGCAGTACTCACAGGGGTTGGATGAGTGGGGTGTGTGTGTGTGTGTGGGGGGGTTTTCTGTCATGGAGGGAGAGCAGGGGGGTAGCAGGAACTGGGCAGGAGTCTTTCAGGAGTCTTTCTCCAGTAGAAGAAACAGCAGGACCGTTCCAAAACAGGTGGCAGGTTGTTGGCCTTCTTCTGCCTCTTTGGTTGCCACAGGAAATGCTTGCCTTAAGCCCACGATTGGTCGACTTGCAAACATTTGGTTCACTGGTGGAGCTTCTGCTGCTGATGCCTCTCTCACACAGACTGAGTGCAGGCACTTCACTTCACCTGCACCGCACCCTTAGCCCCGCCCCTTTCTGTTGGCTCCCTCCAATCAGCAGTTACAACACAATGTGGGTGTCAACCAAAACAAACTTCATCTCTGAACACCAGCAAAAGAAATCAAAAAGTTTTAGAACTGAAAACAACATAAAACAATAAAACATTGACAACAAACAACTCCTCAAAAAAAAGGTGCTTTTCAAATTTCAACCCAAAACAAAATATTTTTATTCACATATTCCAACTAATGTGTGGTATCTAATAATATCTAATAGGGTATTTTTACACAGGGCTACAGAAAGAACAAATGTTAGTGGGTATACTCAGTCCAAAGTACATACAGTCTCTTATCCTGCTCTGACTGCCCACGTACTTCCCTGTGGCATATTTTGTACGAAATTAGCTGATCCATTTGTTTCCATAACATCCTCCACCTCTGCTCTCAGAGACAGAGGAAAGTCCTGTTCGGCAGAGTGCCATGACACTTCCACTCTGCAGGAAAAGTAAACACCTCTAACCACTTACAGTGAATCTGTCATAAATCAACAGTAAAACAGTTCACAAGCATGACATCAGTCTTTAGAATGCAGAATCTGCTGGAAGGAAACAAGAGGAGGGAATGGAGAACACATACCTGACCTTAGGGGTCCTGAATGAAGTATACAGAAATTCATGGGCACATACATAGAATGAACTTGGTTTGCTAAGAATAACACCATGAGTGATATTACATGCAAACATCAGTTAATAAACGGGGTTTTATATGCATCATCGTTTCTTCATGGAGCAATTGGGTGGAGTTCTGAACCCCAAAAAGCAAAGCAAATAAAGTCAAAGCCTGAGAGAAGAACGAGCAGCTAAAATGATCAAGTGAAGTTTGTAAGATCTAAGAAGTTATAACACAGATAATATATTATAATAACGTTCCGTGGAGCCATTTGAGTAAATGTTTCTCACAAGTCATGTCACAACACAACGCCTATGATAAGCTCATTTTAACCTCCTTTTTAAATGTTTTCAGACATTTTATAAATCTGCTGCGTTTTGTACATTATTCTTTTCTTTATTCTATTCATTGATACATTTATAAACCATCTTCAATTTCAATTTCAATTTATTTATTTATCAGGGACAGTACAATATACATAGAAAGAATCTGACGTGTTGCACATAGAGTATGTAGCGCGACACTAATTTGCAACTCTGGTCCCTGGAAGAGCTTTTCAGAGGGTAAAAGAGGAAACAACAGTACATAGAACACCAAGATACATCAGACAAGCAGAAATACACAGAATACACAGAGTAATTATCTGATTTACAATTACATGTTATCATGAAACACATTCCCTCCCTCCCTCCCTCATTCACTGGGTTAGGACACATTCCCTCCCTCTCTCCTTCCTTCCTTCCCTCATTCACTCCTTCACTACAGTAAAACACATTTTTGCCCCCCCCCCCCCCCCCTCATTACAGTAAAACATAAAGGTAAACTACTTTCAGTGATAGTATGTTGTTATTGCATGACTATCGGACTCAATCTGTTAGTGAACCTGCTTTAATGTGTGTGTGTGTGTCAAATTTGTGTCATTTTATTTATACATGCAAACTTTTAGTAAATTGATCCAAAGTGTCTTCTTTGAAAATATCATAAAAGTTCTAGTATGGAGGATTGAATATTGGGACCACTATGACCTGGGCAGCTATGATCCAGACTACTATGATCCAGGCTGCTCGACCCGGGCTACCATGACCTTGGCTGGTATGATCCAGACTGCTATGACCTTATGACCTTTGTTGCTCTGATGATGGCCGGCCTGTGAACTGGGAGAAACTGCTGTTGCTGTTGTGGCACCAGAGCTGTACAGTAACCTTTCTGGAGGTCACAGTGAGTCCTTTGGGAGGACTCCTGTTAGCCCCACAGCTCCACAAGCTGCTCGGCTTCAGCAGAACGTGTCACTGTAGGTGTGGGCGGGGTGGGGGGTTGGGGTTGGGGTGGGGGAGGTCATCGTGTTGACCGGCTGCGGCCCAGCCTCAGCTGAGTCAGGGTCACCCGGTATTGATGGGCTGAGCTTTGGCTTTTAGAGGACATGAATAGTTAATTCATGGACACACACACACACACACACACACACACACACATACACACACACACACACACACACACACACACACACACACACACACACACACACACACACACACACACACACACAACTATACATATCTCATTGCATCTGTAAACTGGCTTTGTCCACACTGTCCCCCTTAATGGTGACAGGCACCGGTTGAACCTCGGTCTCCTGAAGTCCGCCACCATCATTTTGGTCTTGGTGGGTTTGAGGTGCAGGTGGTTGGAGTCGCATCATGCAGCGAAATCCACCATCACTTTCCTGTACTCCTCCTCCCGTCCACCACTTATACGCCCCACGATCACAGTATTGTCCACAAACGTCTGCATGTGGCAGGACTCCTGGTTATATTTAAAGTCCGATGTGTAAAGGGCGAACAGGACCAGAAATAGCAGAGTCCCCTGCAGGGCTCCGGTGCTGTTGACCACGGTGTCAGGCCTGCAGTCCCCCAGTTGTACATACTGAGGTCTGCCTGTCAGGTAGTCCGGTATCCAGGCCACCAGGCGGTCCACTATCCAGGCCACCAGGCGGTCCGCTATCCAGGCGGTCCAGTATCCAGGCCACCAGGCGGTCCGCTATCCAGACCACCAGGCGGTCCGGTATTCAGACCACCAGGTGTGTGTTTAGACCCATCTCTTTTAGTTTGTGTCCCAGGTTCGGGGGCTGGATGGTGTTAGAAGTGCTGGAGAAGTCCAAGAATGTGATTCTCACAGCACCACTGCCCCCGTTGAGGTGGGAGAGGGATCGATGCAGCATGTAGATGATGGCGTTCTCCACTTCCACCTTCACCTGGTACGAGTGAAGGAGGTCAAACCTGTTAAAGACTTTGTTTAGGAGGTTTGCTTTCTCCTCCCCTCTTCGTGCTGCAGCCGGTAGTCGTGTTCATTCCATACTACACCTCTTTCATGCTGTTATTCTGAAACTTCTGCTCCACCTTGCTTCTGTATTGCTCCTTTGCCTCCCTGGCTCAGACTCTGAGCTCTCCCTGTACTCGCCTAAGATCCTGGTCGGCTCGGGGTGGCACGGCTTGGTTGGTAGAGAGGTCGTCTCCCAATAGGAAGGTTGCAGGTTCAATTCCCATCTCTGCCTGCCTACATGCCGACACTGAACCCCAAACTGCCTGGGTGAATGCAGTGTGAGAGTGAGTGGTGGTCAGAGGGACCGATGGTGCAGATTAGCAGCCTCTCTTCCGTCAGTCTGTCCCAGAGCAGATGTAGCTACAGACGTAGTTTACCACCATCCAGTCTGGAGTGAATGAATAATGCAATGTAAAGCGTCTTTGAGTGTCCAGAAAAGCACTATATAAAACCTATGCATTATTATTATTATCCTGCTGATTGCTGTCTTTAAAGGCCTTCTTCTTGTGGTTCAGAAGGCCCTTGTTATCACTGGTGATCCAGGGTTTGTTGTTGAGAAAGCAGACTACAGTTCCTACTTTCCAGTACATACTTTCCCTACATAAGTTGATGTAGTCTGTGGCGCAGTCACCAGCCGCCTCCATGTCCTCTGACAGCCAGTTTGTCAATCTTGTTTGGTAGGGAGTTCACATTTTCTATGATCATTGAAGGTATCGCAGGCTTGTATTGCTATTTCCTCGCGAGCCATTTAGCCTTTAGCATAGCGTCAGATCTGCAGCCACAGAGAGGACCGCACCAGGGTGACACATTGCTCTCAGTTCATAGAGTTGTTTTCTCAAATAAACAGGTTTGTTTGTATGTTATAGTCCTTATCCATAGGATACAGCGTAAAAGTCTTAGAGCACATAGAAAATGTAGATAAAGTACATACATCTAGTGTGCAAAATACAGTACAAACATAGAAAAATTGAGAAAGCAGAGAAAGCTGCTGGAATCTGTTACCACTCAGACTATCAGACAATGGAGATTCAACACATCACTGCTCAAGGATCCACATTTTATCACATTCTTTAAAAAACAGTGGACATTCTTCTTTTTTGATTCAGTAAAGAAAATTAACCCATTGGAAGCCAATTTTTTCCCAGTATTGAGATCATCCAAGTAGTGTATCTTTGGTAGCGGTTATACAAAGTCAAAAATTTTTCGATAAGTACATGAACAGCGTTTTTTGAGTAGTCATATTTGTAACCAGTGGGATAATATGTTTTAATGTAAATTTTAAAAAATAAATAAATCTATTCACGTTTATTTGTTTGAAAAAACTTTGTTGACACATTTTTTAAGACATTTCCATTAATGTTTAGGAGGTGGTTTGGGTTTTTGTGGAAACTGTAACTGTGATGTGTCATCATCTGTTGACTCATGGCAGCTTTAGTGAAGAGAGAAGAGCGTGGTTGGTTAAAAGATGTGTATTCTCTGCTATTTGCAGCACTGCTCTACGCGACCATCTTTGGTAACGTCACCACCATCTTCCAGCAGATGTATGCAAACACCAACCGTTACCACGAGATGCTGAACAGCGTGCGCGACTTCCTGAAACTCTACCAGGTCCCCAAAGGCCTGAGTGAGCGGGTGATGGACTACATCGTGTCCACCTGGTCAATGACCAGAGGCATCGACACGGACAAGGTACCACCTCAGTCCTTCATCAGTTTCAATTAGTATTTTACAGCTTTCTTTATAAGTCCATATTAAACTATGTAGAATAGAAGCAAACCTTCTATAAAACCACCATTTCTGAAAGGTTGGACCAGATATATATACTGTATATATATATCCAGTATATATACATACACATACATACATATATATATACACACACACACACACACACACACACACACACACACATATATATATAATATATATATATATATATATATGTATATGTCGAGGCCCTCATTGGAATGCCGATCCAGAATCCGAGTGGAATTCCAATCATATATATCCAATTCAAAGATGTATATCTAATTCAAAATGTATGAAAATTGTTAGGAAGAAATAAAACTTATTTAATCCTACCATTTTCCCAATATTCAATTATCACATTTCATAATCATCCTGATAATTACTTATGAACAATAATATATTTGTTTCACTCTTGTTTGTCTCAGCTTTTCATTTATTTTTTGATTATTTTCCATTTTTACACAAGTAATTTGTCACAGTTTAATTGTTAATAATTAAGATGTTCATCAAGTGTTTTCTTTTTTTTAAATTGCATCTCTATTTGGAAAGGATAAATAAATACACCAGATTAGCAATATTAATAGAAATGAAAATAAATTGCATTCCAGTTCTGTGTGTTTTAAATCCAGAAGATGTGCAACATCGCCTTCAAGGCATATGGCTCAAAGACTGTATAGGCAGATATTGGATCAGTCCTCATTCGATCTTTGTAGTACATTCCTCTATTAACTTAAGTTTCCCATCAATTGTGATGGTGATAGTATCAAAGGGTACAGATTATCCTCCTTATGACTGTACATCCAGATGATGCTCCTATGTTCATTTGATGAGAACACTGATAGGTATATATGAACTGTGTACACAAACTGTGGGTGATCACCCACTACTTCCAGAAATATTCATAATAACCAGTCAGAAGTTAAATAAGTGAATTACAAAACAATAGTATCAGTGAGATCTAATAAAGTCTGCTCCTCTGGGGGCTGCAAATATAATCCAGTTGTTCCAAATTTGGTAGAATTTCTCCTGTTGAGTTCTTAATCAATAGGTCACTTTTTCTATAAATATCTCGAGAATAATTCCAATCCAGTCATAGAGAGTAGGTGAAATCGGACTTAACCATCTCCTGGTAATATTTCCCAAAAAAGAAATATGACCTTGGTACAGGGCATCAAAAGTCAGAGGAATGAGAGTGTTTTAAACCTGGATACACTTTCAGAATTCATCCAATTTAGGACAATCTGGAAAGATATGGTAGTGGTTAGCCATAGTCGAACTACATTGTCTCCAGCATGGCATATTTACATCTATATACTTTTCCTGACACCGTGTCTTGAAATATCTAATGATATTCTTCCAGCAATGCTTTCTCCAGTCCATGGAGGTAGATGTTTCCACCAGAAGGACCAGATACTGCCACAAGCCTCCTCAGGATTTGGGATCCCTGCTTCTCTTTCCCATTAGCCTTTAATATATAAAGTGTTACTATTATTGGCATGGGATGAGGTCGTGTACAGTTTGGAAAGTGAGTTCGGTGTCATTGTAATGGCATATTTAAGAATCTGTTAAAATTCTGATTTAATATCTGAAAAGTCAATTTACATTCATGATCAATATAAAATCATAATAACAGGTATCTATGGAAGCCGTTCCAGTTCCATGTTTGTCCCACATTACCTCAAAGCTGTGCACAGTGTCACTTTTAAAAAGTGAAAGGAATGTGGTGAGCCCATCCATTGTTCATGATTTTAAAGTTGAGTCGTGCCTGGTTAAAACTAAATCTGAATCATAAGGAAAGCATCTGAACATTATCAACGTTCAAAGTAACTCGCATCTACCAATCACCTTCTGCCAGGTTTGAAGAGTGTGAGTTAACCTCGGGTTCTCCATCTTTTCCAAATGACACATTAAACCCTTCTGCCCTATTACAGTTGGGATAGGGAACTGAATTGACAGATTAGATTCTACCTCCTTCCACTTAGCGGTTTACATTTCATTCATTCAATATAGAAGGGGAGCTATTTGTGGAGGGAGCATAGTAGTAATTTCTTAGACAAGGAAGACCCATTTCCCCACTTTCCTTGGCAAGTTGGAGGGTGACATATTTCAATCTTTCGTTTCTGACCCTGCCAAATAAATCTTGAAATCCACTGGTCCCACTTGCTGAATTGATCTTCACTGACCTCTCCAGACAAGTACCTAAAAAGGTAGAGAGGTTGGTGGAGCTTATTCATCTTGACTGCGCTTACTCTTGGAGTAACGCTTTATTATGGGGCGGCATGGCTCGGTTGGTAGAGCGGCCGTCTCCCAATTGTTGCAGGTTCAATCCCCATCTCTACCTGCCTACATGCCAAAGTGTCCTTAGGCAAGATACTGAACCCCAAACTGCCCTGATGAATGTAATGAGAGAGTGAGGGGTTGGAGGGGTTGGAGGGGTCGGAGGGGTCGGAGGGGCCGATGGCGCAGATTAGCAGCCTCTCTTCCGTCAGTCTGCCCCAGAGCAGCTGTGGCTACAGACGTAGTTTACCACAATCCAGTATGGAGTAAATGTATAATGCAATGTAAAGCATCTTTGAGTGTCCAGAAAAGCATGCTCTATTATTATTATTACTGATTTTACATTCCCTGCCTGTTGAAATGTTCTTGCAAGGTAACAGTTTTTATTAAAGCCGCACTCATATTACACATGAGTCACATGCGTCAGAGCAGGACCTAATTGGGCAGGTTGACATGACAAAAAAATACATTAAGTGGAGAGAGAAAACAAATTTTGATATGACGGCTGTGGGTCAGTGTGATTTAGTAACAGTAGAAAGAGAGGAGCGGTTTTACCATATGATCTGTTCCTGAGGAGGGAACAGAAGGAGCAGGTGAAGCCAGCAGGAGTGAGGAAGAGGGCCAAACTGAAGGGGGACTGCCACCTGCCATGAGGCCTGGCACATGGTGCCCTCCGAGCTGGAGATGTAAGGGTGTGGGGCATTTGAGCTAGAGGGCAGGTGAGGCAGCCACAAAGCGAGCTGCTGCTAAATTTAAGCTCCCTCCGATGCTCCAAGCTCTGGAGGAGGAGGAAGAGGCAGAGAGGCGGAATAGTAGTAGCACTTCAAATTCATTTTAAAAATTCTTCATTCAAATTTAACTTTTCTAATGTGTTAATGCTCCAGTAAGGTGTGAAGTTTAAAGCAGTCGAGAACAAATCTAGAACAGTCTGAAAATATAAAATCTAAAATGATCAAAATGGTTCAAAACGTAGAATAAAAAGAATTTAAAACACAGGAAATTCATATTTCAAACATAAGTTTATACATAAGTAATAAATCCACAGTGAATAGGCTAAGCCTCCACTACTGTATGTTCAGGTTCTAGTATAACCATAATGGTGGTACTGGGAGAGCTGCATATTCTCAGTTAGAATTGTACTAGACCACTAGAACAGTCTAACAAAACTGGACAAAGTCTCTCAAATGAAGTACGAAACATGAATCTGTAGTTTTCATTCAGCATCTTCACTGGGCTGCATTTCAGTGAGAAGAAACAAGGAATGCAATAACTAAAATGAACAAGATTTAACAAGATTTTAAGAGATAATAATAATAATAATAATAATAATAATAATAATAATAATAATAATAATAATAATAATAATAATAATAATAATAATACATGTGATTTATCAGTGTCAAGACAGCCAAGGTTACTGTACAATATGTTAAAAAGCAGTTAAAAACTAGTTAAAAAAATATTACTAGCAATTAAAACACAAAATCATTCAGGCTTTTGGACATTTCACTGCATTTCTGCTTTGGAAGCTTAATTGAAAACAGCATAATATTTATTCAGCTAGTTCAGGTTTTGTAAAAAAATGTATGTAATAAATGTAGACTTTATTTGGATATACTGGTACCTCATTCAACACATACTGTATGGAAACATTTATAGTTATTTTCGGTTTGTATGCTGTAATTTGACGACAGCCCACCTGACAACGTGAATTAAAAATCTTTTCCCTTAAAACAAATCTGCTTCAAGAAGATTTCAGATTTCAGATTTGGCTCCATTAACAAACATCTGTTGTCCAGGGCTGGTTAAAGCTTTTTAAAATTTGCAAACTTCATAAATGTTAACATTCACAGTGATTCTTACAGTTGGCTTTACAGGACTTGTTTTTCTTCTCTGTTTCTCGGTTTGAGGTTATTCCCAAACACAAGCATGATTAATTACAGATAAGGTTAGAGAGGAACTCTCTAAAGTGAAATGGCAAAAGGTTTTCACAAATGAAGCACTTTTCCATGGCTTGAGCAGTCCACAAGGTGCTTTACACCATTAATCATATTCACCCATTCACACTCACACTCACACATGCACTCACACACCAGCAGAGCCGGCTGCCGTACAAGGTGCTCAGTCTATCCAATGGGAACAATTTGGAGTTTAATGTGTTGCTCAAGAACACTTTGACATATGGACAGGAGGAGATAGGGAATCAAACCTACAACCTTCTGATTAAGAGACAACCACTCAATGACTGTGGGCAGCAGTGTCACAGCCTCATATCTATCCCTAGTCACCTCCAGATGTGTTCCTTTGTGTCTCTGCAAAGAAAGCTGAGGATTTCATGAAAAACTTTCTCTTAATATCTTTGAACAAAAAACCTGAACACAAACCAAATTGTGAGCTCCCTCATGAAGGAGCATTCATGAGGTTTCTGTGTGTTGATCCAGTATGTCTAGTAGAGCAGAACTGTCTGTGTGTGTGTGTGTGTGTGATGAGCTGTGAGCCTCATGTTTCATACAGGTTCTCCAGATATGTCCCAAAGACATGCGCGCGGACATATGCGTCCACCTCAACAGGAAGGTGTTCAAGGAGCACCCGGCATTTCGGCTGGCCAGCGATGGCTGCCTGCGAGCCCTCGCCATGGAGTTCCAGACCATCCACAGTGCGCCGGGAGACCTAATCTACCATGCCGGAGAGAGCGTGGACAGCCTCTGCTTTGTGGTGTCGGGCTCACTGGAGGTCATTCAGGATGATGAGGTGGTGGCAATTCTAGGTGAGGCGCCAGAAGTTTGACTTGATTAACATGAAGTGACCATAGTGATCACCTCACTTGATTCAGCTTTTAAGATATTATTCTTTCCCAAAGTTACACAAAAATATCACACTCAACTGTGGTAGAGGTATAACAGACAGAGCAGTAACACCAGTATGTTAGTATAATTAGTCTATCAATAGTAAACATTAACTGTTTTAGACCAGTTAAAACTCCACAAATTGAGATTTTAAATGTGATGATCAGCAGGGTTTTTATATGGACGTGAGCATCAACGCTGTTGAAACGAGTATGATGCCACTCACACACTCCAGATGTTCTAGATGTGGCTTTATTCACTTTTTTCCACAGCACAAAGACCCTGTCGCAGTCCAGAGGTGTCAGATCAGTTCAGAGAGCAGCTCCAAATTCTATCTTTAGTGCAAAGAACTATGGAGACGTTTGTTTCAAGAAACCCTTGCTTCTCTTCTCTGGGGTTCTCAGCTGCAGACGGGCACAGAGACACGGAGTCAGCTTTCCAGTTTTATAGCTCCACACCTCCACACCTCCACACCTCCACACCTCCACACCTCCACACCTTCACACCTCCACACACCACCTTCACACTGCTGCTGCTGCTGCTGCTGCTGCCGTCCCGGGCCAGCCAGCTCTTCTGCCATGCTCCGCTGTGTGTCTGCTGCTCAGTTGCTGTGCCGCTCGCTCAGACCCTGATGAGGCACAGACCCTCATCTTCTCCCTCCCGCAACATTTATGTAAATATGTCATGTAACGTCAATCAATTGGTGTTTTAAAGAAAAACCTTTTTATTGAAGCATTGTAATGAATTGTTTCTGATTTTCACTCATTGCTGGATCATCCTAGAGGCCTGAATATGGTGGGCTTGTTCACACTCTTGTACATTGTGCGGACTACCACTAACAAAATGTACATGAAGTACACATACACATGCATCAAACCATTTCCATTTCTATTTCTTTCAGTGTGCTCAGGGTCCTCATTAGCAAGGCATTATTTTTAATGCATGACGTTTAGGCTGCATGTTTTCAGCTGAAGGAAGGAGAGCATTCAGCCACTCAGAAGCAAACATGCTGAGAGGTGGTGGCAGAAGCTGTGAAGGCGGAGCAGGGCTGAATCAACATCCGTCAGAGTTGTAATGCAATCCACTTTGGGGTTCATGAAACCCCTCAGATCTTTAGCAGCTCCACATTAATCAGAAACACTCTGCAGAAAAACAAACAAAGCGACCAGCTGAGGTCTTTAATGACATGCACATGAAATATCACAGATTACTCAGAAGTACTGTTTTAAATGATGGAAGGTTCACAATTTCAAAATGTCAAAAACCAAACACTCTGATTTGGATCTGCCTCCCTTTGCAAACCACTCTGAATTTAGTGATGAGACTCAGCGTTTCATCGAGCCTCTGAACAAGATTGAGCCTGTCCTAACAGCTTGTAACAAGCAGCCTGAAGGACTTCTGTTTGTCGCTGTTTCAGACTTGACATCACAGCACAGTAGTACGATTCATATGTATATTACATTTCTGACTGTAGTTAATCATTATAATACGATGATGTTTGATGTGTTGCTGTGGTTCAGGACCCAAAGCCAGCACAAACTGAATGGGATGGATTGTGGATTATTACTGTCAATAAACAGTGAAGCCAGTCTCTTCACTCAGTATTTCTTGGTTTCACATCAACACAGGGATTTCCACTCAGCAGCTCAATTGCTCCCAAATTTATTTGAAATTTTTTTTTCCTTTAAACTATTTAGATTTTTTGATTTTGATTTGAAGTTTTTATTTTGAACATGTAAAAAAACTAAACAAAAACAGAACATAAACGATATAAAATAGTCAACACCATATGCGCCTGTGTTTTTAACATTTTCCTATTTCTTTTTATAAAAATCCAAGTGTTATAATGTTTTACAAACCCCAGTTGTTTTTATTGGCTTTGAAATTCTCTTTTTATGACATAAGAAAGAGCCAAAATACAAAATCTTACTCTCTTGTATCCATGAGGGGGAAGCTGCAGTTTCAGTTATTTGAAATGTCCCACTGTGAGTCTTTCTGAATGTTGTGGCACCTCTGATCTCTGTGGGGTTCAGAAGCAGACAAGTCCATCTCAGGGAGGAACTGCAATGAAGGAGGTCTGGACGGCTCAGATCAGCTGCTTGAAGCTGAGAAAGGAAATTGGCCTAAACCGGCTTCTCAGAAGATCTGATCCAAAGTGAAATTATGGCAGAGAAAACTGTAATTTTCATCAAAAGAAACTTAGTTTCTGATTATCCTGTGAGGACAGAGCTGTCTTGGAGAGTGTAAAACCCCGGTTCCACCGCACTCTCTGTACTAGGACGTTGCGGGGCGGGTTTTCGTGCGGTCCGACTGAAAAAGTTGTGGTTGGTACGGAAAGAAACTGCGACCACCACCTACGACTTTCCACCGCCCCTCTGTTGAGGTACCTAGCACCGAGGAACAGATCTGTGAGGAGGCTGACAACGCAGCCGTTTGCTGATTGGTAGTGACGATCGCCACTCTCCACTTGCTCGCAATATTTAAATATTTCATCGGCCCTAAACCCTTTGTTGTTGTTTACGTACGCTGTTTTGCGCTCACTGGTTGATTTGTTAACTGGGTTTATTGAAAGGTCGCCGCGCAACACAACATCACGGTCTTTTAACAAGGTGCAGACGCTCCTCTCAGTAACAGGAGAGGAGGAGATTCAGCAGACGCTGCTGTTTACAAAAAAAGAAAGTTTGTGCTGTATAGATCGACTCGGACAGCCGCGGAGTTGTAAAGCCGGCCGCCGCTGGCCGTTTCCGTGTTATTCGCTCGACGCGTCTCCACGGCTTAAATGTCCTGAACCCAGAGATCAGATATGAAGCCGTGAAACATGACCTTAGTGAAGCATGGTCAAAACATGCATCTTACAGGCAGGACAATGTTGTATTTTTGGACATTTCAAGCAATTTTGCACCTGTTAGCATTGTTTGAAATATGAAGACTATACTCAAATTGCTTTGAAAAATGTACATACAACAATACAACAACGGGAGGATTAGGAGCTGTACAAAATTAGAATTAGTTTATCACCCATGTTTGAAGCATCCATAGAGCTACAGCGGTGTGTGTGTGTGTGTGTGTGTGTGTGTGTGTGTGTGTGTGTGTGTGTGTGTGTGTGTGTGTGTGTGTGTGTGTGTGTGTGTGTGTGTGTGTGTGTGTGTGTGTGTGTGTGTGTGTGTGTGTGTGTGTGTGTGTGTGTGTGTGCGTGCAGGTAAAGGTGATGTGTTTGGTGACGTGTTCTGGAAGGAGATGACGCTGGCTCAGTCGTGTGCTAACGTCCGGGCGTTGACCTACTGCGACCTCCACGTCATCAAACGGGACGCGCTGCAGAAAGTCCTGGAGTTTTATTCCAACTTCGCCAACCACTTTGCCAGAAACCTGGTGCTCACCTACAACCTGAGGAAGAGGGTGAGTCAGTGAAGCCATCCTGAAGAGATGGATGATGAACTCATCCAGATTCATTACGATTTCATTATTCATTTCTTTCTCTTTAGGATCTTTGTGGAGTTTTTCCATGAATTCCTAAACTTACACATGAAAGAAATGAGTTGTAAACATTCATCTTCAATCTTCTAATACAAACAAAAACACATCAACCACGACACTGTCAGCAACTTACAGCAGATTCAAGTTTTTCTAACATAAAATGGATAAAATATTGACTCAGACAAGACAGCTGCAATGGAGGACACAGACTCAGGGTATAGATACATGACCTTCTTTTGAAAGCATCCAATCCGTCAGGTCCCTGTGGAGTCTCTGCGAGTTCTCAGCCAGGTTTCTGTCAGGACTCTCTGCTCTGACAGACGAGGCCAGTGTTAACATGTTCTGTGTGTTGTACTTATGAACCAGTGACTCACCTTTTTGCTTCCTGCACTCACTGAATCTCGAACGTTCATGGAGTTAAGATAAGCAGGTTTAAGGTAGATATACCATAAAGGCCCAACGTGACATATATGTCACATCACAGATCTTTGACATTTACTGGTATTATTAAAAAATAAAAATAAATTTAAAAAAAACATCAGAAATGTATTCTATGTAGTCCACTTGGTATGTGGGATATTGCACATACGTTTCCTTTAAGGAGAAATGTGTCCGGGTCTTTATGAGTTAAAATTGACTTTATGTTGAGATTGTAATGATTTTCCGAACTAACTGTTTGATCTTGCAAAAATATAGACAATTCCATTACATACACTGTGACCACAACAATGAAAAAGTTTGAAGTGTAAATTTTATTATGGTTATTTATTATATTTATTTACCATGGTTATTATAGCAATATTTTAACAGCCTGGCCCACTCAGGATGAAACTGGACTGTATGTGGTCCCTGAAGTACATTAAATCTTATTTAACAATTATCTTGTATACATCTTATACACGTACATATGTATATATGTATTAATATTGTATACATCTTGTATTAGTTCAGTTATGTGCTTTTAAATAACCAGAACATATTCGGTGTTTGGTTCGTTCAATATCAACTGGTCCTACAATTTGTCCTTGTGACCCGTCCCTCCGAAGAGAGGACACCTGTCTTCAGGGGACACTTGCCATTGGATTATAGGGCGTATCGGTTTTGCTGTATCGTCTCAGAGGAACATACGGTATTTTATTTCAAAAAGTTGGCCCAGTTTCTAAAGACTGAACTGATACACAGGGTTTACTATAATCCGTCTTTCAATTTTTTTATTTACAAGTACCATAATATTCTGTGGAAAGAGACAAACAATAAAAACCAGACTGGCAAACTGGTCTAAGGTTTCTTCCTGTTAGAGGAGTTTTTCCTTTCCACAGTCGCAAATAAATCTGCTTGCTCGTGTGGATTTGTTGGGTTTTTCTCATTTCTCTGTTAAAAGCCCCTTGAAATGACTGTGTTGTATTTGGTGCTATATGAATAAAGTTGAATTGAAAGTTGAGTTGAAAATTAACATAAACACTGTAAACCTTTTTAAACATTTTTCAAAACAGCGTTTAGTATGTATAATATGGCCCCTTGCTTGATGTAAAGGAAAATGTTCACGTTTATATTGGGCAATCAGAGTTAACAAGGTTTCATCATTGTAAGAAAACAAATAATGAAGAATGTGTTGAGAAAAAATATGTTTTGTCTAAAAATGGGGGGAGTAAAATGATTGATTAAAGGTTCTTGTGGCTTATGGGATTAATGGATGTTATTCTATGGATGCATCAGAAGGTCTGGGTTCAAAAACCGGCCGGGCCTTTCTGTGTAATGTTTGCATGTTTTCCTCACATGTGTGCGTTTTTTCTCCGGGTACTCCGGTTTTACCCCGCAGTCCAAAATCATGCACGTGATGTGAATTGGTGACACTAAATTGCCCCCAAGTGTGAATGTGGGTGTGTGTGGTTGTCTGTCTCTGTGTGTTTGTCCTGCGATGGACTGGAGTATGCCCAGCGAGGGCATGGATACATCCTGCCCTCGTTCACAGTACTCTGGGATTGGCTCCAGGACCCTGCGACCCTGAACAGGATCAGTGGTATGGATGGATGGATGGATGGATGGATGGATGGATGGATGGATGGATGGATGGATATTCTCGAGAGAGGGTTTTTTTCCCCAAGTACTTACTCTTACTCAAATAATTGTTTTGAATGCTCACACTTTACTTGAGTAAATTTACCTTGTTCGTGCCTCGTTACAGCAAATAAGTTTGAGTTTTGCTAAGAGAAAAAACACAGTCATAAGATCTGTAATGAAATCAAAGCTGTTGGAGAAAAAAAAAAGCAACAGAAGAGGTTAATTTCAATTTAATTTCTATAGCGGTAAATCCAACATGGTCATCACAACATGCTTTTACAGAAAAAAAAAACAATTCCATGCGAGCAAGTAGAGGACATGGTGGAAACAAGAAACCTCTGAACAGAAGGGAAACCTGCAGAACCAGACCCCCCGCCCCCTCTCTGCTGTATAACGATGGAAGCTGTAGTGTCTTGTTCTGCTTGGCTGTGCATTATTGATACTTGTTGAGGTAAATGGCCTACTGAAGCTCTCATCTCAACCTTTAAATTGCCCCATCACCACACACTCAGCAGCACACATGATAGGTATCCACCCTGAAACAAACACTGAACAAAAATATAAACGCAACACTTTTGTTTTTGCTCCCATTTTTCATGAGCAGAACTAAAAGATCGAAGACTTTTTCTATGTATGCAAAAGACCTTTTTCTCTCAAATATTGTTGACAAATCTGTCTAAATCTGTGTTCGTGAGCACTTTTCTTTTGCCGAGATAATCCATCCCACCTCACAGGTGCAGCAGATCAACATGCTGATTAGACAGCATGAATATTGCACTGGTGTGCCTTAGGGTGGCCACAATTAAAGGTCACTCTGAAATGTGCAGTTTTGCTTTATCTGGGGGGGGTCTGACCAGACATGGAGCATGATTCGCCTCCCCCAGTGCAACACATCTCCGTCACATAGAGTTGATCAGGTTGTTTTGTGTGGAATGTTGGTCCACTCCTCTTTATTGGCGGTTCTAAGTTGCTGGATGTTGGCAGGAAGTGGAACACACTGTCGTCTACACCGATCCAGAGCGTCCCAAACATGCTCAATGGGTGACATGTCCGGTGAGGATGCTGGCCCTGCAGGAACTGGGATGTTTTCAGCTTCCAGGAATTGTGTCCAGATCAACATGAGGCCGTGCTTCATCACGCTGCAACATGAGCTGATGTTCGTGGATGAACGGCTCCACAATGGTCCTCAGGACCTCCTCACTGTACCTCTGCTTTCAAAATATCACTGAAATCACCTGTGTTCGTTGTCCATAACATATGCCAGTTGTGGCTTCTGGCTTCGCTACTGTGCAGACGTGTCCTCTTTGCTCTCTGTTTCGCGTTTCGCTTATTCCCTTTTCTTCCTGATCTTTTTTTCTTTTTCTATTTCCCTTCTTTTACATACAAGAGAGCATTTTAAAGAAATACGTTTATGTTTCTGTCAACATAATACTTATTTTGAAAGCTGATAAGAGAAACAAAACTTTACTTGGGACACAGGACTTTTTTCTCTCAACCAGCAACCTGAGGAATCCTACAAACAGTCTGGCGAAAGAATGTCATCCAGCTGCAAGGACTGTGCCAAACTGGCTGATAAGGTGAAGCAGCTCGAACAAAAGATTGAATCGCTGCGTGAAATACGTGAAAGTGAGGACTTAATTGACTCTGTGGTGGCTAGTGTACATGGAGGAAATGTCATTGGACAGTCACAGATTGTACTGCGTGGGAATACTTCTGATGCTGAGCACCGCACCTTCGACCTGGCTACAACAATTCTTTGTATTTGTCTCAATGTGACCGAAATACTGCTGAGGCTCCAAACGTTTCTTACTGAAACAGCATCGGCGCCACTCCTAAGGCTTCGACTCCAGCCCGGACCTGGTCTGATGTTGTGCGTAACAAAGGCAAGTCCAGGAAGAAAACAACCAAGAGGCCTCCTCCACCGACTCCTCCAGCTGAAACTCCTCTGCAGAACCGGTACGATCTCCTGGCTCTGAGTGAAATGTGTGATAACACGGAGCAGCCAGGACTCAGGGACGCTCATCACTCAACAAGCAGGAAACACAAGCAGGTTTGTAAAAATAACCCTAAAACCACAACTAAACCAAGGGCGAGGAGAAACTTAAGAAACTCATCAAGTTCCTTTTCAAGTCTTGACCTGCTGGACACTCGATCACCAGGCAAGTCTGAATGAGAAAGACTGAAAATCTCACTGTGGCCGACACAACAGTGCCGGAGCTGACGGCGATGTTCCCCACCGTTTTGCCTCTTCATCCCAGCCACATGAACATCGTCATCCATGCGGGCTCCTTCCACATACTGCAGAGCAAGACTGGTTCTGAGGTCCTGAAAAACGCCTTTTATTACTAATGGAGACTCTGAAGGAGTTTAAGCCCCAACATGTTTTCATGTCAGGCCCCATTTGAATCTTTCTCTGGTCTCTCAGCCTTGAACACGTGGCTGACTTCAACATGCTTCTCCAATGGGATAAAGTTCATGGACAACTTCAACCTGTTCTGGAACTGTAAGGACCGCTTCAAACCGGACGGGGTTCATCTGAATATCACTGGACTCAGACTGCTCGGCGCCAAGATACGTCATGCTCTTTGGATAACACACTCAAACAGGAGCATGACCATAACTACCAAGGACACTGCCACTAACAGAGACTAAGGATCCACCGCTCTCCTCTCCGGTGTTCCTGTGCCCCAGAACAACCAGGGGACCAGAAGGACCTCTCTGCCCCAGTCCAGGACCCAGAAACCCCTCCTGCCCCAGTCCAGGACCCAGCACCCCCCCCTGCCTTCCCGTATCACATCTGTATGAGAGAGACCCCCTGCTGCTTTGTTTAATATAGCGGTGATCTCAACCAGCCAGCAGCGTGGTCCAAAGCCTCTCAGTAAGAACAAACATACAGTTCCTATCTAACCTGACAACAGGTGTGTGTCAGCCTCAGTGTGAACCCAGTGTGAACCCAGTGTGAACCCAGTGGGACTCATGACACTACAATCTGGTTTACTTCATGTTTGGTCTCTGTCGGGCAAGTCACTTTTAATTAATGATCTTATTACTGAGGAAAAAATTGATTTCTTGTTTTTAACAGAAACTTGGTTAAATGAAAACAACAGTGCAGCAGCTCTCATTAAATCAGCTCCTCCACCCTTCAGGAGCTCCTCCACTCGTCAGGAGCTCCTCCACCCTTCAGTTTTATCAGCGAGGTCAGAGTGTTGGAGAAAGGAGGTGGAGGAGCTTCTTGGTATAACGATACGTATCAATGCAAAGAGCTGTCGTATGGAAGGTTTGACTCTTTTCAAAATGTTGCTCTTCAGGTCAACTCTTCCTGTTGGGCAATATGAGCAACCATCTCCACACCACCCAGATACACACCACCACCACCACCCAAATACAATGCAAACTTCTTCCATGACTTTAGCAACCTGCTGTCTGCTGGATGTATTGATTAGGACTGTCATGATCCTGCTCTCTCCCCTCCTGAGAGTATTCACTCCTCCCCTCCTGTGTTCACCTTAGCTCCACCCCTGTGTTTTCCTGCTTGCTCCTCCTGGCCACAGCTGTTTGTAATTTGCCATTAGTGTCAGTATTTAGTTCCCCTCTCACGGAGCTCTTGTTGCCAGTTCGTCTGCGTTCTTCTCACCAGCCGTACCTGCTGTTATTCCTCGTGTCTCCTTTGTGCTCTGACCTGCCTGATTTCTCCGCCTGGATTTCCTCCTCCGTTGTGTTCACACCTGGCATTAAACTGGATTTTGAGTGATCAGATCAGAAGTAGTGGACCCTGCCAAAGACACTTGTTCGTATCATGCTAACCACTGATTTGGATTGTATTATTACCTCTAGCTTACTTACGCTGGACGGTATCCCCTGCCCAGGCCACTATAAGCTCTGGACCTGGGCTTAAAGTCTTTGCAGACCCCCACATGTTCTTTTCCATAGTTCTTTGAAAGTTGGAAAGTTTTAAAAAAACAACACATTCTCTTAAACAAAAATATGGCGCACACTAATAAGTTATTAATTATGGTGTACATTCCTGTGGCGCCACCGTCCCAGGATGCATTCGTAACAAATGCTGTTCACAGTACAAAGTCTTTGTGGTCAGATGCCTCACCACCTCGGGAAGTGGTCTTAGTGAAATCGCTCTGTTGCCTGTTGACACTTGTCTTTAGGACCTGCCACATGTGATCTGGTCACCTGAAATGCATGTTAATGCCAGGTGTGAACTGGCCCTAAATGTGTGTGTTCTATGATGTACTGCTCACCTGTCCAGGTGCTGCCAGCCTTCTTGGGCCAGCACCATGCAATCTTGAGTCGGATAAACAAGCTGGACGAATTCTTTGTTTTTACTGGAATTTGTGGGCCTAACTATCAGACCACACAGTACCAGTTTTCAGCTTTTGTGAGGGCTTAATTTTGAAGCTGAATAGAAAACTGGCTAAAGTTGGACCAGAACCACGTTTCGACTGATGAGATTAACTCAAATGTCGTTCAGTGTCAAATGCAGCACAGTCAGTTTCATATTTAGTTTTCTGCTTGTTGAACTTGGGTCTGCTGCTCTGTTCGCTTTGAAGAAACTGGTACTGGTTGAATATCATTGGTTCCCTCATGCTTCTTATTCCTGCTGATAGAAATGCTGCTCTGGCTGCACAGTCCAGCTTCAAGCGATCAATATCTGACCGTCTGTTCATCACCACATTGCCACTGCTTATTAAAAAGACTGTCCGATGGGATCAGATGTGTAGGACCTCCACACCTGCAAATCTTCTGCTCACCCTCCTTCTTGAGGTCTTTCCTAAACTCAATTTAAAGAACAAATGTTTAAAACGTATGTGCACTTGGCTTGTTTTTTTTTTTTTAATGTTTTTAGGATTGTGATCTATTTATGTCTTGATCGTTTTTGCTCTTATTCTCTGTAAATTGACCTTGGGTCAACTTACAACTTAAGGCACCTCAAAATAAAATTGTACTACATAAAGTATTATTATATTAATTGTTTTCTGAAAAATATTGAATTTCGTTATCTTGAGCTGTGTACAAAAACACCAACTTCTTTTAATCATTTTAATGTAATCCTACCACATTTCATTTTAACTAAAGAAAATGATATTATGATGTACAAAAATGTTTATTATACTCCACAAATGTTGGATCCTAGCCCTTGTATTATCTATATTATTCTATCACCCTGTCACTATAAATCAAGTTATCAGATAGGATTTAGAATTTTGGACGAATGCAAATATCTTCGAATATTCAGAACACAAATTGCATGTTGTAAATTAAGCGATTAGCATAAAATCCTCATTGTTTTATGGTACAAACAGATCAGCTGTAACATGCTGATCGACTACAGAAAATAGTGCCTTCGGTTACAATGAAAAGAAACACAGTGGTAAACATTCTGCGACGCTCATATTGTGGAAAGGTCAAATTTAACATTTGCATATATTTTATCGCTGTAAAGATTCTTCATTCAATAAATCGAGCCGTTGAAATGAATTTCAGATGTATGAGTTATGCCTCGTTTCTGATTTCAGGCTTATTATAAAAAAGTGATGCAGATTTTCTTTCTCGACAGATTATCTTCAGAAAGATCAGTGACGTGAAACAAGAGGAGGAGGAAATGCTGAAGAGAAAGAATGAAGCACCACTCAACCTGCCTCCGGACCACCCAGTTCGACGGCTATTCCAGCGTTTCCGCCAGCAGAAGGAGGCTCGCCTCGCAGTCGAGCGGGGTGACCTTGAGAAAGGTGTCAATCACGTGGATCCACCACGCAGTCCCGAAATTCTGGAGTCCACCAGCATCTCCATGGTAACAGAGAGCCAGGCAGTGCCGGCCACCTCCTCCTCCCCATCCACCCCATCCATCACCTCCAGCCGAGTTATGCTCCATGCTCCTCTCTGCCAAAATGGTAATGTGATCCACCACAAACCTGGAGAAGCTCCCAAGGCTAAAGGCTGGGGCCGGTTCAAGGAGTCGGTGGTCAAAGCAGAGTCGTGGAGCAGAGTCTCTAAGGCAGAATCAATGGAGACACTGCCTGACAGAACTAAGTGTCACGTTGAGATGTCTCTCAAAAAAACAGACTCCTGTGACAGCGGCATCACAAAGAGTGACCTCCGCTTAGACAACGTTGACGACGCAAGAACACCCCAGGAGAGGAGTCCGGTCCAGTCCGATGAAAAGACAGTCTTCTCTCCAACACCGGAGCAGATTATGCAAGCTTCATTCCTCGATCTGAAACAGGAATTAAAAGGCAACATTA
Source organism: Lipophrys pholis (assembly GCF_963383615.2). Classification (NCBI taxonomy): domain Eukaryota; kingdom Metazoa; phylum Chordata; class Actinopteri; order Blenniiformes; family Blenniidae; genus Lipophrys; species Lipophrys pholis. The sequence continues at coordinate 32,728,726 of NC_137628.1, forward strand.
GCTCTCTGAACTCTCGCATGAGCGTTCTGGAAACTCAGCTGGGGGAGATGCTTCGACTCCTCAAATCCAGGAAGTCCTCAGGCTCTGTTTTTGACAGTTCTCGTCCACCGTCTCCTGATTCTGACAAAGAAAATTTCTCCTAAGCTGGACATGATGGGCTCCCTCCACAGGAATCAATGTTCAGCCTACATGCAGCCTGTGGGGCACGTCTCATGATGACTGTTGGTTATGATGTCACACAAAAAGCTGTTTGGGGTGTAACACGATGAACCTGGAACAAAAATAGAACAAACTTTTACTTCAAGACACTCAGTGACGTCACAAAGGTACCTTCTGTGCTAAGGAGGGTTTGAATCTTCAGACATGATAATGGCAATAATACTAGATGGCTTTATGTGGATGTTTTTTAACATGACTTTGGCACTGTGAAGATGGAAATGAGGCCATAACTGAGGCTTTCCGCCCTTTTCAAGTGAAACAAAAACAGTCTAGTAAAAATGCAGAGAGATTTTTCAGAGTGCAGATGGGAGCTTTGACTTTCGCTTAATAGCAACCGATAACGTGAGCCACTGAGCAATGCTCTGTGATTGGTTGCTGAGAACATCCTTCGCCAGACTGAGTTTAAGCACAGCTTCTGAAATAGTACAACTTTGTTAACCAGAAGAAAATCAGAAGCAGCTTGGTTTTAAATTAACTGCTCAAATTAAGCAACTATTTCTCCAGAAATATTGGAACTCATCACAAAGAAACTGACAGAACGATGTCTCGTTCATGAAGATGGAGTAAGTTGAGGTCTGGAAGCAGAAGCATTTTTATATCCAGAATTAATGAAACAGTTATTGAGCACATTCTATATGAAGATCTTAACGTGTCTGATGTGGTCGAATTAATCACAATGACTGATATTTGGAAGTAACTGTTTTTCTTTTTATCTAAATGCATGTTTTGAAGCTTCTGCTGGGTGCTTCCAAAATGAAAAAGCTGTCTAAGTCACTTTAAAGGATTTATATAATGAACATGTGATATTTTATATCTCTGCGTGGCTCAATACATCTGATGCATCTGAATAATGGTGAAATCAAGTGCAAATATCTTAACTTTCAGTAAATATATACCCTTGGATTCAGGTGCTTTTGACTGCAAATTAATGATAAATAAAAAAAATAGTTTTATTATAGACTTGGTAGGGTTGAGATGCAGCTGCAGTTCAGAAACCTTTATCAAAAATACACACCTATGTTGCTTTAGTTTTTTATTTTCTTTTTCTTTTTACAAATGACAATGATTCCAAATTCTGCAAGACAGTGTTTTAATGTCAAATAGAAGGTTACACTTTACTACCACCCACCCCAATATCATGGCGGGTGGAAACAAACAACAGAAGAAAAAACAGAGGCGACACTTTAAAATATGCTTCAACACAACTTTATTGGTTTAAAAAAAAGAACAATCCAAAACAACGTCTGACTAACAATGATTGTGTGTACATGTTTAAAAGAACCAGCAGAACTACATACTGTAGGTCAGGGTTCCCCAATTCCAGGCCTGGAGGGCCGGCGTCCTGCATGTTTTAGGCTTCTCCCAGTTGTGACACACCTGAATGCAATAAGGGCCTCATTACTTGGCTTTTTTAGAAGCTTGACGTGTGCTGAAGCTGGGAGGAGCTAAAGCGTGCCGGACACCGGCCCTCAAGGCGCTTGGAGAACCCTGCTGTAAGTGCTCCAAAAAAGTTTGTTTTGGCCTGAAAACACTCAGAATTGTTTTAAACTCTGCGCGTGTCTATCTCCAGCCCTGACAATGAAGTGGATGAACACTGAAATTATTAATCCTTCCTGGATTGCTGGAAATGGTGATGCTGCTCTCCAAACGTTGCAACCAGACTAACCAGCTGAATCATAGTTATGCAGATGACCCCCTGTGCTGTGGTCCATCCAACCTATATTTTGTCATTAACTATTCATTTTTATTCAAAATAGCTTCTGATGTCAAGATTAACCGGATTCAACATGTGTTTATGAGCCATAATGGATCAATGCTGCTGAAAACAAAGATAAGCTTGTTTTAAAGACATGAGCAAAAGTATTACTGCTTCGAAACATGAATGAAAAATACGAGATGCCAATGATAGGTTTCTCAGGTCTTTTTTCACTGTCTTCCTGATACATTTAACCTGAAATTATGGAAAATTCCCTTTTGAATGGTTTTTAACAGTAATATGTGTTCACAAAGCCTGTTTATGGGGGGGGGCCCAGAAGAGAAGAAAGTCTGTCATCTCCCTCACTGCTCCACTTTTTAGTGAATTTGTGCTCATACAGGCGAATCAGAGATTTCCCCTTCATGATGACATGCAGGAAAATAACCACTCCCTATGGTAGTGGATACTCACTTTGACCCTCCTACAAGGAGATGAGCCCTGTTGTCTAAAATTACGAGCAGGTGCCATTTTTTTCACCTGGCACACTACCAAAAAACAGACATGTAGTAGGTGTGGACAAACACAGCTCAGAAACAGCCTGTTCTCAGTAAAGCTCACGAGAGGGACTTTAAGGCCACATACACACGAGCTAAAATGATCTTTTTTCTCCTCGGGGTTCTGAAAAAGAAATTGCGTCCACACCTCACTATGAACACGGCTGAATACGAGGCTTCAGGGCATGTAGTACATATGCCAGGCCTTTGGGGGCGCTATGACTCACCAAACACACCAAAAGTGCAGAAGAAGACAGGGAGCACATAGAAATTTAGAAGTAGACTCCTGTTAATAGACCTATATAACTCTGAGTTATATAGGTCTATGCTCCTGCTCCTCGTCCTGCTAGCATCTGTAGCTTCTGCAGCGCCACCTGGAGCTTGTAGTTTGTGATTGTTGTGCTTATTAGATGACATGCAGTGGGGGGGGGGGCGATTATGTCATCTTTTTTCACAGATGATCGTCTTTGCTGTCTTTGCCAGAGGACCTCACAACCGAGCTGGGGTTTTAAAATGTCCCCACTCTTGGACGCGTGGTCTCCTGAAGCTCCGCCACTGCGGAATATCGGCCAAAAATGGTGCGTTTATGGGAACAGGCGTTCTCGTGGGAACAGCCCCTTAGGCTGACTGAAAATCAGGACCAAGGTTGATTCCGGGAAATACACTTTGAATGCAATGTTGTTATATATATATATGTATGTATGTGAAAACGGTGAAAAACTGTACAATTATGGGACCTTTAACTTTTTTACATTTTGTGAAAGTCAAACATTGGAAACTGCCTTTATCAAAGAAAAAAGTGCTTCCACTCCTCAGCTGTGAGGTTGCAGTATAATATATAAATTCCATGTTGAGAGACAACAGCTTAAGTACAGCGATCTTAACAATCCACCAAGCCGACGCTCCTGAATCAGAAAACTGGCTTGTGATTGTTTCAATTCAATTCAATTCAAAATACTTTATTTATTTTCAGCCCCCAACTTGGGGTTGGGGTCTGTGTGAGTGCCGGCAGGGAGACAGCAGGTCAGGCTTGGCTGAGCATTGAGGAGAAAGGACTGCTCTGGGGACAAAAGTTGCCCTCCTCCTTTAAGTCAAACAGGCTGGGCAGCAAAGGCGACGTCCAGAAGGAGAGCCCTCTGACAGGGAACCCGATAATTTTGGAGCAGGTCTTGACAACACCAACCAGCCGCTTTTTATTTTGTAAGGAGATGGAGTGGAACCAGCAGGTGACGGAGAAGGTGATGATGCTCTCTATGAATGGCATTTTTTCAGAATCTCATCTGTGTTAAGCTCAAACCTCAGCTGCTGGTCAAACACTCTGCACAGGTATCTGTATTGTTCCACAACCTCAATGGGCTCCCCATGACGGATGGTGACTACAGCCTCAGCCAGCGCCCTCTGTCTGTTAGAGAAGGTTACTACCATCTCTTTGGTTTTGCTCACATTTAGTTCATCTGTCGCACCGGTCCACAAACTCGGTGAGAGTGGAGTCGTGGTGGTTCGATGAGCCGGACAGCAGAGACGGGAGGACCGTGTCATCAGCAAACTTAACCAGGTGGCAGTTCTGGTGGGTTGACCTGCACTCATCGGTGTAGAGGATGAAGAGAAGAGGCGAGAGAACACAGTCCTGTGGTGAGCCAGTTGAAGTGGAGATGACATTAGAAGAAATGTTGTTGACCAGAACTATCTGTGGCCTGTTGGTGAGAACATCCAGGATCCACAGGACCAGCCTGTCATCAAGATGGAAGCGGGTGGTGAGTCTTCCTGCTAAAATGTCTGGCTGCAGGGTGTTAAATGCAGAGGACAAATCAGCAACCAACAGCCTGGCTATTGTGTCAGGATTTGCAGGTGTTTGTGTCTGGTATCAATGATCACAGCTTGAGCATCATCAACCCCTCTTCCTGCTCAATATGCAAACTGGAGCGGGTCAAGCTGAGAACCTGCTGCTGTGATGACATGATGTTTAATAATCCACTCCAAGGCTTTTATCAGCAGAGATGTTAGAGCAACAGGCCTGGGGTTGTTTGGAACCCTCACAGTACTTTTTGGGGGATGGGAATTACAGTTGAGTGCTTCCACACCTGGGGGACTGAGGAGGAAGCAACAGAGTTCTGAAGGAGGAGCTGGAATCCTCCACCCAGCTGTTCAGCACAGTGCAGACCTTGTCAGGTCCTGGTGTTGCGTTGACTTTAGTCCTTTTAAATCCTCTCACCACATCTTCAGCACTGATGTTGAGTACGGAGGAGATGGTTGTTTTGAGCTGGGGACTGTTGTCTGTCTCAAATCCAGTGAAAAAAGAGTTGATCATTCGGCAGTGATGCTGGACTGCTGCACTCAACCTGGATTCGTTTTTTACAAGTGGAGGTCGTATTCACAGCTGCCATATTTTTGAGACCCTGCCAGGCTGATTGTAGGCTCCTCCTGTTGAATTTTTGTTCAACTTTGCCCCTGTACTTGAGCTTGGCAACTTTTATGACACGCTTCACCTCGTTCTTGACCTCCTTTTGCTCAGTGTCAGAGCCAGAGAAAAATATTCTCTTTTTCTTGTTGAGGAGAGCTTTAAGTTCTTTTTGTCACCCATAGTTTGTTGTTGGGAAAAAATGGTGATTGTTTTGGTGGGGATGATGACTTTCCACATGATCCATATGATGTCACAGTGTCAACCTGCTCATCGGTGTTTCTGGAGGGAGCCATTAGGGTGCGCCATTCAGTGGTTTCAAAGCGTCCCTGCAGCTTGTCAATGCTGCCACTTGTCCATTGCTTGACATGTTTAACAAGTTTCTCTGCCCTCCTCACAGCAGGTATATTAGCTGGTGCCAGCAGAATGGTGGTGTGATCCGCAGACCGCAGTGGAGGGCGGGCAACAGATTCATATGCATTGAGAACAGATCCAAAGCATTTATCAAGGGTCTTCCCCATGCGGGTGGTACAGGTGACATATTGATAAAAACCTTTAAAAGATTTGTTGTCAGCACTGCAGTGGTTAAAATTGCCAGGGATGAATTTTGGGGAGTCAGGAGACGTTAGTTCCAGTCTATTTAGAACAGTCATGATGTGGTCTACAGCTTTAGGATGGATATATACTAAAATAAAAAATAGCTGTGGGAATTCTCTTGAGAGATAAAAGGGACGAAGGGAAACAGCCGGGACTTCAATGTCCATGGTGCACAGTCTCTCACGCACTTTTTCTTTTTTTCCTTCCTGGTGTTCTTCTTTCTCTTGGTGTCCGAGGTGCAGCTGGAGGAGTGCCGGTGTTGTATCTCCTCGGGAAGTTTCCCCTCTATCGACGATTGGTTAGCCTGTAGCCGCAGCTTCAGCAGTGAGTCCCTGGAGAATATAATCCCATGTCCACCGAATAATAAATTCACAAGTGCGCACGCAGAAATAGGATAAGAAACAGTCCCAGGTGTCCAAAGAATATACAAAGAGATAAAAGCAAGAAAAACAATAAAAAAGAACATAACTACTCGGTGAGCTGACCGGTCTACCACACGAGCAGTGACCAGGAGTATCCTGCATGAATACACAGTCTGTGTTTTATTATAATATACAATCAGTGCACTCTGAGTGAAAATGAAAAGACAATAAAGTGTTTTGGGAAATCCAGAATGCCAAATATTCCATGACTATATTCAACTTATTTTCAAGGTATTGGATGGTGATGATGATCATCTCACAGAGGAAGATCTGAGCCACACACACACACACACACACACACACACACACACACACACACACACACACACACACACACACACACACACACACACACACACACACACACACACACACGTTGTTTTCAGAAAACGTGCATGCAAAGGGAGAACATGCAAACGGGGCAGAAAGACCCCTGGATGAGACTCTAATCATTACACCACTGTAAGGATCTGGGGCCTCATTTATAAAGGTTGCTGAAGCACAAAACAGGTCCTGAAAGATGCGTACGCCACTTCCCACTCAAACTTTGTGATCTAGAAAAACAAACTTTGCGGGAGAATGTGCGTACCGGTACGCAAACCTTGAACCTTGGGCATGCACATTTTTGAGACAGGATAAAACTGACGGTGCAGATGGTGCAGATGGTGAAGTGAACAACCATAATCAGCCAAGCTGCAGTGTTCAAGATGTTCCTTGAGTGAACCATTACTACTGAATCAGCACCATGATGTTCATACATCATACATTCATCTTAATGATACAGAGCGGTGGATCAAACTGATTATTCATAGGGATGCACCGATACCACTTTTTTCCAAAATAAGTACTGTAGGAGTACTTGCATTTGAGTACTCACCCATACCGATACCAAGTACTTAAATTTTCTGGCACGGCCACTTATACTGTAAGAAAACATTGCGTGCATGGCCCCTTTAACAGACGCACTGCTAGCTTGACCCGTGTGCCTGAGCGCGCGAGCGTGCTTATGCAGAGCAGGTCTAGCATGAAGCTGTACATAAAACTACCTGGCAAATAAATACAACAAGTGTTCATCTCAGAAACTGAGTTTCATGTCCTGCTTTCCATCGGCTGTGAGGCGAGGGAGTTAACCACTCCTCATTGCCCGCCCGTGATGTACGCTCCTTACCGTGCCTTGCAGTGACGCACCGTAAACCGCGCTGCTATGTCTTCAGTGTATCTTCCTACATAACAAGGATACGGACTCAAGTAGCCGATTAACCTTTTATTTATGTACACACCGAACATACACCGAGAAGCTGCGGCCCGCTGCAGGATAACTCAACACACACACACACACACTACATACCCACAATGCCTTGTGTCCATCTCAACTACAGGAGCCCTAGTAGGTAAATACACAACACGCGCGCTGCCGTAAAGCGGTATCGGATGTTGTGGTATCGGTGGCAGTTTTATGAGTACAAGTAGTACTCATTGCTGGTATCGAACTGATACCCGAGACTGGTATCGGTATGTGACGAGGTGTGTAACAATCAGTATAATTTCAGAGTAAACATATAAATAGTGCGGTGACAGCTGTGCGTAACACTGCACTGTGGATGCGCTGGCACTGCCATGTGCTCGGGGCGCACTGGTTCGGAGCGCACCAGTACTGGAGTCAGACGACCACGACTTCCAAATCTCGATTGACTGAGGACAAAACACAAAGTCCACTGAGCGTTTTCACAGTCCCTGTTCAAATATTTAATTTATACATTAAATCATCCTTTTTACATCATTTGAAGTCAGCAACAAAAGGAGATAATCTCTTATGTGTCAGTTTCATTCTCTGTGGTGTTACAGCAGCTCAGCAGTTGGCTAAACCTAAACACAGCAGAAAAAGACAGTAGGCGACACGCCAAGTGGCTTCACCTCAAGCCAGCGACCTTCACATGTTGGTCTGCAGCATTAATATTTGTCTTCCCTCTTTGAAGGACCAACCTCTCCTGGGTGAGGTCTTTGAAAAAGTCCCAGGAAAGTCCTCACTGACATCCAGTTTGAAATAATAATCATTGTGTCACTGCCAAGTCTGTTTAATTGTTGTGCTGCTCTTGACTTGAAAAGAGCAGCTTTCTCTTCACATGATGTCTTAAAGGAGAAATATCATGCAAAAGTCCCTTTCTAATGGTTTTCCAGCAGTAATATGTGTCCCCGTACCTGGGAATGACACTCCAGAAGTGAAGAACATCTGTCCTCTCTTTCTCTGGCGTCTTTAATTTTTTCTAAAGTGTGTTGCTCCAATGAGCGAGTCGGAAAGCAAACCTGTGTAGCGTCACCAGGGTTTTGTAGCCGACCCCAGTCCAGGTCGACCCTCTGACCCGCCCACAACCAGGCAGCTCTGCTTGCGTCCGTTTTTCCCCGCTCGCTACCGCTGCAGGTAAACAAACATGGTGAAGATACGAGCAAAACTCGCCAGATGAACCGTTATTAATAGTGTCAACGAGCAGAGGAGTCTATTTTTACTACCTTCATCTGAGCCTGTGACGACCCAGTGGATTCATGTTATTTTTAATGGGAATCTACCAACAAGTCTCCCAAAGTTATGTATGTCGCTCCCAGCACTTCATGGAGGAATGGTGTGATCAGGTATCAACTAATCCCCCTGAACAGAAAGACCCCCCACAGCCCTCGCTGATTTGCATTGTGTTGCTTTTGTCTTTTCCAGACGGCTTGACTCATCGTATAAATGCAATGACAAAAAGCAAATGGAAAAGACAAAGACACAACAGGAGAAGCATTAACAAAATGGAAGAACTATAGACAAGATAGAAAAAGAATATGACTACCTTTGTATATTTTTTGTATTATTGAATCTTTTTATATTGCCACATTTATTTCCTTTTAATTTTGGCACTCCTGTGATTCCATTTGGCCGTCACAACCATGGGGGCTGTTAATGTATCCAGCAGTGCGCTGGGGTGCTGCCTAACCTCCATCATGTCACTCTCCTCTGTCCTCCACCTTCAGATCAGACTCTTCTCCTCCACCTCTACAGTCACTGATCTCTCTCAGACTCTCACACTATTTCCATCAGTGATGACAAGCTGCTGATCACTTGTTTTTCTTTTATTAGTGATTCCACGACTGTGTCAACAGATAATATCATCTCCTGACCTCCACCTGCTCCATGACTATTTCTCTCTTCGTAAAATTCCTTTTCTTCTTCTTGCCTGTCAGGATTCAGCGTCAAATGCCGGCGATCAACAGGCTGGAGATGGAACAATATTGACGAGGCACTTTGCATTGACCATTTATGGTAGAAAGTGGGCGTGTTGAGGGCGGGGCCTGAACTGATCTTTAAAAGGAAAGTGCATACAGATGTTCGTACGCTAGGTTCTGTCCTCATTCTTCTTTCAAACTCTAGCGGATTAATTGTTGGCATCAGTGGTGTTTCTAGATGTAAATACTTGGTGGGGCAAGATTTAATTTCAGGTCTAATGACAGCACTGATTTCCAAAGTAAAATGGGTGCAATAATATAATGGCAAATAACATAATCCTGAATCCTGCAATGGAGTTTGTAGTGAGCACAAGTAAATTGCACTAGACCTTCTTGTGCATGGAGTGCTGCGGTGCGTTCAAAGACCTCGTGGACAAGTCCCTCTTGAAAATGGTTTTGACAATAAATCTGCAACCAAATGTCTTTATCTTCTCCTTTAGCCATTTTAGGTTGATAAAACCGCTATTAAATCAACAGAACTATATTTTTGTTCATGCAGCTGCTACAGATGCAGTCATCTAGCGCTGGGGAGTGAACTCTCTGACGATCCAATCAGAGGGCTTGAATAAGGTGCTGTCCTTATCTATCGACTTTACCTTAACCCCCTGGATGACATCACGGGGTTAAGGAAAGGTGTTAGAAGGCTTCCTAAAAGAGTTAGTAAAGGTGATCACGGTGGTGTGGCAGTCAGACAGCACTTTCACTTAGTGACGTCATAATAATGCGACGCCGGCGAAAGTTAGTGACGTCTGCCATGGTGGGGAAAGAACTACAAGTTTCTGAAAATGGACTACGAAAAGCACATTTGGGTTTTATTTGATTGTTCTTGGCAGATTATTGCTTTGGTAACTTACATGATCTGCTCCTTTTTCAGTCATCCTGAGTTTCCCTGAACGCTCAGATGAGCGGGTTCCTTTAAATGTTGTCACCGCAAGGAAGTATGGAGCAGTATGAGCTGGTCTCCTTTGATAAAGGAAGCATCAGTGGTTCCTAAGCTAAAGGAGGTTCTAAAGGATGCAACGAGCCTCCTTTCCTTTGCTTATTCAGAATTTGGACAGTCCTTATTTAAGATTTAAGAAGCTTTGTTCAAGTACAACGAAATTCCATTTGTTGCATCACTAATAGCAGCAGCAGCATGTCACATTCACATTTAAATAAAAATTTCCGAGGTTAAGGAAAAGTCGATAGATAAGGAGATAGGAGGGATTGTTTGGACGTACCCCCTGAGTCGCCAATATCAAAATGGGATTGGTTGAAGACATATTTTACACTGCAGACACCTGCAGAATTGAATCTGAAGGCCTCAGGCAGATTTCTTTACCCGGCAACAGGTGATGGCTAAAATGTGATTGGTTAAAAGCTTTAATATGGAAGTACAGTGCAGTCAGGGGAGAAGCTATGAGAGGAAGTAGACAGACCGTTTGGCATTATTTAAGCAGTATTCATGGACAAAATATAATCAACATCAGTCTGTGATTCTGATATTTTTCTTAGGCCTGCAGAGAAGCCTTGCAGGCCCTGACGGCCCGCCACTGTTAGAAATTGTTGATCAGCGTGTCACTGAGTTTACCACTAATTACTTTCAGTTCCTCCTCTAACGTAAGAGTTTCAAACTTGAACAAATCTCGTACTCGTAAATAATCGACCTAATTAATTTTGATTCTTAACTGTTTGTTAGCTTTAGCTGCTAACAAGCTGGTATTTGTTCGACTCGCTCCGGTTCTGTGAAGCTCCGCCTCAATCAGCGCCAGCCAATCAGCTCTGACCTTCTTAATGACGTTCTTAATGGGGCCTTCTGGCTTCAAGCCCCACTAAGCATCAAAATCACGTGAACTGAATGAACGTTGCCACTGCCTGAGCATGAACTTCCAATTTACTGCATGCAATACACACTGCATGGTGAGGGAGGGGCGAGCTACACTAATGCACCATTGGTGTGGATCAGGAGGAAACAACCTGGAACTGCAAGAGGAGACCAGTAACCAGGGAGGACCGTCCTCACACAGGAATTATGTGCTCTATAAGAGGAAGTTTTATTCACAGACAAGAAAATATTGTAGATAATCTTAAAGAATTAATAACACACTTTGCATGCAGTCCTTTCTGATGACACCAGGTGGGGCTCAGCCCAACCTGCCCTTAATGACCAGTCGCCACTGATTGGCATAATACATGATTTTTCAGATGTAGTGGAATACTAATCTAGTGTAAAACATTCAAAAATCATAAGAAAGGTCATTTTTATGACAATGATAACTGTACTTCTTAAATAGTCTGTGAATGTAAATGACTATTAAAAACTTACAGTTTTGTAATAATTCAAAAGTCATCTGACACACATCCTTCTGTGTAGGATTACAACCCGGTCTCATGGCAGTTTGTGAAATAGTCCTGAAACTTAATCTATAGATTTGTGTCCAGGGACACGTTTTGTCCACTTTTTTCATGTCTAATAGGAAAAATAACTTGGAGAAAAGAAAAGTCCAACTGAAATGTATTACTTTGAAATTCAGTGGGTTTGAGTCCTGCACAGAAAAGATCGGGAATATAAACTTATTGTGCACCTTTTCACATTTTAATATAATTTGCTGTATAAATTAAAGGATTGTGATAATCTCCAGAGTCAATGTTTATCTTTCCATGGTGATGGCTCTCCTTTCACAGCAAAGAAATCCAAACAAGTCTTAATTACCAGCATTTCTGTGATTTCCCCTGTGGTCTTCTCCCTCACCGCAACCTATGAATGAAACCACGAACGGCTCTGTCCTCCTCTGTCCTCCTCTGTCCTCCTCGGTCCTCCTCTGTCCTCCTCTGTCCTCCTCGGTCCTCCTCTGTCCTCCTCTGTCGGAGAAGCCTCAGCTGCTTCAGGCCTTGCACAATTCAATTCACAATTTTTCAATTAAATATTTTTTTCTATTATAGTTCGAAATAGAATGAAACCTTCTTTCTTCAGGATATTTTTTGTCTGTCCAGTCCTCTGTAACACAACTGAGCTTGAAAGTTTCACACATTAGTGCTGTCAATCGATTAAAGAAAATTAACTAATTAATTGCACCATTTTCTGTAATTAATTGTAATTAATCGCATGGTTTTTCTACTGAAGACTGAAGCTTGTAATTAATATTTATTCAGAGAAAACCACGGAATTAATATCGACTCAACACATGCAGACTATATTTAAAGTCAAAGACTATTTTTATAATGTCTGTTTAGCTTTGCTTGAAACTGTTTCTCTCCAAGATCAGCAAAATAATAAAAACATGAATGAATTAATTAATAAACATCCAACATAAGTCTGGGTTTTGTTAGAGTGCAGCTCCACCACTTTGAGAATTTGAATATTTCTAGTGACAAAGTTGTGAACTTATTACATGAACAAAGTGGCAAGAATATACTGTAATACATACATAGGAGAGAGAGAGAGAGAGAGAGAGGGAGAGAGAGAGACAGCACACACACACACACACACACAGTATACAGGAAGGCCAGGCAAAGAAAGGAGAAACTAATATTTTATCTGTAAGTATTTCCTCCAGCTTTAGCCATTTGGTGACTGCTGGTCAGCCAACATGGCAAAGTGCTGCTTTGCTGCAGAATTACTTCTGTGCTCATTATATTCGGCTTTACAAGGTGTGCTACCGACTTTCACTTTCTCAATCAGCTGTCAGGTAACTTTTTAAAGTGAAACTTTCTACCTTAATATGATTCCACTCGGTTTTATGCTGCTCTGTTGTGACGGTGCTGCGCCCAGAGATGCTGCAGCTGCTGCTGCTGCTATGGTAAGGGAGTTCAATAAAAACACAAAACAAAACAAAAAAACGGAAGAATACAAAACTGCGGTAATTAAACTTAGTAGTTAAATGTGTCAAATCAATTAATTAAATGATTGCATTATTTTTGACAGCACTAATATATACAATATATATATATCACGTGTGTGTTTGCAGTGGGACAAAAAAGTATTTGTCAGCGACCGATTGTGGATTTTGTGTATATTTTTCCAGAGATAAGATTTTTCAAGATAACAGAGGTCTGTAATGTTCATCATGCACATTCAGGTACACTTCAACTGTGAGAGACAGAATGTGAAATAAAATGCAGGAAATCACATTGTCACACTGCCTGGGCGAAGAAAGAGTGGCTCGTATGATTCATAAAAAGATTTTCAAGGTCCTGGAGTGGCCCAGCCAGTCTCCAGACCTCAATCTGATAGAAAATCTGTGGAGGGAGTGGAAAGTCTGTGTTGCCCAGTGACACCCCCCAAAACATCACAACTCCAGAGAAGATCTGCATGGAGGAATGGGCCAAAATACCAGCGACAGTGTGCAGACCTGGTGAAGCTCTACAGGAAACCTTTGACCTCTGTCATTGCCAACCACACGTACATTACAAAGTATTGAGTAAACTTTTGTAATTGACCAAATATTTATTTTCTGCACCATTGTACAAAAATACTGAGAGAGAGAGAGAAGAGAGAAGAGAGAGAGAGAGAGAGAGAGAGAGAGAGAGAGAGAGAGAGAGAGAGAGAGAGAGAGAGAAAGAGAGAGCGTGACATGTATGTAGATTTTGCTTTTTAACAGTAATATATTTCCCTTTCTCCTTGACGTTTTCCCTCGTACCTGTACCTATACCTGTTCCTGTACCTGTACCTGTACCTGTACCTGTACCTGTACCTGTACCTGTTCCTGTACCTGTACCTGTACCTGTACCTGTACCTGTATCTCTACCTGTACCTGTACCTGTACCTGTACCTGTACCTGTACCTGTACCTGTACCTGTACCTGTACTCACTTCACTCCAAACTTCACTACATATACTTGTTTACTCCCCCTGTAGTTGACACATTGCTTCTGTCTGCACCCTAAACTGAGCACCTGTAGACCCGCAGGTGATACATGATTGCCTCCATTCTGCACTCTGGTCTCATTTTTGTGGGCATTCCATAACGTAACGATTCATAACGTTCCATAACGTAATGTAATGATCCCGAAACTATCTCCACCAATGCTGCCCGGCGTTCTCCACCTTTCCTCAAGTAGTTTATGTTTCACTTCAGGAGTTCTTAGCCTCTGGCTCTTTATTTTATTTAAATTGTGATTGTTCAGACGGGAGACGGAGGATCTCCTCACACAAGCGTCCAGTAGCTCTGGAGCAGGAGCAGTCGGAGCCTACAGATTGGGGGTGGATGATAATTTTGTCGTCACGCGTGCACTGCGCACAGGAAAGTTGAACTTTTCCTTAACAGCAGAGAACATAAGGCCTGTGGGCCAAAGCCGACCCGCAAGAAGCTCCAATCGGGTCCCACCAAGCAAGGAGGTCATAAAGGATTTATACAAGTTGTTTTTTTTATTTTTTGATATTTCATTGTATTTTCCACCAGAATGTTTCATTAAAATTTACTTTATGTTGAGATTGTAATCATTTTCACAACTAACTGTTTCATCTTGCATAATATAGACAATCCCATTACATCCACTGTGACCACAACAAAGAAAAACTTTGAAGTGTAAATTTAAAGGTTATTATAGTAATATTTTACCAGTCTGGTCTACTCAAGATGAAACTGGACTGTATGTGGTCCCTGAAGTAAATTAAATCTGATTTAATAATTATCTTGTATACATCTTATATACATATGTATATATATATTTATATAGTATACATCTTGTATTGGTTCAGTTAGGTGCTTTTAAATAACCAGAACATATTTGGTGTTTGGTTCATTCGATATCAACTGGTCCTACAATTTGTCCTGGTGACCTGTCCCTCCGAACAGAGGACACCTGTCTTCAGGGGACACTTGACCTTGGATTTTAGAGCGTCCCTTCATCAGAAGTTTTACTGTATATCACATGATATAATTTCACCAATCACATGGCTTGTTACTGGGTGTAATACTAAACTGTAAGTCATTTGCGAGTTGTGTACTCCAGCCAATAATTCGTTATATTTTGGCGAAAGAAAGATGAATTTTGGCAAAATTAGATGGTGACAAGTAGTGAGGCCCATTATACACATATTTTAGATGTTTTGAGCCACACATCAGCTATTCTTTCGTCCATCTTTTCCAAAAACTTTCAAGTGACAGCTGGGCGGCTCACTGCCTAAAACCATCCAGCCCATCCTGAGTTCCTCTCCTGAGTAGTGATTCTAGTCAGTCCTTCATCTTTGTCTGACAATTTGAGCAAGTGACTCTATGAAAATTGCAAAGGGGGCGGGGCTAGCTCAACATTCCTGATGTGTGCCTCGATGCGGATTAAAGCTGTCCATCAGGTGACCATTGGTCCTTGTACTGGCAGATGGTTCACTGTACACACTGTAAACATTTAATGAGTTGATTGTGAAACCCAAACTGTTATAATGAGTGATTGTGTCACTGTAGTTGCTGTTCGGACTGGACCCCGGGACCTTTGTGCCATTGTGTTTTGTTTCCCCCTGGAACTATTGTTGTGGGGACAGGTACCGCTGAGCTGCAGTGGACTGTGTTGTATTGGAAATGAGTGTTATTAAAAGTTATTCAAAACATTACCGAGTGCGAGTGCATCCTTGCTCCAAGGTTATAACACCTTTTTGGCGACAGGGATTAAACTGACACCGGTTTTGACAGAGTAGTTCGGACGGAGAAGAAGTTCAAGACTCGTTAGCATTAGCAACATGGCTACAGTCGGCTCGCTCACTGAATTCACAGAGAGAGACGGCGACTGGATTGAAAATGTCGAGAAGCTAGAGCACTTTTTCCTGGCAAACGATATCAGTGCTGACTGGAAGAAGAGGTCAGTTCTCCTCAGTGTGTGCAGAGCAAAGACTTACAAGCTGATACGGAACTTGGTGACACCTGGAAAAGCCCTGAGAACTCGGTTTCTAAGAACTGGTAACGCTGGTGCAGAATCATCACTGCCCGAAACCCTCCGTGGTTGTGCAACTATTCAGATTCCAGACATACGCGTAAGCTGGGAGTTTATCCAAGCACTACGAGTTTGGAAATTTGCCGGATGAGATGCTGCGCGACAGGTTGGTCTGCGGCATAAATGATGATGGCATGTTGCATGTTAGGAGAGACGTCGCTCAGGCTATGGAAGCAGCAGCTAATAATATCAAAGACATTCACAAGCTAACAGCGGTGAGCAGCCGGTCACCAGCACGTCAGGTGTCCAAAGAAAAGAAAGAACAAAAGTTCATTGAGTGTTACCGGTTTGGGGAAGCACATTTTGTCAATGACTACGGTTTTAAGGACAGTGTGTGCCACAACCGCAAGAAAAAGGGGAACATGGCCAAGCGGTGCAGAGGGGGTACTAAAGGTAAAGGAGTGGACAATGAAACCTTAAAGGGAACACACACCACATGCAGAGTGAGACACCTGAGGAGGAGGAGTGTGCATTGTTCAACTCAACCTCATTGTTCATCCTCAGCGAGCAGTGGGCTCGGTGCTGTCCGTGGTGCTGAAGCCATCAGTCTCAGTGTTAAGCGCACATGCATGCATGAGCCTTGCTGGACTCCAACTGCACAACTTCCACCTCTTTCGCGTAATATGGCTTTAACAGATTAACGCGACACAATTGTGTCTTTTTTCTTCGCTCAGGGATGGAAACCAAATATTTTTGATCAGCTGTTTGTTCCAGAACAGTGAATTTAGCTTGACATGGAGAAGTTACAACCGGACATAAAGCCAAGACCTGCTCACCAGGCAAAAATGACCGCACCTCTGCACGCCTATCAAACAATTTCTTTATTTTTTCTTGCGTCAGCTTTTCCTTAACCAGCTCCAATGCCACATAAAGACGTCTTCTGAACCCATTCACATAATCGACAAGATGCTTCGGTGGCTCTGGCTCGTTGAACTCATCCACCACAGCTGCCAATGAACCTTTCATTGTGTGTGCGGAAACTATGGAAACGAATGAACAGAAATGCTTTTTCGTTTTCAGATTAAACTGCATTTTTGACTCATAAATAAAAATGAATAATCAATCATCCAAACTGCTTTTTAATTTTCTTTGACAATACTGCTTATTCTGTGACTTAATGAAAAAGAAAAAGAAAATGATGATTGAGATTTAATTTTCAAAAGACGCTCCAGCAAATAGTGACCCAAATTTATTTAGAATTTTCAAATTTGAAAATCAAAATGCATTTGCAAAAATGCTTTATCATTTCAAGGATATAGCTGCATTGTCTGACTCATAAATGAAATTAATAATAGTTCATTCAAACTGCATTTTCATTTCCTTTTTCAGGTTGTTCATTTTATGGCAGAACTCAAAAGAAAACCGAAAGAGGGAATTACTTGTTCGTTTTCATGTCCGCCTACTGCTTCTGATTGTGCTGCGCTTCTAATACGCCAGGGGGCGCTGTGCATATCTGAGCTTGAGCAAGAGACGAGACATGAGGGGCAAAGCAGCTCTTCAGAGTTACTGAATGACCAGAATCAGTTTAATAAAAGACGTGTTCACCAAATCGTTCAATGCTCGTCTGGAGGAGCCCCGACTGTGTACCACAGTACGTTCAGCCATGGCAGTGCGTTTAGTGGCCGCGGTATGTTCAACGACCACCGTACCTTCAACGGCCGCGGTATGTTCAACGACCACCGTATGTTCAGTGACTGCAAAACCTCAGTAAGTGAGCAGGTCACTGAACAAGCACGGTTCCCTCGCTATAAGAGAATCTGACAATACGCCTCTGCCACGCTGTTTTCTCAATTTCCTGGTTTCACCATTCAGATGCGAGGCAGTCAGAGGAAGGAGACGGCGACTGACGTCACTCTCCTGCGCCGTTTGGAAATGTGAAGTCAAATTGAAATTTATCCTTTTTTTGCGCGACGGACATGAAAGTGAAAAAGTAATTTCCTCTTTAGGTTTTGTTTTGAGTTCTGCTACAACATGTGCCTCCTGAATAAGAAAATGAAAATGCAGTTTGGATGATGCATTAATAATTAGTTCTGCAGCCAGAACCTTGAAATGAAAACGTATTTCTGCTAATGCATTTTAATTTTCAAATTTGACCTTTCAAAATAAATTTTGTTCACTATTTGCTGGGGCATCTTTTGAAAATTAAAACTTAAACGTCATTTTAGTTAAGGCACAGAATTAGCAGTCTTGTATAAGAAATATTAAAATGCAGTTTGGATGATTGATGATTAATTTAAATTTATGAATCAAAAAATGCAGTTTAATCCTAAAATGAAAAAGCATTTCTGTTAATACATTTCAAATAGATTTTTGAGCCACATTCGCTTCCATAGAAAACCAACTCATGTGGACTAAACCCTGTGCTTTCCTGGGTAACTTCCCTGGCCCCCAACATCAGCCATTGTCAACCCTCCTTCCAGTCTTTACCCAACACTCTGTATAATAAGCACGCAGGAGCGACTTCAGTGACTAATGGAATCCTTCTGAAGCCTCCTGGCTCTCTGGACGGCGTGCCGTCTCTTTACTGTGCTGCACACGGAGTTGTTTCAGGACCTGAGCAAATAAATGTGAGGAAAAGTTTAATACCTTGATCCGACTTTGGGAATGCCAAACACAGAAATAAACCGTGAAAGTGCACGCACTACAGACTTGGCAGTTATTGTGCGTACAGGGTAGGCAGCAGGATATCGCGTGACTTGACACATTACTGTGAGCAGATAAGCAGACCCAGCCTATGAACAAGGTAATGGGCCTACACAGTCAATAATTAAATGCTCACGTGGCTCGGATGCAACCACAATTGGACTTAACGGGACTGGCTTCAAAACTTGGTTGGGCTTCGCGGTCAGCTGACAAACATGACATATTTAAAAAAAGGAGGAAACATCTTTTTTAAGGCCAGAAGAAATGTCTCAGGACCCGGTCGTATGTCTTTCTCACGCCAGAATGCCTGGACTAGTCATGCGCTACCTTTAGCACAGAAGAGCGACATTTGGTGGGAACAACGATTTGAAACGCAGGATCACTGATAATGCCAGCGTGAGGAAACCATTTCATCAACAGCGAATCCTGAAGGAAGTAGCCACACACGGAATCCACCACTTCGCTTGCTGGATGCACCTGCTCGAAACAACCTTTTAATGACACGTCCGCTTGCTGCTCCACCACCAGCTCACTACGAGAGAGGGACACAGGAAAGTCAAACAAAGGTACATGGACATTTTGGACATTTTTCCCTTTCACAGCCTGAGAACGCGTCATGGCACGAGTCACCACGCACGCTGTAAACACATTTGGAAACTCCTTGGCATTCTGATCAGGCTGAGGAATCACCAGTGGCACTGGTTCTGCCTCAGCTGTCACCGTTAACGGGGCAGCGTCCACCCACATACGCGCACCCGCCAAACCGTTAGCCAAAAAATCACTGAAACACCTTCAATTGGCAACGCCGGGCGCACAGCCAACTCAGTTTCACCCGCAAACAGTTCACAATCCAGAAACACTTCATGCAAGGGAACAAAGAGCACTTTTAACTCCATTCCACGGCCAGGAACACACGTGCCCATCTCAGACTCCCTGGACAGCAGCAACACATCAGCTTGAATAAATGAGTCAAACACACCTGTGTCTCTCAGTATCATGACATGCGCCTTATTTTCACTGCCCACCAATGGCACCTCCCCCTCATGAATGAAGGGAAGATACGAATCCAAAGCCTCAGAACAAACACCTTTCACTTCCCGTTTCACAGCATCACTAGGCCTGTCGCGAAAATCAATAAATCAATTAATTGCAGGATAATTAAAAATGAGCTTGATAAGTTTGCCAGGCTCGATAATTTTTCCTTTACCAAAGACGTCACTGTGAGCGGCGCTCATTCTGGTGTTAGTGAGCGGCTCTCACACTTTAATGTTGTTTTAGAGAGTTGCCAGATTTCTGAGTCTTCCAGTGAAAACCTGGATAAGGCTCACTGTAAACGGGCCTCAACATGTATCGGGGAAAACAGCCGATCTGGCAACAGCAGCCACCAGAGTCGTACCATACGTCATCAAAATGCGAAACATCACGACAAAAACAAGTAGAAGACAGCAGCTCTACCTCAGACTCTGTCTCCACCATTAATACTTCATCTTCGTATGGTTACTGTACTTTCCAGACAACAAGCCGCTACTTTTTTTTTTTTCTTTTTTTTTTTACAAGCTTTGACTCCTGCAGCAGATGATTCAGCTTTTTAAGGGTTAACGAGGTTCATGCCACTGATACTGGGTGATGCATTCAGGTGCCTCACGTAACTCCGAAATTTCTTTTTCTTTTTTTCCTTTTCAAAATTTGGTGAGTGCGGCTTATATTCAATAGTTCGGAAACCTACTTAAAGTGTAGGAGTGGGAAGCTGCAACTGGTGGGGGGGGGGGGGGTTCTCAAGGGGGTTGTCTTCCGTCGTGCACTAACGCCAGTCACATATGCAGGCAGCAGCAGCTGGAGGAGCTGGAGGAGCTGGAGGAGCTGGAAGAGGAGAAGCTGGAGGAGGGAGAGGAGGAGATGAGAAGTGGAGTGAGAGGAGGAGGCAAAGCAGGAGGAGGAGGAAGAGGAGGAGGAGGAGGAGACGCAGGAGAGAGCTGGAAGAGGAGAAGCAGGAGGAGGGAGAGGAGGAGGCAAAGTAGCTTTGCTCCCAGTGGGGAGTTTTCAGGAACACAACAGGTACTAGTCTAGCATTCTAGTTAGCATGCTAACAAAGTTTGTACGATTGAGCTGATATGTCGGGGGGCGGCCTAAAGAGGGGGCTGGGGGTTACGGATCACTAGCTAATTGGCCGGGTCCTTACCAATTTTGACCCCCCCCCCCCCCCCCCATAGGGTTAGGGTTAGGGTTACGGGACCGACCCCAGCTGTGATAACATGATGATAACATGTGTTATGTTGGCAAGCTGACATGCTGACATGCTGACACACTGACACGCTGACTTGCAGCGTGCGAACGCGCCGTGACGTCGGTCGGTGGCGGGGGGGCAGGCCTAACCCTAACCCTATAAAAAAATTTCCTCTGTGAATTTTCTAGTTAGTTTTTAATTACTTCCTGTGGGCTCACCACCTGCAGGAAGTTCTTAATCGGTGCTATGTGATCTGGGTGGTAATTAGAAAATGGATGTTTTTAATTATAAAATCCCAAATCTGTAGAAATCTGAAAAAATTGCCCTTGCAGCACAGGTAGAATTGTTGTTCCAGTTGTTGAAAGCAGGACAGCGTTTCGCCTCTGAACAAATCATCTAGTTTTATCAGCTCATGCCTTTTCCAGACTTCAAAGCCCTGGTTGGTAAAACCTGGCAGGAAGTCTGGATAATTTGATATTGGAGTGAGAGGGGACATTAACTGAGTACGGCCTTCAAGAGCACGAACAAGTCTCCACGCTCTAATTGTACATAAAGTAACAGGATTGGTGCAAAAGTCATTGATAGAGACAGGATTCTTCAGAAACAACAAATTCATCAGGGGACACTTAGAGAGGGAAGATTTGATGTTGGTTTCACTCCTAAACCAGTTTGAAATCACTCGAAGGTGTGAATCCAGCTGATAGAGTCTCAGATTTGGCACATCTAGGCCACCATCCGCATCTGCCATTTGAAGTTTTGTCATCTTAAGATGGGGCTTCCTTTTGCTCCAAATAAAGGAGCTCAGTCAGCCTTTAAGCACCTTGACAACCTTATTTGAGAGTAAAATAGGAATCATTTGCAAAGGGTGTAACAGTCTGGGTGGGATTAGTGGAGCGGCAGAACTCCACATAGCATAACAATTGTTCAGTTTGTGATAAAAGTACCAAACTTGGCAGATATGTTCAAAGATCTATTATGTACAAAATTGGATATAGGGCCACTTCAAATTCACACCCTGGTGGCTGTAGTGGCCATTTTGAAAAAGGGCCACCAAATGTTGGTAAAACTTTCTGTCTCGTTGGATTTACATGCAATAACTTCCATAATCTAGATCCCTAAATGCCTAAGAACTAAATAAATACAGTTTATTATATTTCTGTGGACTTTTACAAAGTAATTAGTTTCTCATTGTTGCATTATACAGCACTGTGAATCAGAAAAACTGTTATTTTGTTTGATGTTCAAGATCAGAAATCATAACAATATGATCCGTGTCTATTGTGTCTGTTTGATTTCACAGAAGTAGGTCAAATTAATGAATCAATGAATATTGTTTACGAACCATTCACTTGCAACGTATTGGCCATATCAGGCCTTATGGGCACAGGTTGGAAATGAGGTGATGTATATGAGTGAAACACCTAAAGCCACATGGGGATTCAAACCGAGGAGGTTTTCTCTCTAGAGCTGTGGATGATAGTCTCATAGACACCCATGTCACATACAGGAGTCAGTCAAAGACAGAAGGAAGCTATTTCCTTGGAAACATTCAGCACAGCAAATCCCACCTTCCCGAGCTGCTCTAGTGGAGCATGTCAAAGGAGCAGTGTATCAGGGGGGTCACATCTGGGGAAAGACACTGCTACCAGATCCTGTGTTGCCATCACCAACTGACTGGGGATGGGTGACGACAGAAGGAGTCTGTGAACGCCACTGGACGACATTGCCACAGGCATCCATATCCTGCCATGAGCTGATCTCTTGTGGCTGCAGGAGTGGTTGCAGAAAGCGATGCAAGTGCAAAAAGGCTGCAGTGCACTGGTCTGCGCTTCTGTGAGGGAGAATGTGCCAAGTGATGAGCACCCTGTCATGATCCATGGCAAGTTAGCCTGCCACAATGAACAGTCTGGAATAATTTACAGGATAAAGATATGTTCAAACAGATCATATGCTATGCAGCAATAATGCTAGTCATTTCAGATGACTTCATTGGCATAGTTTATAAGTGTAGTTGGTACTTGTACATTCACTGAACATTGTTACATCAGCCATGTTAAAACATAACAGTGTGTGCTACAGCAATGGATCAATCCAGTCATCACTGAAAAAGCAGAGACAATTTTCCATTCTTTTTTGCATTCGTGATTACTTATTGTTACCTTTGAGTGTAATAAAACATATTTTTCACTTTGAATTGTGGGTAAATAATATTTTGTTGCTGAAAACATGTAAACAATTGATTGGTGCTGGCCAAAGTATTCCATGCCAGAAATTGTTGGCAGCCATTTTCCAAAATGACTGCCATGGTCAACACAATTAGAATTTGAAGTTGCCCAATATCCAAATTTATTCCAGATATATCAAGTAACATATATGCCAAATTTGGTACTTTTATCACAAAATGAACAATAGTTTAGCGGTGCTGCCCCACTAGATGTTCATTTTAATAAGGGCAACCCTACCTAACCAAGAAAGGGGAAGAGGGGTCCAACGGTCTAGATCCACCTTTATAGTATTCAATAGGGGAGGAAAATTAGATTTCAACAAATCATCCAATACAGGCGTTATCCTAATTCACCGGTAGGTAACACCTGCAGGAGACCAGCAAAATGGAAAGGGTGATTGCTTCAGATTTTTCTAAGTTAATTTTATATCCTGAAAAAACTCCAAAAGATCCAAAACAACCCTGATCAAGCAGAAAATAGAATTTTTAGGGGTGGACAAGTGAATTAATATGTCATCTGCATATACTGTAATTTTTTGCTCCCTATCACCAACAAAGATACTGGATATTGATGCATTCTGCCTTATTGCCTGTGCTGGTGGCTCAATAGCAATATCGAAAAGCAAAGGGCTGAGTGGGTTACCCTGTCTGTTGCCATGGTGGAGGGGGAAGTCCAGAGTCATCGCAAGTCAACGCAGTGAGTACTGTTTCACTACCCAAGTCCGCCACAAAAAGGAAATGCCAGTTATGCATGCAAGGGACAGTAAGCTGCAACCACTGCTTCAGATGTAGCCAGGAGGGGCAAAGAGCTGTCGGTTGCGCAAACCGGTGGGAAACATGAGGTCACTGGGAGGGACCACCAGTAACCAAACAAGAACTAGTGTCTCGCCACGGCAAGAGGTCACCGTACTGGAAAAGTCCTTGCTTGAAAAAACCTACCAGATGCCAAAATTCAGTCACTTGAAAACCTCCTGACAGATGATCCACTCAGAATCACAGCAGTTAATGAGACAAATGTACCATTTGACGGGTCATCAACTACTTGTTAAAATGTGAAGTGCAAAACGTGGTCACTAGCTCACTAGCATTGGTACATTGATGGCTCCATCAATGTACCAATGCTAGTGAGCCAGAGCTGTGTTAGTGCTCTACTGCTAGGGTTCATCGTGATTGAGGAAATTATTCTCGAGAATCTCGAGAAGCCAAGGAGTGTCGGCCTCAGTGATTTACTAGCATAAGCTTTAAAACAACAACGCTATACTGCTGAAACTTTTGTCTCTGCAGTCACTGAAACACTATCTCAGGAAACACTTAGGAATGACACCATCAGAGTACACTGAAAAAAATTATTCTCAGTCATTTCCATAAACACAAAAATAATTTGTTGAGTTAATGTAATTTAATCATGTCACACATTTTGATCTATTCATATCAAGTAGCTTGAATCCCATTTATTCATATTATCTGAACAACATGTATTAGAATGAACCATTTAACAACAAGAAACAAAATGTGCTCATGTTAATCAAAGATATTTCTGAAATGTAAACTGAAAAACTGCATAGTCGATTTTTTTGAGTGTAGGAAAGAGAAGTTTCACAGTTCCAAGTGGCCAAATACGTAAAATTAAGGTGCATGTCAGGTCATGGCCAAACAGGGGAGAATGTTATTTGAACCCACCTTGGAGAGTTTCCTGCCAGAGGGGGACTAGAACTGTTTCCTGCATTGGTTGATGTGCTATCTAGAACCTTCAAACCTGTAAAAATTCCAGTCTGTAATGTCACCAAGCATGGAATTTTTCTGTCCTCAACAACAGTCTTGGGCTTTAATGAGGAAATCAGTGACTGCAGGCCAGCAAATCTCTGTTCATTTTCCGTCAACCAGCAGAGTCAAACAGTGACACACATGTGTGCACTATACAGGTGAGCCCAACCAGAAACACCAGTGAGGAAACCAACAACTCAGCAGAGTCACACACTCAACAAAAAAGGCATCCTCCTATCAATCTAGATCAGGGGTCCTCAATAGGCGCATCCGGCCCACGGGAGCCAACTGTCTGGCCGGCGCCCACCCATGAGCTGTATATCAACGTAAAATAAAGTGGGATTTGTGGGGGAAAATGTGCTGCTCTAACTTGTTTGGACCTCATCCCACACCGTAGTCGAAGCCGGCGTCTGTACGCATCTGACGTAATTACGTCAATGCGCGCTCTCCTCGGACGTCCACGGATTTCAATTTCAGGACCCGCGAAGTAAAGTCAAAATTAAACAAAGAAACAACCTGAGCTGCAACGTGAAAAAGCACAAAGTCGACCAGGAAAAGCTTCAGTTGAACTGAACTGGTTAGTTTTATATTACCGGCCCATGTTTGATCTGCAGCAGACCGGAGCTGTGTTCTGCGGCAGGCTGCTGTGCGCCGTTGCGTATCGTAGTTTTCTATCATTAATCTGTCAGGAATGTGGCGAATCAGGAGAATTTGTTATATTTAGTTGTGGATTTTGCTGTGAGAGACGTGTCCAGCCGCCAGAGCGCACCGTGAACCAGAGGACATGAGACTCACCGTCTCAGGTGCGTCTGGTGGAGGTGGGTGTTCGCCCAGGGCGTAAAACAAGTCAGTTCTGCAACTGGGTATAAAAATATATGACTCCACCCCCCCCAGTTCTTCTACCAGCAGCTACTGAACAGTTGACACACTCCAGGTCGCTCAGCATTCAGAGAAACCCCATGGAGTTGATCAGAGAGGAGGATGCTGCAGGAAGCGAATGCTGTCACTCTGTAGAACACATCAACACACATCACTACTAATCCACACGCTCAGTTACTAACTTCACCAATACAGGTGGTTCTTGATATTCTTGGAAGATTTAATGGAGCCAAAAAGATGTTCCAGGAATATCAGGAATGTCAGGCCCATTTAAGAACGATATTCAGATGGATTAGGTCACATGAAGAATGTCAGGAATGTGGCAGGAATGATGGAAAATGATCTTGGTAACTGTTGGATAATACTGCGACTAGAAGAGTGGAGGATTTAGTGGAGGAGAGTTCTTCACCTCTGATCACTGACTTAAAGAAACAGAATCCAGAAACAGATTTTCTGATGCAACATACATCAGAGGGATTTCCTCATCCCATCACTTTTCTCACTGATTGGTGAGTGAATTCATTCGTTTTGGTTTATTTGGCATCTAACTGGTATATTATAATAAAACTTACAACAATAGTAATAACAAGTTCATTTATATAGCAGTTTTTACACTTCATTTGCAACAGAGCACAATTAAAAACAATAAATGGATGAAATGAGAGAACAGAAACAAAAGCAGCACTGAAACAACAATTATGGTATTTAAAAAGTAACAAACTGTAAATCTCTCCCTGTATTTCTGTCTCTGTCTCTCTGTGTGTAAATAATTAGATAGTTGGTTTTACACTTAATTTTTTCAAGAGTGCTTTTTTATGTGACCTTCATAACAAACTTTAAGAATCCCAGGATTAAATTAATACTACAACCACCTTGACTACTATTAATCATAATAATAATGATGACAACAACAATAATAATAGTAATAATGGTAACATCAGCTAACATTTGCAAATAAAACTACTTTTACTGACATCGTGCAAAAACCCTGCGACGGTTCCGGCCCTTGGTTTGACTTGCTGGTCTGATTTTGGCCCGTGGGGGGAAATAATTGAGGAGCTCTGATCTAGATCATCTCAACCAGCAACAGCAAGAGGTTGTCGAATAAAAAAGGCAGAGCTCAGAACATAGAAAAAGGGCAGCATCCCTCAAAAACACCCATCGTATGGAGAGCGGAGCACAGAGAGGTCGTCACTAAGCTAGTGGACATGCTCACTAACCCACCCACCCCAGCTTACCCAAGCTTTGACCTCCCATTCATTTTGCACATGAATGCATTCAATTAAGGGTCAGGACCCATGCTATACCAGCGTCAGCACAATAAGTTGAGGGTTGTAGGGTACGGCTCAGGAACTCTCAAGAGTCCTGCCGAGAAGAATTCCCATCTCCACTCCAGTAAGCTTGAGTTCTTAGATCTCAAGTGGTCTATCTGTGAGAAATTTTCTGGCTGCTTGTACCCAATGTATATTCCTGTATACACCCCAGCCCTGGTGATATAGGGAGCTTGCATGCTTCTGTTCGAGGAGAAAGCCCATTGACACGCTGTCTCCTGCAGATCAGTCGACCGTCTGCGATTCTGATGCGACCCATCTTGTAATAAATATTTTTATTAAGGATCGGTAGATATCGGATCGGGGCCGGTATTGGTGATTTGTGACTGATCGGGAATCGGCAAATCCAGCCGATCACCCTGCCGATCTAAAAAAAATTAAAAAATGTATATGTTTTTTTTTCACGTCAGCTGCCGTAAAGTGAGCCCCGTTTGCGACCTGCTGTAAACTGAGGTTAGCAGCCTAAAGCCATTGAGGGGATAAAATGTCAGCAGTCCGGAGGTATTTTAATGTTGACAACCAAACCAGTCCAGCGGCCAGTTGGACTATTTGCTTCACCACAGTCCCAAGAGGCGGAGCACCAGAGCTTCACCACAGTCCTGAGAGGTGGAGCACCAGAGCTTCACCACAGTCCCGAGAGGTGGAGCACCAGAGCTTCGTTTAGCACAACTTATCTGATAAGACATCTAAAAAGTAAACATGCAGCGGAGTACGCTCAGCAAAGACCATCATCCGTGGAAAAAAAGATGACGTAATCACCCCCCTCCTCCCCCCACCACGGTCCGCTACGTCACCTAATAACCACAACAATCAGGGACTACAAGCTCTGGTGGAGCTGCAGAAGCTAGAAGCAGGCGGAGCGGGGCCATAGACCTATAAAACTAGAGTTATAACAGTGGTTTATGTGTTGTGGTCTACTTCTAAATTTCTATGTGGTCTGTCTTCTTCTGCGTTTCTGTTGTGTTTGGTGAGTCACAGCGCCCCTAAAGGCAATTGGGAATTGGGTTCTTCTGATTGGTTTTACTGAATACTGTTTATGTTGTAGTTTTTTTAATAGTTTATATGTTAGTCAAACTGATTCAGAGGGTTTCATTTAAAAAAATATTTATTTGCCACAAAATCCAGGTGAAGTTGTTTAAGTTAAGATAAATAAGAGAAACAAGACTGCAGAGTGTAACTGGGTTTCTTTGTTGTTATGACTGAATAAAGTTTAAATAAGTTCTTAAGTCAATCTGAGAAGAATTTTGATTCAATAAGTGAGTTTTACAATAATTTCTAGCTAAACAAAGCTTCTGCCAATAGTACTTTTAGCTTCAGACATCTTAGTTGCTCCAGAAATAGACTGTTGAGTATCTTTGCAATAGCAATGTGAGTATCGGATCGGGAAAGTATCGGTATCGGGGGCAATAAAGTGTGATCGGGACGTCCCTAATTTTTATTCAAGTAAGAAGCATCACTGAAGCTTTTTTCCATTCTCTTCATCACCATCTGATGACTGACAGTGGATGATGGGATTCTCTCTTTTCTTTCTCTCTTGTCCTGTTCGGCATCTTGGGCAAACAATATGATGTGATTGAGAACCTTCTGGAATCAGAACAGTTTTTGCTCTTGAACAGGAAGAGACCTGGAGCATACAATACCCTTGTTAGTGCTACATATATTATTTGCAGTTATCATACTGATCCAAATACTTTCCAACTGTTATTAGATTAACCAGCCTGAGCAGCTCTATCTAGACAGTAAGATGATTTTCTAGATTAAACCAGCCTGAGCAGCTCTATCTAGACAGTAACATGATTTTCTAGATTAACCAGCCTGAGCAGCTCTATTATCTAGACAATAACATGAAGCAGGAACATGAATTAACAAAGAAGCAACAACAAAAGAAAAACATAATTTTGATAGTTGAACGAATGATGGTAGAAAACAAGCAACTTCAGCAACACATCATGAGGAGTGGAAATGTGTGTGTGTGTGTGTGTGTGTGTGTGTGTGTGTGTGTGTGTGTGTGTGTGTGTGTGTGTGTGTGTGTGTGTGTGTGTGTGTGTGTGTGTGTGGCAATCGGGCCCAGATTCCGCCACCCCGGCGGCCGGCGGCCGGCAGCCCCCCAGCCCCGGGGAGCCCCAGAAAACCACCCCAGAGAGCCACGCCCCCGCCCAGAAAGCCCCAGACAGAGAATGCAGAGAATGGGCCGGGCCCCCCCCCCCCCCCCCAATCCCGGTGGCAAAGCCCACCCCGCCCTCGGACGGTCGGCCTAACACCTGGGGAACAACACCCACCCTGACAAGTCATCGCAAGAGGACCCAGGCAGGAAGCCCCCACCCCACCCAACGGCCGGACAGCAGAGTCTAAGACCCGCAGGGCCCAGCACGAGCCCGGCTGGAAGCCAGTGATTAGGGCCCGACGCCCAGCACCCCCACCAATTATTGGCCAATGGGATTCTCACCCAACAGACTGAAGGACCCAAACAGCTCGTTCTCCCTGAAAGGTAGAAACCCAGCGTGCTAAACACCCTGCACAATGACATGAGGCATGCTGAGGCAGAGAAGGTGACTCATCTGAGGTTTTATCCGAACTCTTGGTCCAGTACTTTGTGCTCCGGGGCTCTTTGCTGATCCAGGCAGGTGCACTGCACCTTGTTCATCTCCTTCACCCATCCCTCTGCCTTTCCAACTCGCCTTACTGCTTCTCCGACTTGGTTGGACAGAGTTTGCATATCTGCCAAGAGGTTTTCAAGTTTGCCATTGATTTCTTGTCCCCAGTGATTAAGTTCTTGCCTCAGACTATTGTACTCTTTGAAACCAGATTGTAGCTCGTCAATCGTCTTAGTTACATCTGTTGACCTTGTGCTAATGTCAGGGCTCTCGCTGCTGCTAGCTTGGGCTGCTATTTTGCCATTAGCTTTCGTCGTTCCTTCTGTTTGGCCAGTTGTTTCAGTTTTGGTCGTCCTATAGCCCCTGGTTGTCCTTTTGGTTGGAGGTCTTGTCCTTTTCCCACTCATCTATCTTAGTTATTGAGTCTGTTTACGGGTTCATTTCAATGTCTGGGGGAGCATCTAACCACTACGTTATTCCGCTTGAATATTGGACCAGATTTCTTAGTCAGATGAGAAAATCAGGAGAAGCTGGCTCATGTAGTCTAAAAAGGATGAGAGCTTGAACTGCTTCTGCTGTGAAATGTTTTCAAAATGAGATTACAAATTGAATAGAGAAAAGTAAAAGACTGGAAACCTCTTGCTCAAGTAACACACCTTTCTTTGTACATAGTTTCTTTGTAATAGCTTTTTATAGAGCTTTTATATAGTTATTGAAATGATGTTATTGTAAATAGCTTACAGTTATTGTGGCTATTTAAGTTGTTTGATGTTGATTTTAGCAATTCTAACTATTATTATGATTCATTCACAGGATTTTTATTTTGTTGTCGGGGAATTTAAACTGCATTTACAGTTTTGGGGTATTTATCTGTAATCTGTTAAGCATGTAAATTGGGTGACTTGTTATGTTATAAATTAAAGACAATGGTAAAAACAATGGCATCCGTTTTATTTGGCAACCATATGTACATTACCGATTGAAGATGAGCTGTATGAAATGGGTTGGGCCGGCTCTGGGTTAGAGTTTAATCGTTTCATCATCAGTCAGATTTCTAAATGAGCAGTTTCACTTAGAGAACAAACAGTTTGTTTCATTCTTTAATTTTCCCCTGAGGAACCAAAGTTTTGTATTTTCAACTGAATGGATCTGAATACCAAACATAACCAGCACCCAGTGGAATGGAAGGACAATAAACAAAGCTTGATTAAATATGACTCACAGAACTTTGTGTAAAAAGACTAATTCTTCATCATTTTACCTGAACTGAATTGGCTGATCATCATGAGTATCTTGAAGAGGACTCAAACCAGTCCACATGATAACAGATCAAAAGATTGACGACTCAGCAGATACAAAAGCAGATATCTGCTTTCTCATGATATAATCACATTATCTGGGTCAGCAGTGTAACAGGACCTCACATCTTCACGTATATTAAAACCTTCAGTTTGATGAGTCTGCTGTGAATCAGGTTCATCTTGAACAAGAACTCGTCTCCCTGCTTCTTCTCTTGGATCTTTTCCACATCGACAGGAAATCCCCGGCCCGTTGTTGCAGAGCTGGCAGTTCATTCCCTCCATCTCTCCTTACACTTCCTCAATTAATGATCTGCATTGCAGTGCTGGCTGGCCCCTCCTCTTCCTCCTCCTCTTCTTCCTCCTCCAGGTTGATCTCTGCAGCAGCCAGGAATCAGCAGGGTATCCCTTCTCTTCATCTTCTCCCTCTTCTCTCACCTCTTCCTCCTCTCCATCTTCTCTCCCTTTTCTCCTCTCCCCTCTTCCTCCTCTCCTTTTCCTCTCCCCTCTTCTTCCTCACCCTCTGCCTCTGTGTTATCCTGAAAGCACAGCGCCTTCTACAGGCAGCACACGTACAGTTTACTACCACTTTCATTTAGGAAAGGTATGAGAGGGTATTTTCTTTCAAAGACACCACCAGTATTGTTTCGTTCAGTATCACTGATCACACAGGAAGAAGAAGAAAGCACAAGAAGGAGGAGGAGGAGATATACCAGTCAGAAAATAGTGACTACAATGTGAGTATCTTTAATTTAACATCCATAAACAGACATGCCACTAAAAAGAGTTTTTCCCTCACTGGAATCAAGCTCAACATTTATCTCCTGCAGAATTTTACATTACAAGTTCAAACAAACCATTAATTTCTTCAATACATGTTTTGTGTTTCATAAAGTCAGCTCACTATTTAATGTATAATCCACCTATCTTTTTTGATTGATTGTTTGATAAAGGAAAACAGCAGAAGAGAACAAGCAGAGATTATATGTGGAGTATTTTTTCTGAAAAAGAAACCTACATGTCGCTGACACACGAGGTTTACTCAAAGGTGCCTTAAAATAAAAATATATTTACACTCTGAATAGATTCTGAACTTCGAATAGAAAATTCATTTATACAACCAAATAATATCCCTCTATAATCAAAGTTTTCCACATAATCTCTCTTCTAAAAATGAATGGTACAAAAATCCCTTCAAATGCTCCTCCCAGATGAACCTTTAGTTCTGTAACATCATCGTTATAATAACTGATTCTGCTCAGTATGGCTGAAATTTGCTGAGTGATGGACTTATGATCAATTCTATGCATGATAACCCAAATACAATGATTTTTTATTTAGTTTTTATTCCTCTGGTTGTTTTGGCTCCGCATCGTTTCCTACAATATAGTAATTTTTTTAGGCAGGATGTCACTACAATCAGTGTCAGTTTGTTTTTGGTTTTTAAACAGATTTTGTCACAGAAAAATGACATTTAATGGTGCTTATTTACTCTTTTAGACTTTTAGATCTGGAATTCTAAAACACTTTATGGCAAATTATGTTGATTCTGAACTCTGATCAAGACTTTGACACATGCTTGATGGTCGTTTTCATGAAGCATTAACACTGGACCCCCGGACAGGACATGAGCAGAGGGAGGTGATGCTTTGAGGTGGAGTTGATGAACTTTGAATTGTGTGCAGGCTCAGTTTTGGTCGTGCCATGGTGGCAACAGGTTAAGGCACCTCTTCTTATTGGCTGTCGGAGCGAGGATCACCCGTCACCATTCACAGTCAGAAGTGCTGAGTGGACCCTCCCTTTTTAAAAACCCACTCACACGCGCCCGAGCCAACCCATAAGCCACCTGGTTGGCGGAGGCCTCCTATTATGAAGCAGATTTGTTTTCGCCTCCTGTCTGAAACTTCTAGCGCGTGAGGAAAAAAAGTGCAGCAGGGAACATATATGATCCTCGTCAAGGACGCCAGCGGCCATAACCTAACAAATGTGTGGGGTCAATTGGTAAGGACTGCTCTGTGTTGTGTTGCTGTGCAGAAGTAGGGACTCACTGCTGAGGTGTAGCTGAAGCTGGTGGAGGAGGTTGAGCACATCAAGTTCTGCTTTATACGTCTAACTTTTGAGTATTTAGGAGACATGCAGCAGGACCTTCGGGTACTCTTGGCTTGTTGATGCAGTGAAACTGCCAATCTTTCGCAGCAGGATTACCTGAGGACCAGTTGTCACGTCTGGCGAGTCTTTGTAAAATAAAGGTCTCATGAAGACTACGAAGGTCTGGAATGAATGGTTTTTACTTGTTGAACTAGGAGCTGCTTGTGGTGGAGCAGCTGGTGTGTTCGGTGACTCTGATGAGCTCAGTTTGATGGAAGGAAAAACGTGTGTGGGGATAATGGAATGGAGAATGAACTCAGGACACTGACGCATGAGCAACAATCTCAGACAACAAGACCCGCTTCCAGCCGTGATCAGGACCCAGCAAAGGGCTTTTTGTTGAAAGGAGACGAGCCTCGGCTTCTATGGATGTTCAGAAAATGGCAAGAGGAGTCACAGAAGCCCTCATGAAGGACCAGACCATGGGGGAAATCTACGTGAGTATACAGTAGAAGAGTGGAGGAGGACTTTGTGGGGAGCAGGACTGAGAGCAGGACGCCAGGAGAAGAAACTCTCCATCCTCGAACTGGAAGAGAAGAAAAGCTGCTTCTTGCTCAATGGGACACTTCCTGAGCAGAAGAACCTGAACTAGATGTCATCAGAAGAAGAGAAGCAGAGGACTGAGGGCTGCAGGGGGTCAGCGGGGTCAGCCACACAAACAATATTAGCCTCGGTACATTTCACATCAACCACCACAGGCCACAACAATGGCATCAGCTCGTCTGTGCTGCCTGAACGTTGCTGGATTTCTCTCTGGCTGGTCTCAGTGTGCTCAAACAGCACAAAGTTCAAACAATTGAGAGGTTTATCTGGTGTCAGTCGCACTCAGCAGGACACAACGTTATAAAGACACAAAGGTCGCAGCGGCCGTTCACTGCTGCTTTGAAACGTTTGCATGGCTTTTGTGGTTTGAGTGGCAAAAAAAAAAAAAAAAGGTTTTCCACGGTGAACCAAGAGCTTCGGTCCTGATTTGAGAGTTTTAGGACTTATAAAGGTCCGTGTCTCTCTGAGTGTGTACTCATTACATTTGTAAAGAAATAATGGTTCATCAGAGTTAAACCCGGGTGAAAGCTGTACCAATGTAAACTATATGTAAAGTTAAGATGGATGTCTGCAGGACACTTTTCTGAAACCACAACTACTCCTTGTTTGTTTGGTATTTTGATATTAATTAAAGACAGGAAGTCCAGTCTGTGGTCCATCAAACACGGTGACTTATATTTTATCTGCTATTTTATAAACTAAAGGGCTCAATTTGATCACGTTAAGATTCAAGGGTTCACAGTGAGAAGAACATTTTTCATCTGGGGATTGTTTTGCATTTTATTGCAGCCTATAATGTCGATGTGCTGATCAGGAAACATCCTCTCAGTGAATAACATTTACAACCTGTCAGCCTTTAAAGACACTTTACGTTCAGTCATTTTCAGACTTCAGATCCGTTTTATTCTATTTTTTGAGTCAGATATGTCAGTGGATTTTAATATATTTACTGCTTATCTCTGGTTAACTTTTAGGTTTCGGCTTTAAAAGACACAGAAAGTAAAATTACTGTTTTGTGAGACAATATGAATTGTGACAGTACTCTCTTTCCTCCAGAGAGACAATAAATATACTTTTCAGACAATTATAAAATGTATATTATTGTGTTTTTTTAAATAGATGTTTGAGGTTGAATACTGTTGTTCATAGTTGATGTTGTTCTAATGACTTTTTATGCCTCTGAGTGATGAAGTGTGTTTTCTGTGGTTGCTGCTCATGTCCGTGACTCTGGTCCTGATATTAATCACCACCAATCTGACATGTTTCATCCCATCTGCCCCAGGCTGCACTGTGACAGGCGTTTGTTTTCAAATCATTTGGATCTGTTGCAGTTGTGTTCATGTGTAAATAGTCCACCTGAGGGTTTTTCTTTCAGAGGTGAAACATGTAAATATGAATGAATGAATCCCTCCAGTGGTTGAGTTGTGACGTTTCTGAGTGAAGACAGAATCAAACATTTGATTTGAGCTTAAAACGGATTTGACCTTTTTCTCAGAGATCACAATTAAATAATAATGGAGAGAATAAGTTGAAACAACAATGTAAACATTGTCTCTAAACAATCTAATGTCAACTGAGCTGTGCTCTGTGGAGGCGCACGCGACTCTACAACTCCTCTGGAGGCACTCCATGAAACTTTCCCTACTTTGTTTTTTAATTAAATTGTATGTGCACATCAGGCGATCTTTCTTAAAACCTGCTGCTTCACCCAAAGGTTCGAGGTGTGCAGAGAACAAAAACAGATAAAATAGCTAAAATTGCTGAATTGACAAATTGTCAAACAAACAACAATTAAAAAAACAACTAAATAACTAAAGGAGAAAAGGAGAAACATCATGAATACACCCGAAGAAATAAGTCTTGTTTCTATAGCAAAAGTGGGAATGCAACTCTGAGTTTTGTTTTCTTCATTTGAATGACTCAATATGTTTGAGTATACGTAACACTGAGATGTTACTGAGTTACAAACCTGCTTGTTTTATTGGTCAGAACGTTACTTGTCATCAGCAGTGGCTCCAGTGTGTCTCATTGTTACTGTTGTTGGTGCAGGTTTCCCAAGGGGACGCTACTGAGAAGCTGGCTCACCAAGTCGCGGCCCAGGTTGCTGCTGCTGATTGCAGGGTTGAAGAGGCCTCAGGTGACCCTCATGAGGAGGAAAAGGATGAAGCGCACCAAAGTAGCAAAGGCCACGTAAGCGGTAAATATGGCTTATGTTGCATGTAGGAAAGCTGAATGTTAACATCAAGGACGGACTGGTAACTTCGTACCAGAATGAAATGACCGTATGAATTTCTGTCACAACAACAAAAACAAACGCATGCAGCTCTAACAACACGCTTCCAAATTCAACTGTCTGTGTTTGTTTTTTTGTTGTTTTTCTCCCTGAGCACCTTCTCTGTGTGCTCTTTCTCTTCTGCTATTCAACTCACAACCCCCAAAGTTTGTTCCTCATTTAAATAACATGAACACTGGAGTTTGGACACATAGCAGGACCTGGTTTTGAGGGTTAGGGTTCATAGACGCTTCAGTTCAGTTCAGTTCAATTGAATTCATATAGGACCAAATACAGCACAGTCCAACAAACCCAGCAATTCCACATCAGGAAGTAGAGGAGATGGTAGAAAGGAAAATCAAATCCCTTTTAACAGGCAGAGATCTGCAGAACCAGACTTAGAGGTGGAGACTTTCTGCCGTTGTGGTTGGAGGTCAGAAGACAGAGACAGAGA
This sequence comes from Lipophrys pholis, assembly GCF_963383615.2. Lineage (NCBI taxonomy): Eukaryota > Metazoa > Chordata > Actinopteri > Blenniiformes > Blenniidae > Lipophrys > Lipophrys pholis. Next base: position 32,765,152 of record NC_137628.1, read on the forward strand.
GCAACAGACATATTGTCAGTTGTGGTGAGGGGACTCTGTTCAGGTAGAGGGTGACACAGTAACACTAACATAATAACGTGAGCAATCACAACATCATTTCAGACAAGAAGAAACTCAACATTCAAAAACCAAACCGGCCTAAAACAGATTGTCATGTGACTGAATGTTTTCTAAAGAATTGATGGGGAAGTGTCAGAGGACGACCCAAGGTTTGTTTTTCTCAGAGCAAATTGAATCCTGTCAGCTGATGACATGGTGACCTCTGGTCACGCGTCTTTAGAAGATGTTTTAAGTGTCTTCATCAGTTCCTGTGATGAGGCTGGTTCGTCCAGCTGAGGCCCCATTTACACCACAATCAAAATAAGTGAAACAGTAAAACCTTTGTCACGCTTGGGTTTCCGTTTACACGACAGCAGTGCTCGGATCACCTTTTCAAACCGGCTCCGTAGGTTTAACTTTTCTTTCAAGCTCCTGACTCCCGCACGCAGAGACAGCCGGAAGCTACAGGTGCATGTGAATTTCTTCTGTTCATGCACCAGTAATAAACAAGCTGGCCTCCATAGTGGCATGACTCTCAGTACTTATTATAGTTTTATCATCCATATGGGTAGTTTTATGGTGGAGATTCACCTCTAATAATTCATCATCTGTCCATATGACTGTCAGGTACTCTCAATTGTGTTCATGTTTATAATGTATTATTTTCTGTACACATGTATGTGTGGTTTCATAGCAAAAACAACCAACAGTGCCACCTTGTGGCCGAGCATACTGACTGCTTCCTTTTCTCTGTTTTTGCTGTGTAAACGAGAAAAACTTCTGAAGCAAATGAGGCGTTGTGACTTTATCACATGGAACGTTGTGGTGTAAAAGGGACGGGGTATGGATGTTGGAACTCTTGAAAGTCTTTTGGTATCACAGAGGTGTGTTATGCTACTGACCTTGACTTTCTCTGTTGATGTTCTCTCTGTTGATGGTCTCTATATTTAAGGTCCATAGGGCACAGGATGTGGTTCTTGACACACGCTTGTGTTCTTTAACCACTTTCCGTGTGGTCATTGGGGTCACATGAGGTCACGTGATGTCCAGAGGAGGTCACTGTGAGTGACTATGACTTTTTGAAGCTTGAGGACTGATTGTCTTTGGAAGAGAAGAACTTTTGCACTTCAGCGCCTCATATTATCTAAGCTAAAGGAGCACTGACCAAACATACAGTCCAGACTCAGCAGTGTATTCACATCTCAGGGAACAGTTTCACGCTGAAGATGGCCAGAGAGCACAGGTGGTGTGAGAGAGGGTTCAAGAAGAAACAACTTCAGAAAAGAGGAGAGTCATGACACATTCGTGACTCTCTTCCATTTGCAACATCGTTCAATCTGCTTTTCGATCACTGGACAAATGGGAATATGACAAAAGTTCCCTTATCTTCTTCACTGAATCAACTCTATTTTCAAGGATGTAATTGTTGGAAGTTATGTTTGGTCATTATCAATAAATTACTATAAGTAATAGATTACTGAAAATACTAAATCCAGTGACTCTTGGTGATAAAATTCTTAGGTTGGCTCTTCATCATTACTTGATTTTAGCCCATGTTAACTTCATTTAAATACAGTACGTTTATAAACCACATGACAACAATTTTGCCTTTTTTAGATTGAGAGAGCCCCCTAGTGGTGAAACATTATAGTTCTTTTGTTTCAGCAGGTGAGCAAAGAGCATTTATTAAGACTCTTTAATGAACATACTTGTAAACAAATACAAGCAGAAGCTTCATTAGTCCCGTTTAGAAAATGAATGATTTGGGGCTGGTTTACTGGAAGTGACAGTTAGTCTGAGTTTAGGAAAACAAAAGGTTTATCAGGTTTATTTTCAAACAACACATTAATCAATCTTTCAAAATATTATTGAATGATTTGAAAGAAACCTCAAAAAACAAAATAAGTTCAAAATAACTGTGTGCTTTTTTAAGCTCATTAATAAATATGAACATTTCTAAACATGATCAAACCTGTATATATTAGCAAAGTTTTGAACACATTTCTGTTGGTGTGAATTTAAAAATAACTAGGATGGAGAAAGTTTAACCTGACCTGCAGCTTTTCAACCAAATTTCTCCTTTCAAACGGTAAATTAGAAGAGAAGTGACAGAGTTAATAATCAATCAGTTGAGATCAGCAGGGGGTTGCCACCATGCCAGGCACCAGAGACCCTGCGACCACAGCTCTGAGCAGCAGCTTTGACAATGGAGGTGGAGAACATGGTCCACTCGGACTCAATGTCTCCAGACTCCCCCGGGATCCATGAGAAGCTCTCCCGGAGACAGAGGGCTCGGCCAGGCGTTCCCAACAGACCCTCATGACACCTTTGGGCCTGAGGAGTCTGTCCAGCTTCCTCCCCGTCCAATGCATCCAACTCACCACCAGGTGGTGATCAGCTCTGCCCCTCTCTTCACCCAAGTGTCCCAGACACAGGCACAGACACAGAGATCGGATGACAAGACCACAAAGTCTATCATCGACCTCCGGCCTCGGGTGTCCCGGTCCCAAGTACACTTATGGTGTTCGTTATGGCTAAACTGTGACCAGCACAGACGTTCAATAACAGAACACCGCTCGGGTTCAGATCAGGGAGGCCTTCCAAGTCTCACTGTCCCCCAGTAGAACAATGGAGTCCCCAGTTGGAGCACTATCCAGCACCCCTCCCAGGGACTCCAAGAAGGTCGGGTACTCTGTACTGCTGTTCGGTCCTTAGGCTGAGAAAACAGTCAGAGACTTGTCCTCTACCCGAAGGCGTAGGGACACGACCCTCTCGTTCACCGGGGTGAACTCCAACACATGGCGGCTGAGCTGTGGGGCAATAAGCAAGCCCACGCCAGCCCACGCCATCCCGCCGCCTCTCACCGCGGGCAACTCCAGAAAAGTGGAGTGTCCAGCCCCTGTGGAGGAGCTGGGTTCCAGAGTCCAAGCTGTGCATGGAGGTGAGCCCAACTATATCTAGACGGTAACTCTCAATCTCCTGCACAAGCTCAGGCTCCTTCCCCCCCAGTGAGGTGACGTAAAAAAAGCCCGAAGGGATGACGCGGGTCCCTCCTCTTCCTCCTGTGAGCCTACCACCGACAGAGGCTACCGTAGGGGTCGGGTGCAGTATAGATTGGGTGGCAGTCTACGGCAGGGGCCTCGACGATCCGATCCCCGGACACAGAGTCTGACTTTTGGGACAAAAAGCTCCAGGACCTGATGGTAAAGCTCCAGGACCTGATAGTAAAGCTCCAGGACCTGATGGTAAAGCCCCAGGACCTGATGGTAAAGCTCCAGGACCTGATGGTAAAGCTCCAGGACCTGATGGATACCCCACTGAATTTTACAAAGAATTATGATTTTTAACTCTCAACTATTTTTTTTTGAATAATTGAGGAGTAAAAGAATCTTCAACTCTCCCCCAACATATGAACTGTGCAAATATCATTCTTCTTCTAAATCTAGATAAAGATCCCACACTACCATCTAGCTATCGGCCGATATCACTAATCAATGTAGATCTTAAAATAATTAGTAAAACATTAGCAAGCAGACTGGAAAAAATCACACCCCACATCATACACCCTGATCCACTAACAATACACGTAGATTAATTAATCTTATAGACCAGTCCACTAACAATACACGTAGATTAATTAATCTTATAGACTACTCCACTAACAATACACGTAGATTAATTAATCTTATAGACCACTCCACTAACAATACATGTAGATTAATTAATCTTATTGACCACTCTACTAACACTACACAAAGGATTAATTAATCTTATAGACCACTGCCACCACAATAAACAAAAAGCCATTATCACCTCCTTAGATACAGAAAAAGCCTTTGATAGGGTAAATTGGAAATTTCTACTCGCTACACTACAAAAATTTGGATTTAGAGAAAATGACCTCTCCTGGATAAAGATCCTGTATACCTCACCCAGTGTCTGTGTTAAAACCAATGAACAAACGTCTTCAAGGTTCAATCTTGAGAGAGGCACCAGACAGGGGTGTCCACTCTCACCATCTCTCTTTGCTATTTCTATCGAACCACTAGCAGCAGCCATCAGACAGAACAATAACATAAAAGGAATACGAACAGCAAATGTAACACATAAAATATGTCTCTATGCAGATGATGTGCTACTTCTCCTGCAAAACGCACAGACCTCTCTTCCAGAAACAAAAGGGTTAATAGACAGGTTCTCCTCAATCTCAGAATATTCTATAAATTGGAACAAATCAGTCGTCTTGCCTATTAACTCTATATTCCAGCACACACCTAACATCCCACTAAAACCAGGGAACATCAAATATCTCGGCATTAACGTCTCAGCCATACTCTCAGACTTGGTACACTTAACCCCCCCCCCCCCCCCCCCCCTTTATTAAAACATTGGAGGAGGACCTCACCCGATGGAGGACACTCCCTATTTCACTTCTGGGGAGAGTAGCAACAATCAAAACGATGGTCCTGCCTAAAATGAACTCCATCTTCTCAATGATCCCAACAAAACCACCAAAAACCTGGTTTAACACTCTTGATTCTCATGTCTCAACATTCTGATGGAAAAACAAACCATCACGTATAAGTTTAAAAACACTACAGAACACCAAGGACCAAGGTGGCTTAGAACTCCCAAACGTTTATAATTATTATCTGGCCAATAAACTACTTTATGTTGTAAAATGGATTAATCAGAAACCCTTAGATGAAGGCTGGCTAGACGTTGAAAAAACATTCTGTGAAGATCTCCAAACCAGAGATCTTCTCTTCTTCAGTCCTGTCATCAAAGAACCCAGCTGCTTTAAAAGCATCAATAGAACCACATCGCTGACAGCTTGCTGGGAGGTTCTTAAAATGAATGGATCTTCACTCATCCCCTGCAAACTCACACCCTCTGGAACAATCCCGACATCCTGCAAAGAAAGAAACCAAGAAACAAGCTGGCAAAATAAAGGAAGAAGAACCTTAGAACAACTTTTCTCCAATAACTCTTTTATTCCATTTAATGACCTAATAGAACCATCTGGTATCAGTCAAAACAACTCAAGAACATCTTCAGCTTCAATCAATAATACAAACTAAGTTCAAACTAGAACAGATTAACCTGAACTTACCTCAGACAGTGACAAATCTCCTGAAGATCTCAGCTCCTAAACCTCTTTCTAAAATCATCTCAATCCCGTCAGGTTCAAATATCTCAATATCCCTTCCCACCTTCAAATGGGAAGAAGATCTCATCATCAACAGACCCAACGTTTTGCTCACTACTCTGTACAAATACATTCAAAATGAGCAAAAACCCCAATATACAGCTCATACAGTACAAGGTCCTTCATAGAGTTCATTACACATGACAAAGGATGTTCAAGATGGGGCTCACTCCCACTAACATATGTTCAAACTGCACAGGTGATCTCCCTGATACTATCTACACACTGTCATCTCCCCGATACCTATTTACACACACTTTGGCTGTGTACGCCAGTCCAAACGTTCTGGCAAAAGATCTGTGAAGATGTATGGTTCTACCTGGGCCCCCCTATTCCAGTCTCACCTTCACTTTGCTTGTTAGGAGATCTCACAGAAATTAAAAGAGAAAAAAATGAGTCCTGCTGCTCCTGGTTTCCCTAAGTGTCACAAAAAAGGCTCATGAAATGGAAATCCAAAAGTAATCTGAATATAAAGTTATTTAAAAACTTACTTCTAGACCACATCACAGTGGAGAGAATGTCTGCTGGTCGGAAAAATCATTTGACACAATATGAGTCCACCTGGTCCCCAATAATTATATACAGTACATCATGTAGCCCTGTGAGGGGGCGATGGCTCCGCCCCGGGGCTCTGGGGGCCGTCAGTGGCTGGGGCATCGTGGCTTGGGTGGTTGGCAGCTCTGCGGGCTGGGGGGGTGCTAGCGTTTATGCTGGGGAGGCTGTGGCCTGGTCTGGGGAGTGCTGGGGGAGGTGTGTGTGTGTGCGTGGGGGGAGTCTGCTCTGGGCCGGTGGAGGTCCCTCTGGGGTGGGGTGGGGGTTCTTGGTGTCGGGCCCCGGCTGGGCCCTCTGGCCGGGGGGGGGGGGGCTTCGGGGCCCTGGGTGCAGGGTGCCTTTTCCTTTCTGGTGGGGGTGCCCGCTACGGCGCCGGGGGTGGGCCCTCCCTGTGCCTCTCTCTGCCACCCTCCCCCGGTGGGGCGGGCTGGCCCCTGCTGCTGCACTCCGGGTCTCCCTCGCTCCCGGATCTGGGGGGGGTGGGGGACGGTGGGGCTCCTGGTTCTGGATGGACAGCCGACTGAGAGTGACCTGCATTCTCCATCTGGTGCTCTCTGGGCGGGGGCGTGGCTCTCTGGGGTGGTTCGCTGGGGCCTCCCTGGGTCTGGGGGGCTGCCGGCCGCCAGGGTGGCGCTGTCCGGGCCCGATGGCCTTGGGCCACGGGGTGTCGCTACAGGCCCCCCCACAACAGTTCCGGCCACACCCAGAGGACAAACCACACACACACACACACACACACACACACACACACACACACACACACACACACACACACACACACACACACACACACACACACACACACACACACACACACTTCCACTCCTCATGAAAGGAGCTTCTGAAGTTGCTTGTTCTCTGTCATCATTTGCTCAAACTCTCAAAATCATGTTCCTCTTTTGTTGTTCCCTCTTTGTTAATTCATGTTCCTGCTTCATCTTACTGTCTAGATAGAGCTGCTCAGGCTGGTTAATCTAAGAAATCACGTTACTGTCTAGATAGAGCTGCTCAGGCTGGTTAATCTAATAACAGTTGGAAAGTATTTGGATCAGTGTGATAACTGTAAATAATATAAGTAGCACTAACAAGGGTATTGTATGCTCCAGGTCTCTTCCTGTTCAAGAGTAAAAACTGTTCTGACACCAGAAGGTTCTCAATCACATCATATGGTTTGCCCAAGATGCCGAACAGGATAAGAGAGAAAAACCCAAAACAGCAAAAAAGCAAGGTTCTCTTAGTAATATAACATAATTTCACATACAAAAGATAATTAAATCTTTTTATAATATACATTCAATATATATTTTGCACAAGTTTCATACATTCAAATCGAACATATATACATACATACACACATACACATGTATGTGAGATCAAGTCAAGAAGATGAAGTCAAGAACCAACATAAAACTGTGGCTGAGTATCGCAAATGCTCAACATGTCATGACAACTTCTGTCCATGAGGATTAAACTTATTTGTGAAAGTGAGGGGCAGGTTTTCTTTATTGAAAAGAAGCTTTTTTGCATTTTCAGCTGTGAGCCTGTTGCAGTTTTCCTCCATAATGTCGAACACTGAGCTGAAAAGTCGTTCACTGTCTACGCTGCTGCATGGGGCTGACAGGTATCTCTTTGACATTTGATCCAGGATAGGAAATCGCACTCTGTGACCCCCCAGTCCTGTACAGGGTTTTCCTCTCCAGCAGTTGTGGTCTCTCCAAGATACGTGTTTACCTGAATGGCAGCTCCCACTGGTGCAAGGCCTGGTGATGGTGACTCCCTCTCACTCGCTATCTCATCAAACAAGCTGTCCAAACTGCTGCTGGCTTGTACTTTACGGAGCTTTCTGACTGCTGCAATACAGTGGGGTTTTCCCCGTCACTGAGGCGTCTCTTTAGTCCCCTCATAGTTTTAATGCCGTGGTCCTCGTCTGTTTCCTTGGTCAGGCGTCTCATCAGCACGGTCACAGCAGGAAGGACATCAGATACTAATGCATCACCTGAGCTCACTTTGGGGTTCGTTCCTCAAACGGAGCGACACAGACAGAGTTTCCTCAGAAAGTGACTGATGAGCAGTGACGGTGAGCTCCTCAGGAAGCTGGTACTCAGACCCACTGAGAGCCGTCTTCTGCTCACTGAGAGACTAAAGCATGTCCCAGCCAGTTTGGAGGTCCTGTTGAAGTCTTTTAACAGGCTGGTTCAGTTGCACTTGTATGTCCTCCAGGGGACAGTAGGCTAAAGCTGAGTCTTTCAAATGTCCCACCATTTTCCGTCCACTGCCACTGCGTCAGCCAAACGTTCCTGAGCCAGCAGCCCCTCGTTTATAGCCAGCTGAAGGGTGTGTGCTCCACACGGGAGGCTCGGAAGCTCCGCGTCACTCATGACTTTCACCATGTCCCTCGCATTATCTGGCAGCACAACATGGACTGCACTTTTATGAACTCCCCATGTCTGAAGCATAACATCAACTCCTCTGAATGGCTTGGCCAGCGTGCGAACCTCTGAATTGTTTTGCACCATGGCTCTGCAGCTTAAAGTTCTGGTGGGTCCACTGTGCAGTCAGGCTGAGGACAGACATGAGGCTCACGCTGCTGCTCCAAATGTCCCTGCTGAGGCTTACAGTTTTAACATCATGCAACAGGTAGTGGATGTGTTTTTTCACAAAGTTGTGCAGCTTTGGTAGCACCGTGTCTGTGATATGGGCTCGGCTAGGAATCTCATCCCTCGGCTCCATTATGTGGAGAAAACACCAGAACCCCACACCGTCGACCACGGACAGTGGCTCGTCCTCCAGGGCAATATACCCGGCAAGACCATCTGGGAGTTTGACCACACGGGGGTTGTCTCTGGACCTTTCCTCTCGTCGGCTGCAAAGTTGGTTGTCTCTTGTCGGCGTCACGAGCAAATTCTTTATACTCTGTGTCATGCCGGGATTTCAAATGTTTCATTAAGTTGTTTGTGTTTATAGCTGTAGATTCTTTTCCTCCTCCAGAGTTTCACCGTGTATAATTTACATTCTGCAGTTTTTTTCACTCTCGTTTACCTGAAAATACTTCCGACATGACTCCTCCCCGCCCGCTGCCTCGTAGTGAAGTACTGTACATCGCGCGCTGTTGTAAGGTGGTATCGGTGTCGTGGCATCGATGGCAATTTAATGAGTACGAGTACATGTGCTCATGCCTGGTATCGGACCGATACCCAATACTGGCAATGGCATCAGTGCATCCCTAATATATATACATATAGTATATATGTATAGTGAAGTAATTGATTCATTTCCTAAAGTTAATGAATTTAAATAACTAATTTAATTAAAATTATAAATTTGTATAAATGTGTTATTTATTCTTTGATTAATCACCAGTCAATCTGAAAATAAAATAATTGCCAAACTATCAGTCTCGTTTGAAAATAATTTACTTAAGTGGGTTAATATGTCTTTACAAAATATAACAATCTTAAATAAAAGAGATGCGAGAACAGACTGTTACAAACCAGTGAATGTCAACAATAAATACACAATAATAACCAGGAGTGGTTCCCTTCAGCTAACAGGCCTTTATTAGTAGTAAAATGAGCAGTTCTCACCACATGCATGAGTTTATTCGGTGCCAAAACTAGGGCGCCGTCATATTGCATCATTTTGTCTGACAACTTCTGGTGGGTGGGACTACTGTAGTGTTGTGTCGTAGCAGTTCGCTCTGGATGGTGAATGGGATTGACAATCTATCTCAGAATTAAGAGTTTTATACCCTTGGGTCAAGTGATGCAAATTTGTGTCAAATGACACACGGCTAAATCGCAAGATGAAGCTTAAAACAGCAGCCACACTCAGACTCCATTTCAACTTGGCTGCAAAGTGTGGATTTTAAGTTTTAATCCAGTTTTTGCGGCGCAAGTTAGTGACGTCTGCTGTGGTGGTGGAAAGAACTACAAGTTTCCAAGAACGGACTACAAGAAGCGGATTTCTACCACTTTCCCCTGTGCCTCTAACCGCTGATATCAACTCAAATATCTCAAAGTTTTAATGTCAATCAAGGGAAAGGAGGTTGCTAGGCTACGAGGAACTAAAGTGAAATGGCTGGCAGGTGAATAGAGAACCAATCAAAGTTAGTGTAGGCTGCACAAAAAGTTATTTTACTGTGTTGGTTCTACAACATCCAGAACATTCATATTTGGGATCAGGGTTCTAGATGATTTAAAGTTGTTCAAGACAGATTATTTCTTTGGTAACTTACATGATCTGCTCCTTTTTCCAACATCATGAGTTTCCATAAACGCTCCGATGAGCGGGTTCCTTTAAATGTTGTCGCCGCAAGGGATTGTGGGGGAACATGAGCTGGTCTCCTTTGGTAAAGGAAGCATCAGTGGTTCCTAGGCTGAAGGAGGTTCTAAAGGAAGCATCAGTGGTTCCTAGACTAAAGGAGGTTCTAAAGGAAGCATCAGTGGTTCCTAGACTAAAGGAGGTTCTAAAGGAAGCATCAGTGGTTCCTAGACTAAAGGAGGTTCTAAAGGAAGCATCAGTGGTTCCTAAGCTAAAGGAGGTTCTAAAGGAAGCATCAGTGGTTCCTAGTAAAGGAGGCTCTAGTCTAAAGGAAACAACAAGCCTACTTTCCTATTCAGACAGGGACAATTCGAACGTACCATTAAGCTTCTTTTTCTTTTGTGTATTATGGGAGTTTGTTACCTATTCCAAGGAGCACTACCACCACATACTGGCGTCTGTAGAGTTTGTGGACCACACAGCAGAAGATACTACAGAACAGATAGTTGGCACAGCTGGGCCAAATTTCCAGGATGCCAGAATGGTATGGGTTTTTATGTGTCTCCACTGATAAAAGTTGTGTATGGTACCAAAGGTACTGTACCCAACAGTTGTGATTGTTCGTAACCCCTTCATTGAGGTACCTAGCACAACGAAACAGGTAAATAAGAAGGAGCTACAACCCAGCCGTCTGCTGATTGCTAGTGCCGATCGTCACTCTCGATAAGCAGCAATATTCAAATAGCTCATCAGCCATAGAAACCCTCCAGTTTTTGTTTATATTCGCTGCTTTGTGCTCCCTGGTTGTTTTGCTAAATCTGTTTATCGAGTAATTGTATTGTAGATTTAACAGGAAGTCAGTGAAGAGAAGCTAATATTGGAGTGATGCGATCTCTCCTGCTGGTTCCTGTCAGGACTTTCGATGAACCACCTTGAATGAATTGAAAACTTTTTAAGCAGTTATTCAGACACCCTGACAATAAGGAATTACTTACAATAGTCTACTCTATAAGTAACTAATGCATGGATTAGTTTTTCAGCATCATTCTGAGTCACTTTGTTCTTGATTTTAGAAATATTACGTAGGTGAAAAAAGGCAGCCCTGTAGATTTGTTTAATGTGGGAGTTATAGAATAAGTCCTGGTCAAAAAGAACTCCCAGGTTCCTCAAAGTGGCACTGGAGGACAAAGTAATAGCATTGTGTGTTACTATATCTTTAGATAAAAATGTCCCTCCAATTTTTTGAGTCAAATATAATAACGTCTGTTTAATCTAAGAAGAAAATTGCAGCTCTTCCAGGCTTGTATGTCTTTAAGACAAGCTTCTGGTTTAACAAGTTGATCAGTATCATCTGGTTTAATAGATAAATAGATTTGTGTATCATCTGCATAGCAATGTACGTTAATGGAGTGTTTTTTAATAATATTCTCTACAGGAAGCATGTATAAAGTGAAAAGTATAGGACCTAAGACAGAACCCTGTGGAACTCCATGTTTAACTTCAGTTAGGAATGAAGAGTTATCGTGAACATGGACAAAGTGGAACCTGACTGATAAATATGATCGGAACCAATTTAGTGCTGTACCTTTAAGCCTGATGATGTGTTCTAGCCTCTGTAATAGGTGGTTCTGATCAATAGTATGAATGTTCTGATCAATAGTATGAATGTTCTGATCAATAGTATCAAAGCAGCACTGAGATCTAACAGGACCAGAACAGAGACCAGTCTTTTGTCTGAGGCCAAGAGAAGATCATTAGTAACTTTGACTCTGAGCGTCTCTGAGCTCTGATGAATCTAAAACCGACTGGAAAGACTCAAATAGGTCATTTTTGCTACAATGGTTACAAAGCTGACTTGCAACCACTTTTTCTAGGATTTTAGAAATAAAGGAAGGTTGGATATCGACCTGTAACCTGCTAAGACACTTGGGTCAAGGTGGGGTTTTTTAAGAAGAGGTTTAACAACAGCAACCTTAAAGGCTTGTGGTACATAACCTGTTATTAGAGATATGTTGATCTGATTTAGTATTGATGTACTAATCACGGGGAAAATATCTTTAAACAGTTTAGTGGGGATTGGATCTCGCAGGAAAGTTGTTGGTTTAGATGAAGCCACGATTGAGGAGAACTCAAAGAGCTCTATAGGGTGGAAGCTGGATAACTGGAAATCAGGTTCCACGAACAAATCTGAAGATAAATCTGAAGATAAATCTGAAGATAAATCTGAAGATAAATCTGAAGATAAATCTGAAGATGTGGTTGATTGGTCTGTGACAGCTTTGGGCAGTGAGTCTTTAATTTGATCCCTAATAGTTAGAATTTTGTCATTAAAGAAGTTTACAAAGTTATTACTGCTCAAGGTTAAAGGGATATGAGGTTTGGCAGAGCCGTGACTTTTGGTCAGTCTGAATATAGAACTGAAGAGACCCGAGGCCTGTTTTCGTTTTCTTCTTTCTTAAGGAGGATTAGTGTGCAGTTCAAACTTTCCGAAGAGCTTTTTTTATAGATTAACAAACTCTCGAGGCTGTTTCCAAATCCTTCTAATTGAGTCAGACTACATTTCATCTAGGCTGAGATATTCTCCCGGTGCGACCAGGTTTCAGTGAGGGTACATATATCAACACTGTGATCAGTTATCAAATCATTTACAAGGAAAGATTTTGATGAAACGGATTGGTTCTTGTAACGTTCTAAGGAAAAGAACATTTCACTAAAGTGCACTCCAAAGTTTGAGTATTACTAGTTTACCTTTGCTAGTTTATAACTCGCAACATGAGACAGAATACTTTGATTTCATGGGAGCTGCAGTGTTTGAATGGATTTTCACTTTGTGGTTGAAAATAATCAGCATATTTTGAAGAAGAGGCCCCGTCTTGTTCAGTGCTTTGGTTGTATTAGTGCCATGTGTTGTGTCTACTCAAGGACAGGGTCCATGTGGATGTGGCCTATCAAGTTTTTCTTTTTACTTCCAGAACCTGCAGTCGGATGCCTCACTTCACCTGAGTCCTTCACTGAGAGGATTTGTGTGTTAGATTTGGGAAACAAAGTAAGAGAAGGCCTGTACGTTGGATCTGGGCTCCAGCCATGTACTGAAATCCAAGAACAACCCAACAGAATGAAGCTAAAGAACAAACCACAGAGACTGAGACCCCCGGATTGATCCAGATCCAACCCAGACCCGGACTAACAGCCCCTCTTCTTCTTCAAATATGCATCTGTTTCAGCTCTGGACTGGCATGTGCATTGTTCCTATCAAATAACAGTTTGTAGAAGAAACCCAGCTGTCCCTTTCTTTCTCAGATCAGACTTCAAACCAGCTATCCACCGAAGTGGACACCAGATCATTTCTCCCATTCTCCTCTTGGATCTGAACTCTAACCGGCTCACTTGCACAGAAGAAGGAGCTCGACACGACAAACACAAAGAACACCAACATTCACACCTTCAGCATGAACCACAAACACATGTGATGTGTGCAGTCAACGAAAAAACAAACTGACACAAATCACTGGTAAAATGGCCGTAGGTTTTCTGAGGTGGAAGAAATCTAAAGCTCCTAAATATTTATGACACATTTAAAACAAACTTTGGATCAGTTAGTACCTTTTGTCTTCAAACTTCACACAACAGAATGTGCTGAACAATGGTCACAATGTCCTCTCAAACATGTTTATGTACCGTGCTACAGAAAGATTGACTAAAGCAAGCAAGCAAACCAAGCTGTGTGAGCGTGTCCTGTCTCCTAACACCACCTCTTCTCTGTCACTGCAGCTTCCACACTAACAGGCTCGCCCTCATTCTGGCTCTGGGCTTCGTGCAGAACATTTGAACTTAATTAAGCCAGACCAAATAATCTAAAAATACCAGTGAGTACATTCTGAAAAACCTCTAAAGGAGTGACGTAAGCTTCTCTACAGCGACGCAGTAACTTTCGCAGCTTTCACTGTAGATTTGACTAGTTTTCTCTTCCCGCCATAACTAGGAATCAAACGAGGGTTGCCTCCATGTTGAGATATAATCCAATGCTCTCCCAAGATTTCACAACTTCAATTATGAACAAGCAAAATCTCAAATCCAGCAGGTTATCCATAAACTCGCTCTCACAGCTACATCACGTCTGCTACGAGGGAAGAACCCAAACCAGTTTCTGCAGCGTTCATGTTCTCACTCCGTGGCCTGATGCTGACGTAGCTCCCCAAGGGAAACGTGGGAGAGCTTCCACTGCAGCCGTTAGCTCTTCGGTTCAAAGTCTTTTTATTGAGAAATTGAAGTTGATGTCTTGATTGTAATTTTTACTTTGCATTATCATTATGTGGGCCGGCTCGAACGCCTGATTCGGCCTACGGGCGGCAAGTTTGAAACCTCTAATCAAGATTTTGTCTTTCCAAAAGAGGAACAAACATGAGGACAATATGGGTGAGTAAGGACGGTGAAATAGGTTGAGGACAGAGTGGACGCTACAGTGGCTCACTGCAACACAACAGTAGAAGGCTCAAATCTTCTGTTTCTTTGATGTGTTTCCTCTTTATCCCATTATTAAGATGGTTTTGTAACAAAACACTTTCTTTGCATTGGTTTTGTTTGAAGTTGCAGCCGTACTGATGACTCAGTTCAGTGTTTTCTTCAGGAAACCAGCTTCACATTAAATTGTTGGAGCCTGATGAGGAACAAGGTCTCAGTGACTGAGAGAATCCCTCTCAAACTTCAGAAAATCAAGGCTGGTGACGTGTGTTTGGGTGATGAAAGTTTCAGATTGTTACAGTATAATCTATTACTCTCAATTTACATAAACTATAACACTGTGTAAAAAAAAGTCCTTTCATTAGGAAGAATATATATAACACTGAATAGTGTGACGTCAAAGATAAAGTTACTATCTGAATAAATTACTGTGATGTCATAATGTGCTTTGCGGACTGATATGATCGTATATGAACTAAAGATGACGTTAAAGAAGGAGGAAGCAGCTTTTCCTTGGATGAAGTGGGCTGTTGTAAAACAGAATATTTCACAGAAATGAACTCTTGGGTAATGTTGGGCAGCTCTCAGCTGGCCGTACAAAATGATTTGAAAAGAAATCAAACTGTATCTGAGAATAAATGATTGGTGAAATACAGAACTGAGGGAGTAGGTGGTTATTGGGGGTCGGGGTGTTTGGAAAGTCGAGGTAGAAGTTCTTTGGGTTCTTTTTCTTCCAGAGGAACAGATAATGGAGGGGCAGAGGTCTATGATCTGCTCTGCCATCCTAACCACCGGCTGCAGGTCATTTCTCTGCTGGAGAACTATGGCGACAAGTCAGTGCCAAAACCCGAACGCATCGGAGCCAGAACCAGCGCACATCCAGACCACTCTTTGCGTCTCAGTCTCCCTCTGCACACTGGGGTCTCAAGGTATATGCTTTCTGGACTGTGGAAGGAAACCGGAGTACCTGGAGGGGTGAATTGGGAGAACATGCAAACTCCACACAGAAAGGCTCCGGCCATACCCATGACGTTCGCGCTGTGAGGTGAGAGCGTTCACCACTGCACCACCGTTACCACATCCTGACCTGATGAAGTGAAAAACATTTTCTGTACAGAGACTGAACGCAGGCAGCATGTTGATTAAAACCTGCAAAACCACACAAGAAAACAAACAAAACAAAGATTTTTTTTTTTTATGCAGAGATTTTATTTTATTTTAATTGACAACGCAGTATGTACACAGTTGTTATGTTTGAAATCAAACCATAATACCATTGAACCTCTGGCATGAAATTACAGGAATGGTCAACATTTAAAATACTTATTTGTTCACAGTTATAGTCATTCTCATTTCTTTCATCAGTAATAATTCTCCATGTATCCTCATTACTTGACTGGTGTGGTTCTGTGTGTCAGAGCCGGTCAGGCGGAGGGGCGAGGAGCTGCTGATGCCTCCACCCTCTGCTGGATGCTCTGGTATCGCAGCAGCTCCTGGCTGGAGACCGACGGCCTGAAGGTTTCCAAGGCAGAGGAGAAGTCTTGGAGGGTGAGGAGGAGGGGGGAGTCCTCGGAGTCCAGACCTGACAGGAAGAAGAACCTTTATCTCCTGGACAGGTGAGTGAGGGTTGGTTATGTTCTCCTCTAATGCTTGTGCAAATGAATTTTAATCAGAGCTGAAGGGCAGGGGAGGATTTTTCCCAGCAGAAATTCCCATAAACAGAAAAAGATGGACAGTATATAAATTATGTTAATCATTAAAATGATGAAATGTTTGAGTAAAAAAACTTCAAATGTAAACATTTAGACATAAAGTATATCAAGAGTTTGGGCCCTGTTTACCGACAACAAATACGAGTATATCTGCAAAACACTTTAGGGGGGGGGCCCGTTTACACGACACTGGTGTTGTGATCCACTGTATCTGCCAAGTTTTTATACCGGCTGCCAAGGTGGAAAGATTCTTTAACGGTCTGGACCCCCCCCCCCCCCCATTGTAAATAGTTTGTTCTGCTCATGCGGCAGTAAACAAACATGGTAGACTTGTAGTGGTTTGACTCACGGCCAGTGGCGGCTGGTGATACATTTCTTAGGTGGGACTCTTCATTATTACTGGAAATGACAGTTAGTCTGAGTTTAGGGAAAACAAAAAGTATACCAGGTATAGAGAAAGATGGAGGGTCACAAGCCATCAGACAAAGCTGAGATACTTGAATTCTTGCGCCAGGAGTGGAATAAAGACTTTAGACTTTGCTTTATTAATCCCTTGGGATGACTGTCAGTGAAATTTGAGTTCCAGCAGCTTAAAAGGAGAGGAGCAGCACACAGAGGATAACAGAGATGAGTTACAGAAAAAAAAAGTAATTCACCTTAACTTAACTAAATATAGAAATGGCAAAAGGAATTACACTCCTAGCAAAATATAGTACAAGAAATATAAGATAATATAACTCTTAACTCTTAATTAGACTCCTAACAAAATATAGTACAAGAAATAGAAAATAATATAAACTCTTAACTAACCTTAATTTAGCTAGATATAGAAATGGCAAAAAGAATAACACTCCTAACAAAATACGGGAGTGAAAGTAGCCGAAAGTTAAATTACTCTGTGGTTACAGAAAGAATTATTAACAAGTATGATCATTTGCAGTGAATAGACCATTAGATTTTGCACAGTTTGCATTATGGGATGTGAGATGGAGGATGATTAGCTGGATAGCGGCTCCTGCTACTTCCCTTCTGTCCTCTGTCCCCTCCTCCCCCCAGTGAGGACTTGTACAGCCTGATGGCCTGAGGGACAAAGGACTTCTTAAGTCTGTTAGTCCCACATTTGGGACGAAGCAGTGTCTCTCTGGACATGCTCCTCTGGTTGTTGATGACGGTGTGCAGAGGGTGTCTGGTATTGTCCAGAATGTCCAGCAGTGTCTTCAGTGTTCTTGCCTCTGCTACCGTCACCAGAGAGTCCAGCTTCATGCCGACTACAGAGCAGTTTGTCCAGTCTGGACGTGTCTTTCTTGGATGTGCTGTCCCCAGCACACCACGGTGTAAAAGAGGACACTGGTCACAACAGACTGATAAAACATCCACAGTAGTTTGCTGCAGATGTTGAATGACGGCAGTGTCCTCAGGAAGGACAGCCTGCTCTGTGTCTTCCTGTACAGGTGGCTGATGTGTGTTGACCAGTCCAGTTTGTTGTCCAGCCACAGTCCCAGGTATTTGTAGGAGTCAACAGCCTCCACCTCCTCTCCCTCCAGTAGGACTGGTCTGGGCTTTGGTCTGGACCTCCCAAAGTCTATGGCCAGCTCCTTCGTCTTGGAGGTGTAGAACTCCAGGTGGTTACTGTGGCACCAGACGGCAAAATCCGCCCCCCAGACTCCGATAGTCCTCCTCTCTGTCCTCCTCTCTGTCCTCCCTCATGCATCCAACGATGGCTGAGTCATCAGCGTACCTCTGAATGTGACACAGCTCTGAGTGGTAACAGAAGTCCGAGGTGTACAGGGTGAAGAGAAGAGGGGCCAGCACTGTGCCCTGGGGGGCTCCAGTGCTGCCGATCACAGTGTCAGACGTGGTGTCTTTCAGCCTGACATACTGTGGCCTGTTGGTAAGGAAGCAGGAGATCCAGGCCACCAGGTAGGGGTCCACTCCCATGGGGTTTAGATTATCCTGGAGCAGGAGGGGCTGGATCGTGTTGAAGGCACTAGAGCAGTCCAGGAAGAGGATCCTAACTGTGCCACTTCCCTTGTCCAGGTGGGAGGGGGCCCGATGTAGAAGGTAGAGGATGGCATCCTCCATACCAACATCTGGCCAGAAACCTGGCTTTACCTGCAATGTCCGCGTTTCTCCATGTTCGGTGGTCATCAGGAAGACCTTGCTTCCCTTCAGTTTCCTCCTTGTTGGAGCAGAGCAATCTTATTTTTTATGTTGGTGAATCTCAGGATGACAGCTGGTGTGTCGTTGTCCTTTCTGGGCAGAGGGTGACGGGCCTCGATAGCGTCCAAGTCCAGTAAAAGGTCTTTGGTCTTGAGGAAGGCTGCCACCTGTTGTTCCATTGAGCAGATCTCCGACTCCTCGGGATCGGCTCCATTCCCAGCGCACACTGCCTTGGCATATGACCGGGGCCTGATCTTCAACCCGGTCACAACAATGTCGTTGATTCTGGAGTACTGCTCCAGATCATCTACCCTCCTTTCCAGGTCCGCGATCTTCTTATCCTTCTCGGCATTTTGTAGGCACAGCTGTTTAACTTCATCCACCGGGAGTAGAAGCTGTTGTTGCTGGCTCTGTATCGCCGAAGTTTCCACGGTGATAAAGTCCAGCGACCTTTTGATTTCAGCAACGTCTTCAGCCGATGATGTGGCGTTTGTGTCATTTTGCAGACCCAGCAGCGATGTGACTCCAGCAGACAGGGAATCGAATGGTTACTTATAACTCCTTATATATTGAATAAGATGGATCGCCAGACCTCTCCCCTATACGTATATAAATGTAGATAAGAAGTTGGAATGGGGTGCAATTTCTAAAGAACTGAGTGGCAGCTTTTGGGTCAGCATTAAGAGCGACCCAGGCCTGTTCATTCTTGGCCTTCCATCAAAATCAGTTGCTTTGGACTCTACCACATTTCAAACTGTGCGACAAAGTGCTGTTATTGGCTAGAAAATGCATCCTGACAAATTGGGTGAAGGATAAACCACCAACCATTACACCCTCATGAAAGGATTACTGCAGTTATGAGAGGCAATGTCAGGTATTTCACATACATGTGGTCTCCCTGTACCCAGCTATTTCCTCAAACAAGTGACTGAACTTGTGATGAGGGGACTGAATGACATAAAGTGGGGAGCTAACCAATAAGCATCCTGCTCCTTTATCATCGTGTGCTCTACTATCAAGATAGTTCAGCTGGCTCTGGGTCTGGTTATCAGGGACTTATTCAGTTTGTCTGCAAAGGATCTTTGAAAAGTGATCACAGAGCATATGATATTGGGCTTTGGGGTGGGGTGGGGGGGCAGCAGCTGGATCTTAACTTGTATTGACATATTACGGTGGCTGTATTTCTTTTTTTTTTCCTTGTTGTTTACCCATTTATTTTCCCTTTCTCTCAACTGCAAATTCATTTAAACAATTAATATACCCTTAGTTTGTTTGTCCTTTCTCTTTTTGTTCTGTAATACAATGACACAATGTACAACTTTGTTCTTTTGTTTATTTGTGAAATCTAAAAAAACAATAAAACTCTGCTTAAAAAAAATACATCAAATGCACTATAAAAGATAGATTAGTGGGAATTGATGAAAATATGTGCAGATTCATGCATGTTTCTTTAATGTGAGACTCAACCATGTGTTTTGTTGCTGCCGACGCTGCTTGTGGGAGAGCACGTTATCGCCTCGCGCATGAATCCTGCCTTCTGAGGCACCTCACCGCTCCATTACCGTTTGTGTGACTTTCCTTTTTCAGACAGTGTAAATACACCATATTGTAAAATTACTAATGCATTAATTTAACTAAATGATTTAAGACTTTTAACCCGTTAACATTTTTCTTATATGAACGCAGTTTTGTTTACTTCCGTTTTACCGGTGCAGCCGCCAATGGGCGCAGCAGCGTGGCCACAGAGCAGCAGAATACCGAGTGGAATAATTTGAAGGCAGAAAGCTTCACTTTATAAAGTGCCAGCTAAAAGGAGACAGAGAAAACTAAAGTGGAAGTCATTGGCAAACATTGTAAAGTCGAATTGAACGACCACAGAAGTAATTCTGCAGAAAAAGAGCAGGTTGACTGAGCAGTAGCCACCAAACTACTAAAGCTGGAGGAAATGCTCTCCCTCTCCCTATGCATTACAAGATTCAGTCTTAAGCAGAACAAAAATGCAATTAATTACAGAAAATTGTGCAATTATTTCATTTTTTTAATGTGTGATTAATTAGGTTTTTTTATTGGTTGAAAGCCCCAAAAAATATTACACATCGTCAAAACAACATTCACCTTAGTATCGTAGACTATATATATCACACACCTCTAAAGTGTGAAGAGAATAACATTTATAGACAGTTTAGGGAGTTCACAGAGAGTTTAGAGTTTAGAGAGTTTTGAAAGAATTTAGAGTACAAAAACTGTTTAAAGAGATTAGAGAGTATATAGAGTATTTAGTATATAGTGTTCAGAGAGTGTAGAGAGAGTTGAGAGTAAGTTCAGAGTGAAGAGAATTTAGAGAGACTTCAGTAAAGGAATGTTTATATATGTCTTATGGTTTCCTATTCATCCCTCTTCTTTTATGAAAGTCGAACCGGAATGGTGTGAGAGGGTCCTAAATTCATGAATTGAACTCGTCCCGACATTCTTAACGATGCATTCTGGCATTAAATTGACGATGGCAGTATGAGTGTGAAATTGAGAAACGGTCAGCATTTGTGTTCTCACCTTGGCTGATGAGAGAAATCTTTCTTTTTATGGCAGCTGTCATGGCATCTGAACACAGAGCGTACAGATCAGCGCCGGTCATCTCTGCAGGACACTGGTTCACCAAATCCTGCAGGTCTACAGCCGGGTCCAGCAGGAACCTGTCGGGACAGATCAGAACCAGCTACATGTTGGTCTCTTTTCATTAATAATGAGGTGAATATCCTCAGGCACGGGTCTGCTCTTACTTTCGGAGTATGGCCTGGAGAACCTGCACCTGAGAGACCCGATCCTTGTTGACTCCAACATAAACCAACTTATCAAACCTGAAGGGACACGAGAGTTTCCAACACATTTCAAAGAGACAAATCTCACCAACTCAACTCAAACTCATTCCACCACAACAAACAACAGCGTCAAGCAATCAATGGCCTCGTTCACACTGCAGGAAAATGCGAGCCAACTCATTGACTCATATCTGACCTGTTTTGTTGCCGTGTGAAAACTCCAATTCTGAAGTTTTCCCTCCAGAGTCAGGCCTCGTTTCTATGTGGTACCAATTCGGATAATTTTCTACATTGACGTGTGACTGACGTCACTGATAAGCTCCGGAGGAAGCGGCTCCGCCAAAATGTTAAAAGCGGTGCTCTCTTTTTCCTCCTCCTTTAGTTCGTCCTGTCTAGATTCTGTCGCTCGTATTTAACAACCACTTGAAAATGGATCTAAAGGCTGACCAGCGTTGCCAGATATGGCAGGTATCCCCCAATTGGGGAGCGAAATTTTCTTAAACTTTAACTTTATTTATTCGGTATATTTGTGTCGTGTTCTTTATTACATATATAATAGTTTTATGGTTTTAACATGATTTCTCCACAGGCTGAGATTTGGGCTGTTTATTGAAGTGTGCGGTTTTAAGTCGTTTGGGCTGGAAACAGTGAGTCACATCTGGCAACCCTGGTGCTGACTGCCGTGGCATCCAGATTTACGTCTGTCAACAGCGTCTTCTGCACATGAGCTCCGGCGCCCGAAACCGTCGGGTCCGATCACGTTCATACGGCAGTCTGTTAGAGGTCGCGTTTACGATCACGCAAATAAATCAGATACCAGCAACAAACTGGAATTGAGCATCAAGACCTGCAGTGTGAACATAGCCAAACAGTGAAAGCTGATCAAAAACACTGGATTGAATATAGCGACACACTGACTGATGTAAAACTTCTAAAGTTGCACTACATCAGTTAAACATGGAACAGGCCATAATGTCCCAATACGACTCGTGGTCAATAAACCATTAAGTGAGTGATGTCTTTGAGGGATTTTTACCAAATAACAACTATTTTCTTTCTGCATTTGGACCAAATTCAACCAAACAACTGTTTTATTTTAACACATGTTCATCCACATTTTCCTCCAGCAGAGTTTCGGTGTTAGCGCTGTAGTTTTTAAGTCATTTTTCTTGATGTTTGATCTTCTGACTTCTGTCCTGTTGTCTCCAGGTTTGACGTCGAAATAATGAAGTGAAATCTGATCTTTTGCAGCAGAACTAATCTGATTTAATATATCGACATGCAGGACATGAATATTACATATAACATTTATCTGACTTCAGCTGTTTGTGAACTGCGTATTGAAGTGTTGATATCAGGAGATATTTGTGATATTTTCTACAGCCTGAACTATGACATGAAGTGGTACTGCAGTGTGTGTGTGTGTGTGTGTGTGTGTGTGTGTGTGTGTGTGTGTGTGTGACCTCTGACCTCCCAGGCCTCAGCAGTGACTGGTCCAGTAGATCAGGACGGTTTGTAGCTCCGATCACGAAGATGCCAGCAGTAAATTGTAACGCGTCGAGCTCCGCCAGCAGCTGAGAAACAACTCTGAGAGGCAGACACACAAACTAGCAGTGAGATGACGTGATGTTAACACAGAAGGACTTTGTTTATTCAAACTTTATTGTCCCTGTGAAAACAAAAGTGGACCTTTGAATGTAAACCATATCATTTCACACAATTTCACGGGATTAAGAATAATTCAAAATTGTGTGAATTATATTAGAAATAAACTTAAATACAGCGGCGGCTGGCCAATAGAGAGCTCCAGGGCGCCAACTCCCTGGGACCAAGGAGGAGATTAAAAAAAATATATATATATATATATATATATATATTAATAAACTGTAATTATCTCGAAATTTGTTTATGCTAACAAACTAACAATGGGCCCTGAACTGTTTCTGCTTCATTTTGTACAGATAATCTTCAATAAAAGAGAGGATTTCTTCATTTCTCTCTTTCTAGTAGTGTGTGTGTGTGTGTGTGTGTGTGTGTGTGTGTGTGTGTGTGTGTGTGTGTGTGTGTGTGTGTGTGTGTGTGTGTGAGAGATGGAAGGAAGTAATTATGTTATTTACTTGGGACAAGGGGTGAGAGTAAATAAGTTTTACTTCTTCTCACTCCTTTTTGAATACTCATCTGACGATGTTTTTTCTTTATTTATTTTTATATTATTATTACTGTTATTCATTTATTTGAGAGGAAAACTTTGTTGTTCATTTTCTTTTTGTTTTTATTGTTTTCGTACCTTATTGGAAATAAACATTTCAATCAATTCTCTGCTGAAGTGGAAGAGCATTCCACAGCTTTGGTTCCAGAGCTTCAAATGCACCATCACCACGGGTTCTGAGCTCGGTGTGTGGGACCATAAGCAGCATTAGTTGGCCAGACCTAAGAGCTCCATTTGGGGCAGATGGGTGAAGGAGGTTGGAGATATAAAACGGTGTTTGACCATGTAATGCTTTAAAAGTTAGTAGTTTAAAACGAACACATAAAGTGATCGTGAGCCAGTGAAGGGAGGAGAGGATGGAGGGATGTGAAGGGAGGAGAGGAATGGTGGGATGTGAAGGGAGGAGAGGACACGGGTGATGTGGGCTCTCCAGGTTGTTCCTGTTAAAAGACAAGCTGCTACATTTTGGACGGTTTGATGGCGGTTTAAAGAAGAACTGATTTAAACAGGTAAAAAGGGCATTACAGTAGTCTGAAGGTGAAGAGATAAAAACATGTAAAATCCTCTCCAGCTCCAGCTTGGACACCGTTCCTTTAAGTTTGGCGAGGTTACGCAGGTGGAAAAAGCAGGAAGGTGTCACCAGGCTGACATGGTGGTCTAGTGACAGAGACTGGTCAAAAGACACACCCAGGTTACGGAGGCAGGGTTTGATATGATAATCTAATGGCCCAGTGTGCTGCCTAATGGGTGGAATCCATTTTGGGGGGCAAGTATAGGAGCCTCTGTTTTGCTAGCATTTGGCTGAAAGTAATTGTCAGTTGTCCAAATTTTAATGGCCTGAAAACAGTCATTTAAAATGGAAAGTTTATCGCTATAAATAATATAATATAAGTGAATGTCATCCGCATACAGATGGTAAGAAATCCCACTAAAACAGCTAATAATCTCACCCAGAGGCAATAAATACAATAAAAATAGTAATGGGCCCAGACAGAGCCCTGAGGTACACCACAGGACAGGGCCTTGAGGTCCACCACAGGACAGAGGGACTGTGTCAGACATGAACTGGCCCAGTGAAACAGACACCCTCCTGTGGGAGAGGTAGGATGAGAACCAGTCCAGTGTAGAACCTGAGATACCCACAAACTGCCTTAGCCTGTCCAGCAGAATACTGTGATCCACAGTGTCAACAGCAGAATACTGTTTTCCACAGTGTCAACAGCAGATTACTCTGATCCACAGTGTCAACAGCAGAATACTGTGATCCACAGTGTCAACAGCAGAGCTGAGGTCCAGAAGTACCAGTACGGAGCATTTCCCATCATCTGCTGCCATCAGTAGGTCATCAGTGACTTTAGTCAGAGCAGATTCAGTGGAGTGAAGTTTACGGTGTGTGACCTCTGTGCTTACAGAGACGAACAAGTGCATGGGCACGTTTGCCTCTCCTCTGGCGCTTCACTGCATGAGCCAAAGTGAGTGGACCTTTGACCAGAATGTAAAATAATTCCACAGAAGAACCAATGAATGTGGGATATAAATTCAAGGGTTGTGGCTCTCAAAATACTGACAAAACACTGAATTAAACAAAACAAGACAGAACAGTGCACACCAACACACCGCAGCAGCCACCATCTTGCTGGTGAGGAGAGTTTAACTACAGTACCTGCAGTCAGACCTTTTTTTTATTTTTTCAATAAACCTGAGTTACAGCCCCTTCACACAGCAGGTCCAGATCCAGGCTGTCCTTCCAGATATTCATCTCTACATTCCATCAATTCACACATTTTATTCATCAGTCAGACCAGTTCCAGATTTCAGTACCTGACACAGTCTCACCTGTCCATCACTCCTCCAGAGTCTCCACTGTGTCCCCGGCTAGGAGCAAGAGAGTCCAGCTCATCGAAGAAGACCACACAGGGGGTTGCTGAGCGGGCTCTGTGGAACACTGAGCACAACACACACACATCAGGACTACACACACACACCAGTACGCCACACGTCAGGCGCTACACGTCAGAACGCTACACATACGTCAGGACGCCACACACCAGGACGCCACACACCAGGACGCACCATGTCAGACGCTACACGTCAAAATGCTACACATACGCCAT
This sequence comes from Lipophrys pholis, assembly GCF_963383615.2. Taxonomy (NCBI): domain Eukaryota; kingdom Metazoa; phylum Chordata; class Actinopteri; order Blenniiformes; family Blenniidae; genus Lipophrys; species Lipophrys pholis. Next base: position 32,790,684 of record NC_137628.1, read on the forward strand.
GACGCACCACGCCATGACGCACCACGTCAGGGCGCTACACGTACGTCAGGGCGCTACACGTACGTCAGGGGCGCTAAAAGTCGGGGCGCTAAAAGTCGGGGCGCTACACGTCAGAACGCTACACGTACATCAGGGTGTTACACATACGTCAGGGCGCTACATGTCACGATGCTACAAGTTAGGATGCTACAAGTTAGGATGCTACACGTAAATCGGGGCACTACACGTACGTCGGGGCGCTGCACGTACGTCAGGACGCTACACGTACGTCAGGTGTGCTACACGTACGTCAGGGGCGCTAAAAGTCGGGGAGCTACACGTCAGAACGCTACACGTACATCAGGGTGTTACACATACGTCAGGGCGCTACATGTCAGGATGCTACAAGTTAGGATGCTACAAGTTAGGATGCTACACGTAAATCGGGGCGCTGCACGTACGTCGGGACGCTACACGTACGTCGGGACGCTACACGTCAGGGCGCTACACGTCAGGGCGCTACACGTCAGGGCGCTACACGTCAGGGCGCTACACGTCAGGGCGCTACACATACGTCAGGACGCTACACACATGCATGAATAATCTTGAGCGCAGGGAGAGAGAGTTTCCTGGTTTATAAAACAGTCAAAGGTTCAATGTGAAATGATGGCAGGAGGTGTGGTGAGATTTCAGTTCAAACAAATGACATTTTACATTCCTGCATCCACTAGAAAGGAAACTAGCAGATCATGGGTTTGCCACCATGAATATTTCCTTTCTCTTCTTCAGCTAAGCTTCATCATTCGCTGAGTGAACATGGTCATTTCGGTTCAGGCGCTATTGTTAATGTTTTCTGCTCTACATTTTTATCCTCATCTCCAAAGATCTCAGTAACACAGTGTTTTACAATGTGATGAACATGATGATTATATAATTCTATTGTTCTCCTGTGTCAGGTCCTCCTCTGACCTCTCAAGGATTTCTATCCTCATGTTCACCATGAAGACACACATACATCAGATCATTTTATGAAAGTGAAAAAAAAGATTCACATACCTTCTCTGATGTTTTCTTCACTCTGACCAACATATTTGTTGATGAGCTCCGGACCTTTAACACTGAAAACGGACACACAGACACATTTAAACCCATCCAGGAAATATAAACTGTCCGTCATAGCAAATCTACTCAAAACAAAAAACTGTTTTTGTGTTGTAGAAATCACACATTGATTTCTACATGCGTGCAGGTCCTCTTCCTTCTGTCAGGTGGCACTCAGCACCACTTCTCCTTACAGCACAAATACAATAAAGACAAACAATCAACAAGGTTCCTGAAGAGGCGAAGAAGATTTGAAGTAAGGAAACAAAACATAACAGGAAATAATGACTTTATATCTTGGAGTTTTCAAAAACAATAATCCAAGCCACACTGAGGTTAAAGCTACCTTTAGAAACCTGTACCTGAGGAAGGTCATGGAGCACTCAGTAGCCACCGCTTTGGCCAGAAGAGTTTTGCCTGTTCCTGGTGGTCCATACAGCAGGACCCCCGTCCGGTTGAGACCGAGAGCCAGGAGCTCAGGATGCTGGAGAGGCAGCTGGATGGTGTCCAGGATCTCTTTCTTCACATGGTGGAGCCCCCCAACATCGTCCCACCGCACGCTGGGAATCTGCTCACACACAGAACAAACCAGCAGCTGTGTCAATGTTACGAGAACAGAATCTAATAAAACTATCAACTATTTTATCTACTCCATTTTATATGAGTGGTCTCCAGCTCCCACAGGTCACTAGTCACTAGTCTCTGGCTCCTCGATGCCCCGGTACCCTTGCCCCTCATTACTCCAGCAGCCTGGACCTCTGTGCCCCGAACCCTTCCAACAGGTCGGCTCTTCCCTTGTTTTTGAGAGACAGTAGATGTGTCTTCATTCACACTCTCACTCACTCACTGTCCTTCTGTCCAGCACATCGACAGTTTGCATTGAAAAACGAATGCCCCAACGTTGCACCGTCACTGCTCTGACTTCAAGAAGATTTGAAAATAAGGTGTTAAGAAGAAAAGGTTTGGGTTATTTTTCTCTTTCTGTGGTATTGTGGGCTTTGGTCTGCAGCACCGGAGGGTCCCAGAAATCTATATCATCTTTGCTGCAGCAGGAAAGAGGAGACATTTCCTATTCCATGGACATTTTCATCTATTTTAAGTTTGTTTAGAAAAATACTTTTAATCTAAATTTGTTTTATCAGATCAGGAGGAAGCCTCAGGAGGGTCATCAGAATCTTAGACTAGCTTAAGATCTCTGACGTCCTGAAGAGAACTGTGCACCAGAGGATTAGTGAATTCGACTTAGACTCAGTGTGATGCTGATTGTTACAAGTTTGAATTAAAGCACTGACATGTGGTAGCTGAATGAATGAAATGTGAGCTGAGAGGTACAGGTCGCAGCTGTACAACAAATCCAAAACCAGGCAGCGCTTTCACATCTTCACTCGGGTGGAGCTAATCGTTGTAGTTGTTGTGGTGTCACCTTTGGGGCTCCGATGGCCTTAGACTGGGCGTGCTGGAGAATCTCCAAGGCAGAAATGAAGTCCTGGTTCAGGATCGTGACCCCGCTGCAGCACAGGTGGTCCTGCGTCTGTCCACCACTGCACAAGAGTGATATACGTCAGTGTTCACTTGTCAGACGAACCTTAATGTTCTCCTGACGTTTAATCACTTATTTCAACTCCTAATGAATGAAAACTCTTTTTGTGCTCTTCATCTTCTTCCATTGCGCTCACTGACTTTATCTTTTTTAGCAGCTTGACAGTTATAATCTCAGCTGCATTGATCACTGTCAGATTATAATGTGAGCTGGGATCGGCTCCAGCGCCCTGTGATCCTGAACAAGATAAGGGATTGGAGACAGATGGATGGATGGAAGGAGATTAAAATAATCCTCAAAACTACTCCTGGGAAACGATTACTTTGATTATCGAGACACTTTTCTCCAGGTGATCACTGCATTATTACTGTTATCTGGATGTTAGGGAGGTTTTAACTTCTTAGTGGGATACAAACTGGATCCGATTATGCTTACTGAAATTTAAAAGACTAAGAAGAGCACGTACCTTTTCCTTAGACCCCTGAATATTAGACGATCAGTATTGAGTCAGAAGTGAGGGTCTTACACTGCCAGTCAAAGGTTTGGACAGACCTACTCATTTATTGTTTTTTCTTTATTTTCAGGACTATTTACATTGTAGATTCTCTCTGAAGGCAACAACACTATGAATGAACACATGGGAATATGTAGTAAACGAAAGAAAATGAAATAACTCAAGAAATGTTCTATATTTTAGAATCTTCAAACTAGCCACCCCCTTTGCGTTGTTGACAAACCCTCAGGCTTCATGAGCTTCATGAGGTCGTCACCTGAAATGGTTCTACATACAGCTCGGCCTCGTCAGGGTTCATTTGTGAAATTTCTTGCTTCTGTTGGGATTTATTGTTGGTTATTAGCATTAAATTACTGTAAGTAATAGATTACTGAAAGTGATAAATCACTGGAAGTAATTTATGAAAAAGTTTAATCATTAATGGAAGTAAACTGTCATTTAGTCATTAACAACTCCTAAAGTAATTGAGTAAGTACTTAAAGTTAATAAATTATCCCCCCAAAAATGTATTAATGAAAAATGATTAATTTAAATAAATTGGTTAAATAACCAATTTATTCAAATGAATAATTTGAAGCTCCTCCTAAATGTGAAAAATACCAAACATTGTGTGCATGTGTACCAAAGTCTTTCTTTACAGTGAGAAGGGACCCACAGAGCAACAGCTGTCCAGATGACGTCTTCAGGGAGGCCAGAATGAAAGGGCTTTTTTTGCACGTCTTTCCTGGACATTGCATAGACGTCCTGTCTGGACATCATATAAACGTCCAAACAAGAAGTCTGGATGACGTGACACAGTCGAAATGTTTTTTAAAATATGATACCACCTGGGATTGAACTCAAACCTCTTTCATAACAAGTCTGATTCCTAACCCACCATCAAACAGTGCACTTGTGTTTGTCAATCCTGACAATCACTTTGTAAACCTGTCACTTATATATGACAGACTCAAAACAGTATTGTGACTGAACCTGTGCCCGACATAACATCGATTCATAATACTTTTTTGAGCTTGTCATATATGAGTGACACTCAATTTATTGTCAGGATTGACATAAGCACAAGTGCACTGTTGGTCCAGTACAGGGGTGGGGAACCCTGGTCCTCGAGGGCTGCAGTCCTGCATGTTGTCCATGTCTCCCTGCTCAAGCACACCTGAGTTATCATGATGAGGCTCTGCAGAAAGCTTGATATCGAGCCAATAACTGCTGTCAGCTGTGTTGATGTGAGGACACATTGAAAACACGCAGGACTGCGGCTCTCGGGGACCAGGGTTCCCCACCCCTGGTCAAGTGGTTAGGAATCATACCCGTCATGAAAGAGGTTTGGGTTCAATCCCAGGTGGTGTCACTTCTGAGTGTGTCTTCATCACAAGTTTATTTCATAATGAGTTTGGAAGTTGGACGTAGATGTCCAAAACCAGTTCAATAGTTTGTTCTTATTAGTTTGAAGGTCACGGAAGGAAATATGGAGGTTAGTGACTCTGGCCACATATTCCATAACGGGTTCAAAGTTAGACAGGTGGTTTGTGTTGGAGCCCTCTTTAAACCTTTACAAAACAGAATTAATAATAATAATAACTTGCGATATACTGATGTGTCCTTTAAAAGGAACTGCTGGGGTTGTGTCTGGACCCCCAGTCCCTCTTGGTGTGAGGTGTAAAAAGGTCAGAGTTCATCAGTCTGGAGAAACATACCTGGTGTGGACGAGTCTCTTGCAGGCAGCTCTGCCAGCCTCCACAAGCAGAGCTCTCAGATCTCCCAAAACAAAACCCTGTGAAGAGAATACGTAGAGGGTCACAAAGGGTCCCCTGGTAAAGTCTGCTGCTCCTGGTAGAACCAAGTGTAGTCTGGAGACTGAGCACAGCGTGCGGGTTGACGCACCGCGCTCAGAGTGGACAGTCTGTCCAGGCTCACGTCTCTGCCCACATGCAGGTCTCGGCTCAGGCTGAGCAGGACGGCACGCCGCTGCTCCTCGCTTAGACTCTCCGGGGCCACCTGGTGGACGAACGCAGACACAACACCTGCTGACAGGTGACGGGATCGGCACACCGTCGCCACGACGACCACACTGAAACACAAACAACCAAGCTCAACTGAGGGGGGGGGTCTGCAGCTCCCCCTAGGATAACCAAAGCACCACCAACACATTTGTTTTTCTTTAAGTGGTTTATTTAGATTTTTTTATGTGTGAAGATTATAATTTGTTGCCTGATTAATTAATAAATACAATTAAAACATGTACTTTTTTTTTTTTTACTAAAAAGCAGTGTAATGTGATTCAGCCCATCGGTGCAGCACAAGCATTCACCTTTGAACTTCCTGTTATTACCAGGGTATTTTTCCTGGTGACTGCGTAACTTACTAACAGTAATGAAACATGGAGCACCTTTCACCTTTTAGTGCCACAATCACTGATGCCTTCACTCTAAACCAGGGGTCTCAAACTCGCAACTCCAGTGGCTCACATGGCATAAGTGTAAACATTCAGTTTCACAATGTGATATCTGTTGTTGTTCAGAGCATGAACTTAACAAGACTTGTGGGCTGTAAGCACAGAGAGTCAGATGTTTCACCATATCTAAATAGAAGCAGATCAATTGACAACCACTTCCCTATTACTACAAGCAGTTACAGATGAGCTCAATGAGTAGATATTTAATATTGCACATACTGCAAACAAGATAAGCTGTTATTTTGACACTAACCAATGTGAAAACCATGGCAGGAGGACACCCCACACAAAACCCTCTTCTCTCCTGGTTGTCCACCCACAACTAATAAACCAAACTAAACTAGATGAACTAAGCTACAAGAACACAACACGATCATGACCAACACTACAAACCTAATATAACCCCCAATAATTACATCTAAAACACGTGTTGGTAATAGTTGTGTTGTGTTTTTGTTGCTTTGTTCATGAAGTTAGTTAATTCATCTAGTTTAGTTTGGTTCATTTGTTGTGAGAGGACAACCAGGAGTGAAGAGGGTTTTGTGTGGGGGGGCCTCCTGCCATGGTGCTGTTCGTTTGGCCTGTTTGGCCGGGGCTTTGGCGGTGGAAAGACAAAAAACTAGCACCTGGTTCTTTCCAGTGGAAAAGCCCCTTCTAAGATCAAGCTCCCCCATAGCACCAGCAGGAAAAGAAATCTGGCGCCACCACTGAATGTTATCGGCAGCAAAGTACAGAAAAAGATATGTGAAATACTTTGAAACTCATGGAGACTAATGTGAATATATTATGAAATATTTCTTTCTGTTTTCAAATGAGGTACTGGACATTAGCCTTGCTGTAATGTTAGCAATGAATTAGCATTGTATAGCATGTGTACTGACGACTAAAACAAATCTAAGGCATTGAAACCCCGACAGCTCCATCCTCTGGTCTGTGAACTATTTAATCTCCAGTAACATTAATCTGGATGTCCTGAATTGTTCTGAGCTCAGTCAGAGATCCAGTGTGATGACAAACACCGTCACACACAGACTGTAGTTCAGAAATGGAATGAATTCATTATTCTGTTCTATGTGGTCATGACGTGTCACTGACCACTAGATTTTAAATGACCACCTCTATTTAGGAGTACCGAAACAAAGTAAGTCCATCCCTGACCTGGAGGGGGCACTGCGGAGCAGCAGGCCTAAGGCAGCCTGGACCCTGCCGTCCTCCTCAGCAGCGGTTCTGGACTGGGTAAGAAGCTGCAGGTTCCTGAGCAGCAGGATGCAGGGCTTCAGGGCGGAGGCCCGCTCAAACACACGCTTCAGCCTGGACTCAGTGGCTGCAGGAGTGTCTGCACACACACTCACACACTCCACCTGCAGAGACAACGATCAGACCACACTTCAACAAGCTGCACTACGGTTGGGCGGTAACACAGTAATAAGGTATCCTGCACCACCTGACAATAGCAACTGTATCAGTTTCACTACCATCATTAAATTAATAAATAAATAAATCTGCAGTTTTAATGATGAAATAATAAGTGTGAGAAGGTGACATTCCCTTCTCACTGTGAACTTACTTTTTCACACATGCACACAGAGTGTTTGGTGTTTCCATCTAAGAACTATGAGGTGGGGGTGCTTGTGAATATTGGGAGTTTGTGTTGGGAGGGGTTGTGCCGTCACGTCACCCACACTGGGGTGGGTGGGGCCGGAGTGTGCACACATTTTGCCACAAAACAGACTGAGACTAAACATCCTGGGTCTGTAGTGAGGTAACAACTACACCCGAGATCATGCTGCCTCACAATTCCTTGCAGTGACATTTAAAGGAACCCGCTCAGGTAAACTCAGGATGACTGAAAAAGGAGCAGATCATGTAAGTTACCAAAGCAATAATCTGCCTAGAACAACTTGAAATCATCTAGAACCCAGATTAACTTTTTGTAGTTCATTTTCAGAAACTTGTAGTTCTTTCCCCACCATGACAGACGTCACTAACTAGAGCCGCCGTCGCTTTATTATGACGTCATTAAGTGAAAGTCTGACTGCCTCACCACCGTGATCTCCTTTACTAACTCCTTTAGGAAGCCTCCTAACACCTTTAACTCCTTTAGGAAGCCTCCTAACACTTTTACTAACTCCTTTAGGAAGCCTCCTAACTCCTTTAGGAAGCCTCCTAACACCTTTCACTAGCTCCTTTAGGAAGCCTCCTAACTCCTTTAGGAAGCCTCCTAACACCTTTAACTCCTTTAGGAAGTCTCCTAACACCTTTCACTAACTCCTTTAGGAAGCCTCCTAACACCTTTCACTAGCTCCTTTAGGAAGCCTCCTAACACCTTTAACTCCTTTAGGAAGTCTCCTAACACCTTTCACTAACTCCTTTAGGAAGCCTCCTAACACCTTTCACTAACTCCTTTAGGAAGCCTCCTAACTCCTTTCCTTAACCCGAGACATCATCCAGGGGGTTAAGGTAAGGTAAAGTCGATAGATAAGGAGTTAGGAGGGACTTTTCGGACGTACCCTCTGTCTGCCAGCTTGCTGTGAGGCTGGGAGTTCATGTTTTTGTGAACTTTTGTAAAAAGAACGTTTAAAATAAACCTAATTAAATTTTTGAAACGCCGACTACCACCTCATCCTTTCCTCATCCTCTCAACCACAACCAGGCCAAACACATCCCGACTTCTTCATCACTTATGTATTTGTAATTGAGTTGTCGATTTAATACAGTTACAATTGTAGAACCAATAGTAGGATATATTGTTTAAGGAGATGACAGTTGAAAAAGGTTTTGGATGTGACGGCTCAGAAGTGAGAAAGACTTAAAGCAACACACCAAGTCAGTTGGTCTCAAATAAGATGCTCGATGTCCAGTACGAGCTGCCGGGATGGAAATACTTATCCAAGTCAGCCACTCCAGATTTAAATAATAAAGTTAGAAAACGGACATGGCATGACACCATTAATGTAGCTGACTGATCCACACCATCACACCTGAGTGGAAACTTGAATCTTCATGACTACAGACAACTTATTTTCCTGAAAGTTTTGATTTGAGTTGAAGTTTTTATTTCAAACATGGAAAAAAATTAAACCACACACAAAAAAAAAGACCCAACAAAAAAAGGAGTAGGAAGAAGACGTAGACGTCTTAAGGCCCCTGCATCCTCCCTTTTTGAACCCATAAGAACAAGAAGAAAATTCGGCAGTGACGTCAGCCAGCAGCAGAAAAAAAAGCTTTTTCTGCAGGACTGTTCATACTCCGATAAGAAGCTCCCGAACTCGCAGGCCACGCCCCCTCATAACAGGCCACGCCCCCTCGCAGCAGCCACACGTCTGTGATGCGGAGGTTAAACTTTTCAACTGCACATTTTATTTCTCGCCTCCAGAGCTTTCAGAAATACATTTCACTGAACTTTTTCAGTAATAAAAGAGAGTTGTTGGTCCGGTATTAACTCCAGGAGCTGACGGCTGTTCGTGATGCGTTCAGGTGCATCATGTAAAAGTCTTCACTCCGACATGTTAACGAGCTGCGGCGCTCGTACAGTAGCGAGGTTACAAGCTAAATATGATTAAAATATGACTGATAGTCCTGAGCGAACTAGAACACGCATGAGCAGCACACGGCAGAGCAGAAGTTTCGGCAGAGCGGCTCCTACATAGTTCGGCCAGGGTGGTTGGAACAGCCGAAACTAATTCCTTCGGCCAGAAGGAGCTGGAAGAAGGAAATGACGTCATTTTGTTCGGCAGGACCTGCAGTGCCGAACTTTCGTCTTGTTCTTATGGAGGATGAAGAGGCCTTTACAGCAAACAATCTTGCGGCTTTGCTCAACACGTGCTTCACGACTGGCAACTTGTTGAGAATCAACGGTTTTCAGTTCAGTGCCAAAGGCAAAACAGCAGCACACCATGGGACAAGGCTACGGTAGTGTCAGGGCCTTTCACACTGATGGCAGCTGAAGAGTTAACTTCTCTAAACTCAAACTGAACTGGGACAATCAGAGTCTCACAACACACACACACACACACACACACACACACACACACACACACACACACACACACACACACACACACACACACACACACACACACACACACACACACACACACACACACACACACACACACACACACACACACACACACACACACACACACACACACACACACACACACACACACACACACACACACACACACACACACACACACACACACACACACACACACACACACACACACACACACACACACACACACACACCAGCAGTCCCACCTTCATCAGATGGAGGTTGAGCCTGCAGCTGGCTGCTCGGACCACGGTGGTCTTCCCACTGCCCATGGGCCCGTGCAGGAGGATGGTGCAGCTGGACAGTGAGCTGCTGGAGCACAGACACCACTGCTATCACTGCCTGCTGGCACTTTAGTACCATTTCTAGCACTTAAAGCAGTTATTGCATTTCATCATTCATCCATTTTCTCTCTTGATTTCAGCTGATTTGTCAGTTTTTAATTCATTAATTCAGTTTTAATTAAATTAATTAATCACACTTTATTTATACCCTTATGCAAATTTCTTTACCGAATTAACTCCATTGGGAGCAGTCACACAGAGGTGGAGCCACTGCAGAGGGGCTGAAATAAGAGATCCTCTGCGTAGATAGAAAAGCGAGTTAAAGAACAAGAGATCTCTGGAGATCCACAGACACCCAGTCCTGTCAGAGGATACTCACTTTGATTTATTATGTCTGACGTAATCTCTCTTTAACAATAATGGTGGAAACAATGACTCAAAGCTCTGCAGGATTTACAGGATTGGGGCGGCTGTGGCTCGGTTGGTTAGGTGGTCTTCCTCTGATCGCAAGGTCAAGGGTTCGACGTCAAGGTGCCATTGAGCAAAGCACTGAACCTCAAACTGCTTTCAGCGGTTGGATAGAGCGCCGCAGCATTAAAGAAATTCCCCCGGCATTAATAAAATTATTTGATTCATCTTCCGTTTTAAGTTTCCAGAGGAGCCTTCAGTTCAGAGCTATTCCATGTTTTCTAAGTGAGCTCGGAGCTCTCCAGTACTTTAATCAGACACATACTAATCAGCCAGCTCTGCACAGTGCAGTAAACGTATATTTAGCTTAAATACCTCTGACAAGCAGCGATTTGGTGTTTAGTGTGAAGATAATCATCGTCTGCTCCCTGTTGGTGAGTGAAGTTAACTCAAAGCCCCGACAAGACAGAAAAGCGCCCAGGTGATTTACTTGTGATGCAGGTGAGGTGAGATGATGCTGCTGATGAGCTCCACAGGCTTGTTGAGGCCGACAGCAGACAGAGTGGTGTATGGACACGCTCCCTCCAGACAGCAGCAGGGGACACGACTGCTGGTGGACGCTCCCTGAGGAACACATGACGACAGTGAGAACCAGCGACGGAGCTGCATCATCACCTTCAACACTGACACCAAAGAAAATTCATCTGGACTCACAAAACATGTTCAAACATTAAAATAAAGAGAACACGGCCCAGAAGGTATAGTTTTGTTTTACATGTACAGAAGAGCAGGTCTTTGCATTTAAGACATTTTATTAGAATTTTAGCAGTTTCACTTTTTATTGTCCTTTCTGCAGCTATATAAATATATTTATATCTCAGCAAGCAGCTGAAAGCATCCTCAACATGACAGGAAGTCTTATTTTTATTGGTGGTATTTGCACTGATCTGCTCTTTCGATCACAAGATTCTACAAAGAGGGGGTCAATTAAAAATATGTACATGTTCATGTGTTTAATAATGAGATATGAGAAGCAGTGGTGAAAGCTCACGCTGTACAGTGATGTGTGATCCGTGTCCACCAGGAGAGCTCTTCCTCCCCTCGTACCTGCCGACTGACACACCTTCTCCACCCTGAAGAATCGAACCGAGCACCTGACGGAGGTCACAGCATCAACACAAAACTACTCATTCATTTCATGTAAAAGACATATAGAATTATTTCACTATTTGATTATTTCATTGCCTAAATGTGCCAAAATAAAATAAATAAATACACCATTAAATAATGAAATGTATGATAACTTAATTGAAGTTGAAGTTAAATACATAAATGTGTCAATCAATTGAAATATGAATTCATTTTATGTAAAAAACAAAAGACCCCATTTAATTATTTCACTATTTAATTAATGATTCCATGGTCCGGTGTTGCACTGCTTCATGAATTCATTCTATCTGTCAAACTCGCTCATCAAACTCAGTGGGCTTGTGCCCACTCTAGTGCTTCTCTGTGTGAACTTTGATCAGGGCTTTAGCTGTGGTTTAAAGAACTGGCGCATGATGTTGGGACTGTGTGGGTACCTATGGATGGCCTCAGAGTTTTCCTCCAGCAGGTCTGGATGGCTTCCAACTGGAACTGTGAGGACATCTCCCTGTAAGATCAGCCTGCACACATTGACCAGGAGGATTATGAACTGAAACAGGAGGTAACAAGACTTGGAACATATTTACTTTGTGATGTTTATCACTTATATGCAGAAAAACCTGCTGAACTGCAGCTCAGGGCCTTTTAACGTGTTTGGGCCTTTTGTTTCCATGTAAACAAAGCAACAAGTCACTGAAAACGATTATATCTGACAATTCCAACCAAAGTGGGGAGAGATGTGGAAAAACTCGTAAAAATGAGACTTCATGTGGACACTCAGGGTGAGACGGAGGTTAACATCACAGTATGAGACAGAAGGCTGTTCACTCACACATGGTCCATCATGTGGAGAAGCAGAGGAGAAGGAACCCTCGAAGGTCAGCAGTTTTATGTCATCTTTTCCTCCCACCCAGACCAAGGGTTGCCTGTCAATGTCGTCACCGCCAGTTTTAAAACAGGAAGTAATTTGTGCTATTTGTTGTTTCTTATTTTCCAGGAATGTGATTAGCTGGCATGGCTTCACGTTTCTGGTTACACTGTCGCCTAGAGGTTTGGCATACTCATAGCAGTTCCTCAAGGGTTATATTAGACAAATTTCACCTTCTAGAGGTTCTCCAGCAGTACTACTCGTCCCCATACCTGGACTGACGTCCCAGAAGTGAAGACAGTCTGTCCTCTCTGTCCCTGGCTTGTTTCACGTTTTAAAAAGTGTGTTGCTCCAACCAGCCAATCAGGAATCAAACCCTATATAGTGTCATCGGGGGTTTAGCCAATCCCAATCAAGGTAGGCCCTCCCTTCGACTCCTCCTACAATTAGGCAACTCTGCTCTGGCACATGGCACCACGAGAGGAAGTACTTCCTCCTCTTCCCAATATGGGCATGTGTGGGCGGAGCCAGTCCAGCTCACACAGACACAGCAGATTCTGAATGCAGCTCCTATGATCCAATATTCAAATGAGGAAAATCAAGGAGGAGCTAGAAACTTAGAATACTGAAGGTTTCTGGACCGACCAGACCAAGTGGATTTTTGTTTTTTTCAACAATCTGGTGTAAACCATGTTACTTTTGAAAAGGTAGCGGGGGGAAATATCCCTTTTTGTAAATACTCGGCTGTGTGTAAACGTGGCCTTGGATCTTGGATCAGCTGACCTCGGTGTGCTGAAGTACTCAGCCAGCAGGAGGTCACAGCAGCTCAGGTGGTTGTATAGTGGAGAGATGACCGGCTGAATGTGGAGCTCACTGGCATGTGGAGGAGAAACTGAACGACAGAAACTGTCAGAGCTCCGACCGTCTGATCCCCCAGGAGCCTGTTTACACCTCTGGCACAACACAAATGAACACGGTTAGACATTTTAATGTTAGTTGTGCACTAGTTCTTATGTCTGCTGTGTAAAAGGTGTGTGTACGTGTTTTCAAACACCTTCATCTTCAGCGTGCAGCTCTTCACAGGGATCATTTCTCCCGCAGTCAAATTGAACCACAGAGTGGGTGATATGAAAGCCACATCATCCTGGACCTCCAGCTCTAGATTCAAGTCCACCACTCGTACGCAGGCCGGCCGCTCTCTGACTTCTGTGTCAGCTGAGGTCGCTCTGCGCACCTCAGCTGGCCCCCCCAGCTTCACCCACTCCCGGTCAAACAGTCCCAGTTTAAGAAGCAGCAGTTTACTCATAAACACACAGTTGTCTGTGTCCACAGATTGACCATGCTGGTCTCTGGACCACCGCTGAGTGTTCACCATCCGTACCTCTGCCCTGCATTCCAGATGCTGCAGCAGGCCGGGCTGCCCTGAGCGCAGGAGGGGCCCACTGTCCAGTAGAGAGCGCCCTCTGCCCAAGCTGTCTGAGTCCTGAGCGAAGTCTGACACACATAGTCTGAGCAGTCTGCAGAGCGTTGGCAGCGCTGAAGGGTTCACACAGTCCGAGCAGTCAGTCAGAACCAGGGAGGTGTCCACAGTGATCCTCCCCTGGGTCACTGGGCTGCACTCTAGTACCAGCAGCTCCTGTAGCACACATGGAAGAACAAACACACTGCCATCAAATACATGTATGTAATCTCCTAGATTAAAGCCCAAAGAATTTAGAGCATCTCTGTGGAGCTGGTGAGACTTGAAAACCTAACAGAGGGATAGAGAAACTTATTAAATCTGCTTTCAAACAACAGCCAGAACATTCTGTCCGTCTTCTGCGTCCGTTATGTGTGTAATTTGGTACATTTCCATTGTAACAGCTCTAATGTGCTATGTGGGCATGTCAACATCAGTAAAAACATTCTAACAATGGTTCAGCTGTCACTCATAGGATCCATTCTCACCTTCAATATCACATCCTGGTACAACTTCTTCACCAGCAAACAGAAAATAAAACTATCCCGCATCACTGACCAAGCCAGCAAAATAAGTGGCTCAAGACAAACTCCACTGTCTCACCTGTAACAGCGCTCTGTGATCAGGGAAGCCATCCTGATCACAGAGGAACCCTCCACCCCCTCCATCACTCACCCTCCTCTCACCAGCAGAAGATACAAAGTCCCACTGGCCAGAAAAACAATCTACAAAACATCCTTCATTCCATCTGCAGACACAGCCCTCAACAGCAGAGGAAACATAATTCCAAGAACTTAAACAACTTACAGCCGGTCCTTTCCCTTCTTCTCCCTTATTTTAAGTAATAATGTTGTAATATTGTCCTTTATGAGTATTTTTGTTCTTAATGCCTTTTATGTTTGTGCGTGTTATGCAATTTTGAGCCCTGTCAAAGACAAATTGACACCCTTGGGTAAGACAATAAAAATGCTATCTATCTATCTATCTAATTGAGCCAAACACAACAGGAGGCTTCAGTCACAGTTCTGTGGGCTGCAGTATGAACTCTTTTATTTTTACAGATAGGACACAAAAACTGTGTGTCAGTCTGAAAAGCTGATGGTCACTGTCACACAGAACAGCCTCCTAAAGGTCAGCAGACGTAAAGCCAGTTGGCCTGAAGACCATCTTGTTCCCCTGATTTCTACTTTCTTCAACATGTTCAGGAGTGTTCATACGAAACATTGCTCTCACAGGTCATCACCGAGGCTGACGCAAAGTTCAAATGTTACAAGGCTCTGTGTGTGTGTGTGTGTGTGTGTGTGTGTGTGTGTGTGTGTGTGTGTGTGTGTGTGTGTGTGTGTGTGTGTGTGTGTGTGTGTGTGTGTGTGTGTGTGTGTGTGTGTGTGTGTGTGTGTGTGTGAAGTTCGGATGGTCACCTTTCATATAGGTGTAGGATTATTATTGGTGGTGTTTGTGCTCATTTTGAGTCGGATGTGAAATCCCTGCCTGTAATTCCACCAAGATTGAGGAGCAGTTGTCCGGATTATGAGACTCTGCAGTAAGAATGGAATTAATTAATTAAGTGAACTTTCTTCATTCGGTTGTGTTTTTATTGACATGTGAGGCTGAACGTGCTCGAAAAAGAAACTCAAAAGGAATACACCTGAGCGGTGGCTCTACTGGATATAATGGAATAGACAGCTCGATGCAGAAAAGAGGCATTCACCTGTGATGGATCTTCTCCGAGCAGCAGCGGTTCTCCCTGCCGGGCCAGCAGGCACCGTCCCGGGCCACAGGAATCCAGAAGCCCGCTGACAGGCTGCTCCGCTCCGGCCCAACGGAGGCTGGGCCTGCCGCGGATCCCCAGCACCACTCTGTGCAAGTTGACCGGCTTCAAAGCTCGGATAGTGCCGATGCAGCCGCCCTGCAAGAAGCCGTGGTGCCGCACGAAGGTCCGGCTGGTGAAGAGCCGGACCCGGGGACTGGACTCCGGCTCGTCTGCGCCGCAGTCCGACGCCTCCTCCGCAGTGATCGGGAGGACGAGCAGTAAAATACCCGCTCTTCCGGAGCCATGAGGGGTGAAGAGGAGGGTTGGTGGGTCATCGTGAGTCTTAAAAATTGAATCCCAGTGACATTTGAAAATTAAAACATTCATAGGATTTATGTTGGAAGGAAAGTTCTCCAGAAAGCTCAACTCCACCGGCGCTGCCATCTTTCTTCTTCTTCTCCCAGTCTGCTGCGGTATTGAGTGACCCCTAACGGACGGAATCAGAACTGCACCCGCTCCCCGTGTTGGCCACCCGTCTTCTCCTCTCTCGGCAGCCCAGTGAGAATTATTAATAATTTCTTCGTGACAAACAGGTAAAAACTTCCATATGACGGAGTGATCAAAATACATATTTTTGATTTGTTAAATGTGTGTCAAAGAATTCACGAGAAGGTTTAACAATACATAAATGTATTTAATTTCATTCATTTTATTAAAGAAAAGTTACATCTTTGTGGACAGATGTCTGACTGCGGCCAAGCCAGCCCGCAGTTTTAAAAATGAAGTAAAGGGAGTCAATCATAAATGCAGTGTCCTATGCCCGCTAACTGATATTAAAATAAAAGCTCCAATCTCATTGCCATGGATCATTTAATGACTTATTCAAACTATAAACCACTTGGTAAACGTTAATACAAATAATGTCTGAATGAAATCCAAATGTCCTTTTCAATACGATATAAAGTCAAACTTATATTTTTACAAGATGACATATTTCTAAAAAGTTAATTTGAAGTTAGGAATTTGACGAGGTGTCTTATTGATTTTGTTTAAAATTCCAAGATGTCACACACTCGCCCCACCAGATGGATCATGTCACAATACCACCCAGTTAAGGCACATTAACTTAAACATAAAACACATTGGAATATGAGAATATATGTAATTTGTCAAAGGGATTTAAATTTGGTTTAACTCCCAAATTCCTCATTGTTATGAGGTCACTGCACATCACAGTAATAGTAGATTACTACTCCCATTCCCATTCCAGGATACCACTCAGTTAATATTAAGAAACACTGATGTCAACTCAAGATAAAATGCATTTGAAAATTGGAATATGACCAAACACTACACAATTTCACCAGATTTCAAGTGGAATTGTCATTTCAAAATAAAAGAAATCTAAAAATTAAGGATTTCCCCATTTTCATGCAGAAACTTAAAGGAGACATATCATGCTTTTAAATCCTTCCTTTTTACATCTAAATCATACAGTTGTGGTCTATACAACGCGAAACTGCAATGCTTGGGTCTGAATTCCTCATTATTATAGCTCCACAGGCCCCTTTTCAACCCCTTTTCTGATGTGCTTCTGAGAGCAACTCGTTTTGGGGCGGTCTCTTCAAATGCAAATGAGACACTTCATACCCCGCCTCCTCTCCAGGTTGCAGAGGTCACACTCGGTTCAACGTCACCCTGTTCGGCCATCTTTGTAGTTTGATAGAACAGATACAATTATCTAGCGGCGCAGAAACTTTATATTCACACATTATTTACAAAATGTCAACAACGGAAGATTTGTCCATCCAGCCATACATGTTGGAGCCAGAGTCGGACCCGGCGGAGCGAGATGAAAATGACGATGATGCACCTGAAGAACAACGTCTTCATATGGATGTAACGCAATGGTGTGTTACTATATTTACACTAACTTCTCCATCCATGCCCACTACTACAATACTGCCTGTATTACAACGACTATTTAACACAGAAGTTACATTATAATCTAAAACGAGCACACAGCGCTAACATATGAAGACGGTGCAACTGCTAATGCTAACAAAACAATGACAGGGACGTCTTATCATCACACTTTTTAGCGTTATATACAGCTTACCGAAGTGCTCTGTTCGTCGTCTCCATAGATAGAAGGAACTGACCGCTCAATCAGACGAAGTCTTTCGGCAAATCCTTCTTTATACTGGCGGAGGTTGCTGAAGCAGTCGTCCTTAAAGTGATTCGCGCACACAAAAATGACCTTACCCACAGATGTGGGTACATTTCTGTGAAAAATAAAACTCAACCAGGCACTTCGAAAAGGTTCTGATGCTGGGAGACGGTGTAACGAAGCTTGTGGGTTACTACATCCAACAACCGAACATTTCGACTTCTCCTCTCGTAACTTCGGTTGGACTACAAAATCGCAGCGAGAAACAAAAATGGCGGATTGCTCGAAACGTCGATGTCCTAATTTGGCAGTTCCGCTGAGAATACTGTGACGTCATTGTTCAAAAAACGTAATAGAGAATAGAAAAATCGAAACCGATCGCAAAATATGACCAAAACAGAATATAAAGATATCAACGGAGCACCTGAAGAGACTACTTTGAACTTTTCTGTACTTCTAAACACTCTAAATATACACCAAAATGCATTTAAGGGCTAAAAAAGTGGATTTAGCATGATATGTCCCCTTTAAGGAACAGCTGACTGCTATATAGTTGTACACCAGTGGTGATGCAGGACTGTCCAGCAGGGGGCGCCAGACCTCATCCTGCAGGTCTGCTCCGACACACGACTCAATGAGGAGCTACTTGTTGAACTTTCTTTGGAGCTTGTTGAAGGAGTGTCTTTAGCTTCAGGTGCAGTGAGGGAGGGAATTACTTACAACAGAAACAAACCCCTGCAGACGGAACATTTCTGTTCTACTTGAACCTGAGAAACTGATTTACATAGAGCATGACGTCTATCTGCTTCTCTCTCAGCAGCGTTTCCGTTGGTGGATGCAGTGACATAGGAAACAAATGAAGTTCTGTAAACTTACCAGATCCACTAATCAGACGCAATGAATGACCTGTGGGAAGGCCGTGTTCACTAAATCAGGACCGTGAGGGCAGCAGAAAGCAGTGAGAGCTGTGATGTAGACCCAGTCAGCTGAAATCCCCTCTGGTCTTTGGACCGACTTGAAATGAGACAGAAATGAAAGTCAAGACGCCCTTTCACATGGCCAAGACTTTACTTTACAGCTCAATGCCCAGACACCCTGAAGGAGCACAACAAAGGCTTCAACACCCCCTGACTTTCTCTCAGGATTAATCCTTGTCCTCATGTTATCTCATGCATAAATAACAAGCATAGTGCCAACACATCGGAACAGAAGATAAAGACCTAGTTCACTTAGCAAGGTAAAAAATAAAGATGCTCTTATGGGACACTGTTCTGTTATGTACAATTCATTACAGGAATAAATAAAGCACAAACAACCAGAAAACAAATCAAAGCATGCCCGCTGGACTGGGAGGAGGAGGAGGAGGAGGAGGAGGAGGAGGAGGAGGAGGAGGAGGAGGAGGGCCAAATATGCATCGTTCACATCCACTTTTCTCTTCCAGGCCAAGATCAGACGCTTCTTAAATGAGTACACTTTGGACATATAACAGTCCAATTTAATGTATGTTTGGCAAAAATGGGAAAGGGCAAACTATATCAGTCATTTAATGGTAGAGACTTGTGTACATGTTAGCTCTCTATAGTTTTCTTTTTTGTGATATAATTTACCATGCAATGTGAGCAAAGCAGAGTATTGTCAAAAGAAGAGTACTGCAGCTTTGTAAAGCTGGAAGTGCAGAGATGACTACTGGTAATGATGGAGGCCGAGATCCTCGGCTCCACACGGCTGAACCAAGAAAAGCAGCAGGCCTTTCCATCGCAGCACGGCAGCAACGTTCCTGTAGCGTCAGTCAAGACTACTGGAAGCCCAAGTCATTCCGCTGGAATAGCGCAAACTGGGAATCAGGAGAAAACCTCTGAAGAATACTTATGTACACCAACATCTCAGAGATGAGTCTCTTTGTATTATCTAGCGGGGCCTGCTTTCTCCCTGGCATTCGCTCTCTCCTTGGCTGTGCCGGCGGGCTTGGGCCGAGTCCTGGCCGGAGCGGTGGCTTCCTGCGATGCGCTGCGCCGCATGCTGCTCACAGTCCTGGGTGGGAGCACGGGGACGGTTGGTGCACGCACGGAGAGCGGCTGCCTGGATTTACCCCCGGGGGCTGCTCTCTGAGGGGAGGGACTGTCGGTTCTGCAGTGGGTGGAGCTCAGGCTGCGTCGGGTTCCAAACAAGACCCGGAGGGGCATCCGAGGGCTCCCACATGGGCCGGGGGCCCCCGACGAGGAGGAGGACCTCGGTGTGGCGGGCTTCACCTTCCAGTGTGTGCTCGGAGTGCTCAGCTCGATTCTGTGTGTCCTGCGGACAGAAGAACATCCATGGTAAGTTCCACTAACAGATACTTGGTACAAGCTGTCGGGGCCGACCCCCGCTCACAAACCCCCTCCCAACTATCGCCCAGGGCCTCTTCTCAACCAGGAGCTGAGAAACTCGTCTCTGCTGCATCCGAGGGAAAAAGAGGACCAAGTGGACCCACGGAACCAGTTCAGCCCACTGGATGAGCAGAACATAGTGCGGATTACTTTTTCTCTTTTTCTTTTTTTCGGGATCGTCGGGACGTAATCCAGCGAATGTCCAGCCGCCTTAAATAACGCACAGCCGTTCTTCAGCCGGACAACAAGGCCCCAAAGTTTATGAGTTCAGGACCCCGAATCCAGACCTGGTAACACACGAGTTACCGCAGGCTTCAACAAAAGCCCCCGACACTAAACCAGCTGGTGCTGCTCGCCTCACTGAAGAAAGTAAGACGGGTTTTGTTTGGGCAGTGAAGCTAAGTTAGCCTGAAGCTAATTTGCAATGTGTTCAATACTGCGTCATTGATTAAGCTGCAGCCGGTGATGAAGTTGCCGTCTGTCTGTGTACGCAACGTTCACGTGCAACGTCACGAGCACGAAACTCCATTTGTCCACCTCAGACACCAGCGATCCGGGTGAGCTCCAAACGCCACTCCCATCCAGCGCACGCCCGTCACATCTCAGTGGTCGAGATTAGATAAGAGCTGTCACACACACAGTCACAAGTAGCAACCAAACTACTACATTTTCCCGTCGTACCTCAGTATGGTCACCAGAGTTTTTGGCCCTGTTTACACGGCAACATTTCAGGTGACAACACCTAATCCGCTAAAACAAAGGAGAGTGTTTCCACTGCAGCAGCGGACACAGAGACAACGATGTAGTTAGTCTGCCGGGCCACTGGAGGGCACTGTTACTTGATTTTGTAATGAAACTACACAGACGTGTGTGCAGAGAACAAAACACTATAAAGGTGAAGAAAATGGAGAGAACCTGACATCCTAGTGGACTGATGAGGAACCGGATGATATCAGGGAGAGTCTCAACTATTAAACTACTGATCTGGACCATAAAACTAGAATATGGACCACGGGTCGTACCGCTACGGGTCGTAACGCTACGGGTCGTACCGCTACGGGTCGTACCGCTACGGGTCGTACCGCTACGGGTCGTACCGCTACGGGTCGGCCATGTTTGTTTACAACTGAATGAGCAGGAGGGAGGGGGAGATGAGCAGTAACAGGCTCTGGAGCCTCCATCAGTCTCTGCAGGAGGGAATAGCGACCGTGAAAGAATCTTTCCACTTTGGGAGCCGGGATAAAATCTTTGCGGATACAGTGGATCAGACCACGACAGAAAATTACTTCCAGATATTTGTTACTTTCAGTAATCTATTACTTACAGTAATTTATTGCTAATGACCAAACATAAATCCCAACAACGTCAAGCTGGAGAGTTAAACATACCATAAAACTGTTGAGTAACTTTGATCAGTAAATAGAGTAGATGACATTGATGTCTTTGTGTGGTGTGATCGTCTTCCTGCCAATTTGAACATTTGTCTTTCCTTTTCTTTTTTTAATCAGGCGTTCAGTTTTCTTTTAGCAGTTTGTTCACTGTTGTTTCTACAAATTTTGCGCGATTTTAGTTCTTCAGACGTCTGCCATTGTTTCCAGGTTTGATGCTGAAACATTGAAGTGAGTGGGACTCATCATATTAAATATGTTAGCGAACATGCAATCATATGAAGCTTTTACTTTAGTGATCTGTATGTTGGAAGTTGTGTTGCAGACGCAGCCCAGCTCACAGTCAGTGAATCTTACCTGTTGAAAGCTCCTCTGGCGCCATTGGTGTCTGGTATGTAGTGAGCAGAGGCGGCGGCGGCAGCAGCGGCAGCGAGTCCCCTGGGAGACCTCCTGACCGGGGTGACGGGCCGGGGAATCTTGCTCCTGCTCTCCTTAGATTCTTCAGTGGTTTTGAGACGGGAGCTCCTCTTGGACTCGTCTGAGGTGTGCGTGTCCTCTTCAGAACCAGCAGTGGACAGAGTTTCAGAAGCTCTGCGACGTTCGTCATCTCCAGAGGACAACGACGAAGACGTCCCCGACAGCATCCTCCTCCTCATCCAGCGACCCTGCTGCTTCTGGACGAGCAGGCGAGCCAAGTCCAGCTGTCGAGCCCGCTGCTGCAGCCGAGCTCGAGCCGACAGGGAGGACGACTGCTCGGAGCCCGAGTCCTCCTCAGACATGAGGATTGGGATTCGACTCCGGATCTTCGGCTTGACCACAAGTTGTAGTTCAGATACGGCTGTCGGGAGCTTTGCAGCTTCTTCGCCAGTTGGCGACTGCGAAGGAGCTTCCGGGATGAGCGCCAGGACAGCTGGTGGAACATCCTCCGTTTTGGGACATTTCTCCACTCCAGTAGTAATCTGGTGGAGTCCAGGCTCCTCTGGAGATTGTTTCTCCTGAGCAGAAACTGATTCCAGCACAAAGACTTCCCGCTCACTCTCTTTGGAAGAGTGACCGTTGGAAGACATGACGTTGAGGTGTGATGTCTCTGCAATGTGGATGAAGGTACGCTCCACTTTTGTGAAGGGCGGAGATGCGGGAGCGATGGGCGTGGACGGCCTGAGGTCCGACCTGAGAGCCGGGGACAGATGGCCGGTCTCGGAGGCTTCGGGCTGCATCGCCTCTCCGACCACCAGGCGGTCGACATGGGAAGTGAGAGCCGACGGCGTGGCCAGCTCGGCCTCCAGAACTGGCTCAGCACCAGAAGGAGACTTGCGAGTGTCTCCGGGTGAGAAGAGGACCAGGGTCTTGGACCCGTCCTCCAGGTCAGGGTCTGCATCAGCAGCCGAGGCGTGCTCCCTCTGACCGCGGGGGTCTTCAGCCATGAGAGTGGAGGGGGCAGCGTCCTGGCTGTGCTCGGTGCTCTTCTGACTGGCCTCGCTGTTGGATTCGCTCTTCGTCACATCGTCGTCTTTCGGCCCTGGGGGTTCTGGGACCGGCTCTTCCAGGGGTGCCAAGGCTCGGCGCTGCGGCAGTGTGCCGGTCAGCATGACGGTCAGGAAGTCGGCTCTCTTGGCCTGCAACTGAGGAAGAATGTGGAAGAGCTCCTTATCTTCACTTTGAGCCTTCGTCCGATAGTCCGGAGAGGGAAGAGACGGGCCGCTCGGGTCCATCGGCGCCAAGGCCTGAAACAAGCAAGACTTTTTGTCAAAAAGCAGTCCAACACAAACATGAACAAACCCTGGACCAGGCTCATCCTGGCACCACACAGGCTGCTACTTCACTTGTCTTCCTTCAAAACAATGAATTGTGAGGTCTGCTCAAACATTTCCTGCAGCTTATCAACCATAAATAAGACTGAACTCAAATCAAATCAGCCGTTAAAATCTGGATCATATCCCACAAAGTCCCCTTTCACAAGCACTCTTCCAGGAACATTAAAGCTGTGGACAGACTCGTCTACTTTCTCTTTCAAGAGAAAACTGAGTTATGCTGAAAACACTGCAAAAACAACAAATCAGATACAACAGTTAAAACTAATCAAACACCAATACTGAACAAAAAAACAAACAAAATGGATAAAATTGCTAGAAAGAACTAGAAAGGACAAAAATTAATGAAAAGGAAAAGCTGTCCTCATATTGAACCTCCAGATGAATTTAATTTGGTCCTCGGGGAGCTTTGGGAAAATATTGATGCTGAAAGCAAACAGTCCAGTGCAAACCATGCTAAATGCTGAATGCTAAGCTAAAGAGCCTCCAACTTCAGCAGACTGTAAAGCTAAATCGTGGCGGTTTTCTGAGGGTCTTCACTGAGTTATTGTCGAGTCACAAACTGGAGTAGAAGTCTTCCTGTGTTCGGGTTAGTGATGTTCTGGTTTGATCTGCAGCTTCTTCAAGCACTTAGTTCACTGTGTTATTTCACAAAAACCTGAGATTCAACAAATCTTTGTGTGGTTTTACGTTAATCACATAAAAGTCAAGTGAGGCACTCTTTTAAAAGACATTAGTCCACATTTCCTCACTCTAAAGGGTCTAAAGGATCTTCAACACTTCCACAACAGAACTGCTGCTCCTGTTTCTCACTTTCTCTCTGGGAAAGTCGCAGTGAATGTCACCATGTCCAAACTCCACACTGGAAGAAGATGGTTCTATGGTTTCTTCTCTCCCAGTCTGGCCTGACACGATACAAACTGTATTTCAAAGGGGTTCTATTATGCAAAGTTTACTTCCTGAAGGTTTTCCACCAGTACTAATCGTCTCCATACCTGGAATGACGCCCCAGAAATGAAGAAAGTCTGTTCTCTCTTTCCGTGGCTTGTTTCAGGTTTTAAAAAGTGCGTCGCTTCGGTCCGTGTACCTTCCGGCCATTCGATTTTCATTTTCATGTCGGAGAACGAAAAACTGGAAACCATCTGATTTTCGTTTTTCGATTTGATATCGGGAAACGAAAAACGGGAGACAGCTCGTCTCCCGTTTTTCGTTTTAAAATTGAAAATCGGAAAACGGAAATCGGATGGTTTCCGGTTTTTCTTAAAACAAAAATCGGGAAAAAAAATACGACCGTAATTCTTTATTTCAAGTTTGATTTGCCGGAAAACCCGGAAGTCGAGTCTCTTCTTCGTCTGTTGCTGCTGCTTCACCTTCATTACTCGTCTGGCTGTCCCCTCGGTGATGTTCTGGTATAAACTTGATAATTAAAAACTTATAAAAATGTCTTTGGACGGTTGCGCCAACGTAATAGTGGACACGGACCCCAACGGCAGGACTGCGGGTGAAATGAGAGTTTCAGGGAGAAATGTGTGAAGATGGAGCTCCAGCAGAGCGAAGCTTCTCCACCTACATGGAGCTCCACCAGAGCCAGGCTTCTCCACCTACATGGAGCTCCAGCAGAGAGAGGCTTCTCCACCTACATGGAGCTCCAGCAGAGCGAAGCTTCTCCACCTACATGGAGCTCCACCAGAGAGAGGCTTCTCCACCTACATGGAGCTCCAGCAGAGCCAGGCTTCTCCACCTACATGACGGAGCATCACCTCCAAGCTGAAGCTGCTTCAGCTCCTGCTGAGGTGAGCAGCGTTGTACCAGATTAATTAATAATATACAGTACATGACTATAATCGCGTCTTTTCATTAATTTAACTGCAGTCTCACAGCGCCCCCTACTGTCAGAAGCAGCACAGATTGTCCTCAGAGCTCAGTCATCACATTAAATGAAACATTTCTCAGGAGAGAAAAATAAACATTAAAAACTAAATAATAATTATAAATGTGAGGCTACAAATGTACTGCGATTCAGTAGAGTTAATTTGTAGTTACACTATAATATTTACACATTCTAAAAAACAAACGATACCGTTTTGTATTTTGGTTAATGGTTCATAATATAATACAAAAATTGTCATGACCTCCACCTCTGGCTCTGCCTGGTGCCAGCATTTTTCCCTTCCCCCTCCCTCCTTTCCTTTTTCCGAGGTGGGCGTGTGCTGCATGCCGGTGAGGTGTGGAGTGCAGTCATCTGATTACCTGAGTGCACTCACCTGAGGCAGGGTGTGGCTACACCAATCCATTCCCCTCTCTCCCCATAAAGCTGGCTTCAGATCAAGACTCAGCGCCGGACCGTAAACTACCAACAGTTAGTTGCGCCCTGCCCTGCCCTGCCCTGCCCTGCCCTGCCCTGCCCTGCCCTGCCCTGCCCTGCCCTGCCCTGCCCTGCCCTGCCCTGGGGGTCACAGGACCCTTTGCTAAGGGCTGTCTGGTCCCTGTACGCCCGGAGCAGGAGTTTGTTTCGCATTGCCGGCAGTAAGTCGGACCTGTTCCCAGTGCACGTTGGCCTCCGGCAGGGCTGTCCTTTGTCACCGGTTCTGTTCATAACTTTTATGGACGGAATTTCTAGGCACAGCCAGGGACCGGAGGGGGTCTGGTTTTGGGACCACAGGATCTCGTCTCTGCTCTTTGCAGATGATGTGGTCCTGGTGGCTTCATCAAACCTGGACCTTCAGCGTGCACTGGCGCGGTTCGCAGCCGAGTGTGACGCAACTGGGATGAGGATCAGCACCTCTAAATCCGAGGCCATGGTTCTCGACCGGAAGAAGGTGGCTTGCGCCATTCAGGTGGGTGGAGAGCCCTTGTCCCAAGTGGAGGAGTTCAAGTATCTCGGGGTCTTGTTCACGAGTGGGGGGAAGATGGAGCGTGAGATCGACAGGCGGATCGGTGCAGCGTCTGCAGTTATGCGGTCGCTGTATCGGTCCGTCGTGGTGAAGAAGGAGTGAAGCCAAAAGGCGAGGCTCTGGATTTACCGGTCGATCTTCCTTCCTCCCCTCACCTATGGTCATGAGCTTTGGGTCATGACTGAAAGAAGGAGATCTTGGATACAAGCGGCTGAAATGAGTTTCCTCCGTAGGGTGGCTGGGCGCACCCTTAGAGATAGGGTGAGGAGCTCCGTCACCAGGGAGGAGCTCGGAGTAGAGCAGCTGCTCCTCCACATCCAGAGGAGCCAGCTGAGGTGCCGGCATCTTTTTGGGACCCCTCCCTAGGGAGGTGTTCTGGGCATGTCCCTCCGGTAGGAGGCCTCGGGGCAGACCTAGGACACGCTGGAGAGACTATGTCTCTCGGCTGGCCTGGGAACGCCTTGGGGTCCCACCAGAAGAGCTGGAGGACGTGTCTGGGGCGAGGGAAGTCTGGGCTTCCCTGCTGAGACTGCTGCCCCCACGACCCGGCCCCGGATAAGAGGAGGACAATGGATGGATCCTTTTTTCTGTTTTGTGGAACAATATTAAGACAAGGTTTGTTCATGAATAAAATAAATAAATAAACATTTAACCAACACCTGGGATATGAAATAATGATAAATTTATTTCATGCTATTTCAAATAACATAACAAAAGTAAGATTTAATTTTGTCATTTTTTGTTTAATTTCAAACATAAAATGAAAAAACACAGATTGCAGTAGAAAAGCTGACGTGTGTGAAAAGGAGTAGAAGTACGCTTAATAAATCCTCGCCCCTCTCCAGTAAATCTATTTGCACCTTGTGTATTTTTTTATTTATCTTTTTATTTAAACTGCAGCAGCCGGATAAACATCTAAATCAACTGGTGGGCGAGTTCGAAGCTCACACACACAGCCTGAAGGGGGCAGCAACACACCGTTGTTTACTCTCCCATCAAGCGAAGAAGAGGGTCGACATCCGGCAAATCAAACTTGAAATAAAGAATTACGGTTGTATTTTATTTCCCGGTTTTTGTTTAAGAAACGCATATCGGCAAACCACAAACCATCCGATTTCCGTTTTTCGATTTTCAATTTTAAAACAAAAAACAGGAGGCGGCTTGTCTCCCGTTTTTCGTTTCCCAATATCAAATCGGATGGTCGGAAGGTACACAGGCCTGCTTCAACCAGCCAATCAGAAATCAAACCCTATATAGCAGGAGTCCTCAATAGGCAGCCCGCGGACCAAAGCCTCCTGTCTGGCCCACGCCGGCCCATCAGCTGCTCCGCTCGGACGTCCATGGATTTCTTTTTCACGACCCCAGAAACCACACGTCATCCAACAGTGAGTCAAAATTTAAAAAAAGAAACAACATGAACTGCAGCGTGAAAACGTGGAGCAGGAAGAGCTTCAGCTGAACTCTGACTGGACTGAACAGGTTAGTTTGATATCGCCGACCCAGACTTGATCTGCAGCAGACCAGAGCGGTCAGCAGAGTGGATCAGAACTTCAACACTCTGCATGCAGCAGCTTTAATACCAACGAGCCTCCAAAGTCCCACAGACACAAAACAGAAAACATGAGGTGATACAAGCCCTCTGGGTCTACGCTCTGGGTCTACGCTCTGGGTCTACGCTCTGGGTCTACGCTCTGTCAGCATTGGTACAAGAGAGCAGCAGCAGCAGCATCACTAAGAAACCTTTTGCTGATGCTGAGTTAATTAAAAAAATGTGTAATTAATATGGTTGATGAAGTTTTAAGTCACGACTAGAAAGAAAAGAAAAAAGTTGTGGAGCTGTTAAAGGAGCGTTCACACACAACGACCACAAGTTTGGCACGAATCTCAGTTCCTGACCGCAGATCAAGATTTGGACCTGAATTCTAGGATTCAGGGTCGAGGCGGCACGCCGGCACGGACAGTCGCCACCTTTTATTATGAGTTACAAGTAAGAGCAGGAAATGGTGGCGGATCATCGCGAGTCATTACGCGCCGTCAGCATTATTGTTCCGCGGTGTTGCAGCTAATGCACAAAGCTGCGCTGCGGCGGGCTGCTGTGTGGCTTTGGGTCTCGTCACTTTCATTAGTCTGTCAGGAGTGTGGTGAATCGGGAGAATTTGGTATATTCAGTTGTGGATTTTGCTATGATATATATATATATATACATGACTCCACCCCCCCCCAGTTCTTCTACCAGCAGCTACTGAACAGTTGACACACTCCAGGTCGCTCAGCATTCAGAGAAACTCCATGGAGTTGATCAGAGAGGAGGATGCTGCAGGAAGCGAATGCTGTCACTCTGTAGAACACATCAACACACATCACTACTAATCCACACGCTCAGTTACTAACTTCACCAATACAGGTGATTCTTGATATTCTTGAAGATTCATTGGAGCCAAAAAGACGTTCCAGGAATATCAGGAATGTCAGGAATGTCAGGCCCATTTAAGAATTATATTCAGATGGATTAGGTCACAGGAAGAATGTCAGGAATGTGGCAGGAATGATGGAAATGATATTCGTATCTCATCGTGCCGATGTGTAAAGGCACCTTAAAGCATGTGGCCCTGTCGGATAATACTGCAACAAGAAGAGTGGAGGATTGAGTGGAGGAGAGTTCTTCACCTCTGGTCACTGACTTAAAGAAACAGAATCAGAAACTGACTTTCTGACGGACATCTTGGCCTCAGGATTGAGACGACAGGACACATCAGAGGGATTTCCTCTTCCCATTGCTGTCGCTTTTCTCACTGATTGCTGAGTGAATTCATTAGTTTTTGTTTATTTGGCATCTAACTGGTGTATTCTAACAAATATTACAACACAATAGATCTAAGAAGTTCATTTATACGAAAGTTTTTACACTTCAAATACAACAGAGCACAATTAAAAACAATAACTGGATGAATTGAGAGAACAGAAACAAATGCAGCACTGATACTTATGGTATTTAAAAAGTAAGAAAGTGTAAATCTCTCCCTGTATTTCTGTCTCTGTCTCGCTAAGTGTGCTTGTAAAAAATAAATAGTTGGTTTTGCACTTCCTTTTTTGGTTTTACACTCGAGTGCTTTTTTAGGTGACCCTCAACACAAGCTTTGAAAATCCCAGGCTTAAATTATTACTACAACCACCTTGACTATTATTACTCATAATAATACTGATAATAACAACAATAATGGTAACATCAGCTGAAACATGCAATAAAAACAACTTTTACTGACACACTGCAAAACACCTGTGGCTGATCCGGCTCTTGGTTTGGCATGCTGGTCAGATTTTGGCCCCCGGGGGGGAAATGATTGCGGAGCCCTGCTATATAGTGTCATCGGTATTTTTGCTATATTTGAAAATGATCTCTAATTAAATGTCGCCATACTGAAGCTAAACGCTGTCAAGGTTTCCACTGATCGTCACTTTGAACTGTAAATAAAAGCTTTCATCCTCCTGTCAGCTTCATATTCCAGAAACTCATTTCTTCACGTGCCTTTCAGTTTTATTTCCAAAGAGAAATGATAATGAACTTTTAGGATTCATGACGCAGTGAAAAAAAGAGCTGTAGTTTCATACTTGCCCAAAAACCATTTTTATTGTCGTTTTGGTTTAACATAAGCTTTTTCAAGATTGTCTAGATTACATACATTGATATAAAAGGCACAAAAATGCATTGTAGAGTTTATCCTTAGACAGCACACGCTCCAATGTCAGCTGATTTTCAAGTGTTGTCCTTCATTAACATTTCACATACAGCCTGTACATACAAACTAAACTTCATGCTTTTAGAGGTTAACTGTCACCCTATTATTTACTACTGTTTGCATATATGTACAAGGATATCATCTGAATTTACAAAAACTTTAAATACATGCTTCACCTGTGAATTATACAAGCAGTGCTTTACAATGGTAAAGTGATATAAAACAAAGCTAACATGTATTGTACAGGTAAAAGTGTGAGCTGGTCAGTCTTCTTCACCACTCGCTTTATTGCAAACACTGAGGAGCACATGTGAAGCCGTCTGCGCTTACCGCAGCACAAACACTGAAAACACAAGGCTCCTCACAAAGTTTCATCAAAAAGAAGAAGAACGACACTTTTCTGTCAGTCCCACCCCTCATTTACAATGTTGTCATGAACAAGTGCAGAAAAGGAAGTAAAGAAAATTCAAGCTTATTTCCTCCTGGCCAGTGAGGAGATACATACATAAAGCCAAACTCTACAAATCTAACCCAGTGATCCAGAAGTTAATCCTCGTCCACAAGTGATCTACAAACTTTTCTTAGCAGCAAGTGTGAGTGAAGCTACAGCACAAACATTTAAAGAAGAACAGCATCTGTGATGGGTGGAAGTCAAGTTTGTGATCAACACAGACTCAACACATTTAGGATCAATTCTACATCTTCAAATCTCTGCCAGTACTAGGGCTGCACGATATATGGCATCTCATGGTCATTTTGATATCAACGTGTGCAATAAACGTATGAAAACACTGACTGAACTGAGATAAATGTCACGTTTCATGCTCTGTACATTCATGCTCTGCATGACCATATATCTGACCAATCAGATGGAGCCTCACCGCTCTAAAGTCCCGCCCACCAGGCAGACGAGTGTGTGAGGTCACAGTGTGTGCAGAGAGAGTTGAATCAATCCTGATGGAGGGAGGTCTGTTAAATAACTGGTGGAGAAGCTCAGAGTCACCGTGACTCCTGTCGTGGTTCCACAACATCTGGAACCTGCAGAAGCTCCACATCTGTGTTTCAGAAGGAAACATTCTTAAAGCAGAACCACCAGAAATACTGAAAACGCTGCAGTTTACATGTGTGACCACTAGTTGGAGCTGTGTTTTTGTAATGTAAAGTTGCCAGCTCCTTCGTGGTCGAGGTCCGCTCAGTATCTGCATAGAAGAAATGTGGCTCCACGTGTGCAGGTGATGGTGTATTAAATGGTAGGAGATATTCACCGGGTTCATTTTAACAAACACTCGGAATCCTCCATTGTTATTATTACTCCAACATGAGCTGACTGAAGCCATAGTGCTCATGAGCAAAACTGGTTCTATGTACACAAGCAGCTGCAATGGAATTCTGAAGGAAAACCTGGTATAAACGAGGCCATGGTCCACACCATGGTCCACACCATGGTCCACACCATGGCCCACACCGTGGTCCACACCATGGCCCACACCGTGGCCCACACCATGGTCCACACCGTGGCCCACACCATGGCCCACACCATGGTCCACACCATGGTCCACACCATGGTCCACACCATGGCCCACACCATGGTCCACACCATGGCCCACACCATGGTCCACACCATGGTCCACACCATGGTCCACACCATGGTCCACACCATGGCCCACACCATGGTCCACACCATGGCCCACACCATGGTCCACACCATGGCCCACACCATGGTCCACACCATGGCCCACACCATGATCCACACCATGGTCCACACCATGGTCCACACCATGGTTTGGATTTATCACAATCCAACAACATGTTGGCCTAATATCGTGCAGCCATAGTAAACCATATTCAGCAGTGGGTTTTTTTTACAATCAAATGCAGCTGAACCACAGAGACACACGTCTGCTGGTCTCCTGTCTTTCTATTCAAACTGTGTGCTGCAGTGTGGAGGAGAAGAGCAGCTCGTGAGGATGGACTCATGCTGCCTCCTCAGTAAGATGCGAGAAACGAGCTCCACTCTGGTGTCATGCGGTCTGCAGCAGAAACCCCGCCGGCACAGAGACCCCTCAGCTCATCACATCCACACAATAAGCTTCATGCTCAAAGGGACTTTTCCCACTTCGTTTCATTTCATTCCCTCAGTTCGTTTGAGAATCTTCAGTTTAACCATTAATCAATTCAGATTGGAAACGTTGGAAAACAAATGTGGAACAGTCAAATATTTTAGGTATTTAATGTGGGAACACTGATATATCTTATGTCTAAATGTTAGAATGTTAAATCCTCCAAAATGAACTCAAATGTTGGGTGTTTCTCCAGCCTGCGGATGGAAATGCTGAAATCTTTGAATTTCCTGACAGGCTGGCAGGAATCTTCTTATTTCACATTTTAAACTTTAAACAGTTATTCAGAATTAATCCAGATATTATACAACCTGTTTAATCACAGCACCATAATGAAGCAGTACAGTTTCCACATGAACAAGACTCACTTATTTTCAATCTCCCGTGGGCGGAAATGTTTAATGAATTTTGGCTTTTGAGGCACAAACAAAGCAACTGAGTACTGAGAGAAACATCTTGAAAATAGACTTAAAGGAGCAGAAACGTTGGAACATTTCAGATGGAAGTGGCTTTAGCTTCCAGTCTGTTTCTGAGTTTCAGCCGTTGTTCATTTCCTGTGTCCATCATTCATTTACCCGTGAAAAAAGACCCACAATGAAGCCGGAAGAGTTCCAGCTTCACGAGAAAAACACAAGTTCACTGCAGAATGAACTCAATAGAAACGTAAGGTTGGCCTGAAGTCATCAGTGAAAACGCCCTCCTGAAGCCACGCCAGTTATTTACAGGAAGTCCCTTCTCCCAGTCAGAGGTGTTGGTTACACTCCAGAAGACAGACAGAGCCCTTTAAATGAAGCACGCTTTGGGTTTTATTGCAAAAAAAATGCTTTTTAGCCCTGATCAAATG
Organism: Lipophrys pholis; assembly: GCF_963383615.2. Taxonomy (NCBI): domain Eukaryota; kingdom Metazoa; phylum Chordata; class Actinopteri; order Blenniiformes; family Blenniidae; genus Lipophrys; species Lipophrys pholis. The sequence continues at coordinate 32,823,578 of NC_137628.1, forward strand.
AAAAAGCAGCATTGCCCAGAACTCCTTTTCTTCTCTAATATTAAATGACTGTTTGACTAACATGGTGGAAATAAATTTAATTAAAAATTATTCATCTGAATGCAACAACCCATAATTATTCTGTGTGATTAAAGCCTTATTTAAAGTGTAATATATATTAAAATCCATTGTAGCAGTGTGAAGGGAAGACATTTGATCGGAGGTGTGGACATTCTGACACCCAGTTAAACTAGGAATTGAAAAAAAAAAATCCTAAGGGTTTTAAACTCAACATGGCTGGTCTTTAGTTTGAGTTGATTTACATAAAGGATTGGGGTTCAGTTAAACTAATGCTCATGTGTCGTCATAGTTACAATAATAAATATGCATTATGAGTGTGGACACACAAATGTCTCATCCTGATGAGAAATATAAATCCATATGGTTCAACTCCAACATAAAAACAATTTATTGGTTCCTACATGTGATAGGTTATTTGAAGATGACCGTGTCCTCTTTAATCTGGAGAAACTCCTCTTTAATCTGGAGAAACTCTTCTTTAATCTGGAGAAACTCCTCTTTAATCTGGAGAAACTCTTCTTTAATCTGGAGAAACTCCTCTTTAATCTGGAGAAACTCCTCTTTAATCTGGAGAAACTCTTCTTTAATCTGGAGAAACTCTTCTTTAATCTGGAGAAACTCCTCTTTAATCTGGAGAAACTCTTCTTTAATCTGGAGAAACTCCTCTTTAATCTGGAGAAACTCCTCTTTAATCCGGAGAAACTCTTCTTTAATCTGGAGAAACTCCTCTTTAATCTGGAGAAAGTCTTCTTTAATCTGGAGAAACTCTTCTTTAATCTGGAGAAACTCCTCTTTAATCTGGAGAAACTCTTCTTTAATCTGGAGAAACTCTTCTTTAATCTGGAGAAACTCTTCTTTAATCTGGAGAAACTCCTCTTTAATCCGGAGAAACTCCTCTTTAATCTGGAGAAACTCTTCTTTAATCTGGAGAAACTCCTCTTTAATCCGGAGAAACTCCTCTTTAATCTGGAGAAACACCTCTTTAATCCGGAGAAACTCTTCTTTAATCCGGAGAAACTCCTCTTTAATCTGGAGAAACTCCTCTTTAATCCGGAGAAACTCTTCTTTAATCTGGAGAAACTCCTCTTTAATCTGGAGAAACTCTTCTTTAATCTGGAGAAACTCTTCTTTAATCTGGAGAAACTCCTCTTTAATCTGGAGAAACTCCATCATCTCTGGATTTATTCACAAATTAGAAGTTGCCTTCACAGAACATAAAGAATCAGTTATGTATGAATCTTGAGATTAGAGAGGAAAACCTCAGATTATACTGAATAAAATGTGTTTAATCAAAGACAGTTTCTGTTGGACATGAATATAACATAATATTATGGAGCACTACGACCCACAAAGCCATTCATTAGTCTGTGTTGTATTTACTTTATTGATTCAATGTTATTTCTTTCTCATTAATGCTACGCTGAATGAAATTCTAATAGAAATTCTAGTCTCTAAAAAAAGAAGTGCTCACTATCAGGTTGGTTTTGGCCTTAATCATCCACTATGATGTCTGTTCTGTCTCTCACTGCTTCATATCTGTAAAGCCTGACAACAGATCCTCGGAGAATCTCACAGATCCTTGAGATCATCACAGATGCTGAGATCATCAGAGATCCTGAGAGATCGTCAGAGATCCTGAGAGATCATCCCAGATCCTAGAGATCATCCCAGATCCTCAGTCAAACTAGAACAAGTGAAAGTGAAGCTTGTCTTCGGAGTCAGTATGAACTATGGAGCTGAGATCGAACCAGACATGAGAAAGACGTCCCACACTCGAAGCTGTTCTCCCGATCGGTTTGGAGACGTCATGACCTGCATGACCTTCTAAAGCCAACGTCTTTTAATGGGACTGAAAATGAGACTCAATGACCAACTTGCAGATGGAAGCTCTTTTACAGTAATGGAACTGGCTCAGTAGAAACTGGAGCAATGGAAAATCTGAGCATTTTAGCTTCACAATTAGAAGCAGAGAGGTTTTTAAAATGGTTTTCCTCTGAACAAACATAAAACATGTTGGTTTGAACTGTTTTCACGCTGACCCACATCAACAAAACAATAACAGTTTGTATTTCAAGTAATTTACCAGGAGTGAACATATTCAGAGTCCTAAACGCCCGATGGAGACGCGAGGCGGTTCGGATCACAGTGTTCCTTCACTGCTCTTCATTCTCTCGTCTATCAAAAACCCTGGTGTGTTCCAGGGTTCACAAAGCATTTCAAAATCCACTGAACACACGAGGAAAAACATGAATGCAAAACCCGATGAGAAAAAAAAGGCTACTAGTCAGCTCTGTCCCACAATCCGTGAGTAACAACTCCTCTCGGTAATAAAGTGCAGCAGTGACGTGGAGAAAACGACGTGAACTATCCTGAAATCCAACAAAGTTCCCCATCCCACCAAACAGCTGGAAACTACTTTCAAAACACCTTCAGATGATCCAGAGTTACAACCAGGGACACTAAGGAAGGTTGATCTTGAGCCACAAAACGTGAAAAGAAAGAAAACTCAGTCTACACAATTTTACTGTATTTACAAAAACTATTCACTGACATTTCAAAACTGCCGACTCGTCATCATCAAATCTAACAGTTTGTCTCATTCCAGCCACTTCAGCTGGTCGCAGCTTTCAGCTTGTCTGGTGCCGACTTACGTTTGACACCTCGGAGAGGGAGGTGAGAGCAAGATTAAAATCTAATCCAAATGTTTCTTCACATATGGTTCTAGTCAAAGCTTCATGGAGCCACTACAGAGCAGTTGTAGAGCCACTACAGAGGGTCTGGAGACCTGCAGGTACAGACCTCTGGAGTAACGTCCCAATGGTTTGTCCTGACTCTTGTACTCCAGCTATCATCCTGGCGTTTCCTCTGAACAGAGTTTCTATGTTCAGTGTCAGAAAAGAAGACCTAAGAAAGGTTCTGCAGCCTCGGGACATTGAGGATTTGTTTTTAACTTGGTGATGGGATGAAAAGCTTTTTGCTCAAACTGGACATCAAACGACAACCGACTGAAACTCACTTTTCCAACAAGTATGCCTGTGACTGCTTAGTGTGTGTGTGTGTGTGTGTGTGTGTGTGTGTGTGTGTGTGTGTGTGTGTGTGTGTGTGTGTGTGTGTGTGTGTGTGTGTGTGTGTGTGTGTGTGTGTGTGTGTGTGTGTGTGTGTGTGTGTGTGTGTGTGTGTGTGTGTGTGTGTGTGTGTGTGTGTGTGTGTGTGTGTGTGTGTGTGTTCTTCAGTTTTATTTTGCTTTTCCATGTGGATTTTTTTCTTAAGTTTTTCATGTTTTGTTAATTCTTTTTTAGATGTTTAGGCTCTAGACATCAGTGTTGCAGTGGTGAAAGTAATCCAGTGAAAAGTCTTTGTTCATGTAGGTGTAGCTGTTATTTGATAAGTGTGTTTGCATCATGATTTCTTTTCTCTTTGTCTTTCTCAGTTGTGCTCAGAGAGCAAGTTGTTGATTTATTCCTCCCACTGAAAGACTTGTTCCACACACTTCTCTCTGCACACATCACATTTAATTAGTGAGAACCAGAGTTGAGACACGGGGCTGCTGTGTTGTAAGGAGGTGGAGGTGGAGGTGGAGGTGGTGGTGGTGGTGGTGGTGGTGTATTGCTCAGTGGACGAGATGATCGCACTCCTCCTCCACTGCTCCTTCACTTCAGCAGGACAAAACCAGGCAAATCTAAATAAATAAATGCATCAATACTGTAAAGTTTAACAGTCTCTTAGCAGCCCCACTCTGCTTCATGCTCCTCTTCTTCACAGAAACACAGAGGAAGGTTTCAGGTCCACATGACTTCCAGCAGTCTGCAGCTCTGTGCTGTGTGTGTGCAACCTCTGCTTCCAAACACACTTCTTCTGAGTTTATTGCATGGAAACTGTTTCCCATCTTTAGCACTTTTACTCCTCTTCCTCATTGAAATCCTCCTCGTTGAACTCCTCTTCCTCATTTCAATCCTCCTCGTTGAACTCCTCTTCCTCATTTAAATCCTCCTACTTGATGTCCAGTTACGTGTGTGCGTGAGATGCTGCACACTAGTAATATGGCTTGTTATGTTTAACATGTGTGACTGACTCAATCTGCAGTGTTCATTCTGTGTGTGTGTGTGTGTGTGTGTGTGTGTGTGTGTGGACAGAAGTATGAATTTCTCCCACATGAATGTTTATCATTTACAATTTTTTTCACTTTTCCAATCAAACATTTTTCAATTTGAAATACTTTTGGATATTCGTAAGTCACTTTGTCCAAGATTACATTATTCCCCCTCATATGAGCCCAAGTCTATGAATTTGTAATTAAAACAAGAGGCTGAATTAATAAGGTATCTATGAAACAAAATGTTTTAGTTTTTTCTAATAAATTTGACTGGCAGCAATATTTTTACCCTCAAGCCCTCATCACTATTGTAGAGTATTTGTGATTTGGACTGTTGAAGCTGCGAAGGAATTCTTGGAAAAATATTCTAAATCGACCTTACCTATTATATCTATACTCTTAATACGTTTCAGGCTTTTTCCAAAAATGACTTCCTACTTCTCAAAACAACCAAAAACGTCTTAGATAATAGGAATTTAAGACTTGAATTCCATGGTTGTGTTTTTTATACTGTTCTTTAACCATTTAAATAAACAAAAAAGAAAGTATAACATGTTTTTGATGGTGATAATAAAAACATGAATCGTACAATGTCTCATACGAAACCTTGCTCCTTTTCTTCTAAAGGAAATACTGCAGAAATCATGTTTCAGGGGCAATTTCACACTGAGCAAAGTATATGAGAACATAAAACTATTAAAACGTTTTTTTTACTGTGTTCATTTAAAATTGAACAAAAGATTTGACCAAAGACAGGCTCTCAAAAATCCGGTGGGATTAGAGTTACCGGTACTGAGAGTAAAAGTGAGCGGGAGAAACTGAGGGTGGGACCAAACGTGTGTGTGTGTGTGTGTGTGTGTGTGTGTGTGTGTGTGTGTGTGTGTGTGTGTGTGTGTGTGTGTGTGTGTGTGCGCTTTCTGTCTCTCTGCTCTCTGTGTTTCTTTCTATCTCTGTCCCTCTATGTCCCTCTTGTCCCTCTATGTCCCTCTATGTGTCTCTATGTCCCTCTATGTGTCTCTCTCCTCTCAGCTGCTGTTCTTGTTCATGAGCTTGGCTAACATCTGCTGCAGCTGCGTCCTGGACACGTTCAGGACAGAGTGTCTGCTCCGTGGGCTGCCAGGCATGGGCAGAGTGCCGGCGTGCCGTCGCCGGGCCGAGGCGGAGGTGACGTGGGCGGGACTGCTCTCGGCCGAGCGGCTCCTTTGGATAAAGCTGCCTCCTCCGTGTGGGTACTGCTCTGTCTCCAAAGTGGAGGAGGAAAAAACATAGGAGGCCAGCCTCCTCAGTTGGTTAGGCCGTGGTTGGTGCCTGTCCTCTTCTATCTGCAGACAGACCAATGAGAAAGAGGGAGGGAGCAGAGGTTAAGATGTGGAAGCTGACCCTCGGAGAAAATGAATGACAGGGTTTTGTTATGGCTACATGCCAGCACTGATTTGACTTCCTGTCTCTACTTGTCCCTCATCACATGTTAGACAGGACAGAGCTGACTGGCGCTCTCACACGTCTAAAACCCTCAACTAGTTCAAAGGCCATGAGGGGAGGTGGAGAAGTAACTCAGGCGTTTCTGTCTACAGCTAATCACATAGAAGGCAGGCTAAGGAAACTCTGGAGCTAATAAGTTGTTAGCTGTGTGGGGACAGAGCAGACTCACGTCCTTCTAGCTGAAAAAGTGGTGATGAAAATATTCCCCCACAAAATGCACTTTAAAGAACACAAAGTCACCGGCAGAGCACTGACCATACTGCAAACACTAGACTACAACAGTCTGGCCTGCACACTTTCAACTTTTCATTTCTGGGAAAACTCAAGGAAAGAAAATATCTACTGGAGATGCCAAAAGAAAAAGCACACAGAGGAGACATGGATTTATCAAGCACACAAAACACAAACGCACGACGGAGGGGAGAGGGAAAGAAATATGTCTGAACAGAATGAACAGCAAGAAGAGGAACAGAAATTAAGTGAGAGAACAGAGGTAAAGGACTATTCCTAAACTGTGCTTACCCCGAAACATCACTTTATTTCTTCTTGTGTTGTCCCAATGGCACCCTCGCTCTTTTCTCTGTCTCCTCAGGTGAGTCAAACTTGACATACTGTGTACTTTTAAAGCGATAGGTTGGGGCAAAGGCATCAGTAGTTATGTGGAGGGTGGGAAAGAGTTGAAGAGGAGTAAAAAAAGAGAATGGCAGTCTTGATGGCGGCAGACGGGCTCGTCCTGAGTCTAGTGCTGACAACCAGTGCAATGTAAAATGAAATTGGATCAGCGTTGGCTAACATATCACTAAAATCACCGCCTTCAATAAAAAGACACTGCAGATAAAATGACATATTAGGGATGAAGTTAAAGCATTCAGTCTGGAAACAGCAACCAAGTATCGAGGACCAAACCTGCCCAGTTACAGAAATGAGTGCAGAAACAAACAATGATCACAAAAATGGAGAAACCAAAAGTAGATCACTAGGTTAGTTAGAAGCTCCGCCCGGATCATTTTATGAGCTCAAATGAAAAGAAGAACACAGAGTTGTGCAAATCATGTCAAAAATACTTTTCATTGAAACAGTCCAAGACTACATATATGATGGGGTCTCTGAGAAACTTCACAGTGTTCAAAGAAAAAATGGTCTTTGGCTTTGTTTGCCAGCAACACAGGTGAAAAAAGGTTGGGAGACAGGCATCAAACTGGGAACCAGCTGGTAGGACATCCAGCTTCTCATTAACTGTGAGAGGTTCAACACTGTGAAAAAGCTACAGAAAAACAACAACTGGTGACATCAGGATGTGTCATTGCATCAATATATTCAGGGACAGAATAACTGTGCAAAGCAGAACAATTGTAAAACCTAGAAAAGGATGCAGAGTTCTCATTGAGGAAAAGTGTCCTGAGATCAGAAACACTGAATGTGAAAGTCCTCTGTGTGTGAGACAGCCTCCATCTCCAGGACACATGTTAGAGCTCACTGACTCAGGCTGACATGTTAGAGCTCACTTTAAGCTGTCAGAGAGGACGATGACCACCATGTTCTACAGCAGAGTGTCGATCGTGCAGGAAGATAAGAAGAAATCATTTACTAAATTGTTGGTAGAAGCCACACTAAGGGTACGTCCAAATAGTCCCTCCTGTCTCCTTCTCTAGCCACTTCTCCTTCACCCAGGAAGGGTTTAGTGTGGCGGCCATGATAAGGACCGTCCGAATTCTCAATAAGCAAAGGAAAGGAGGCCCACTGCTTCCTTTAGCACCTCCTTTAGCCTAGGAACCACTGATGCTTCCTTTAGAACCTCCTTTAGCCTAGGAACCACTGATGCTTCCTTTAGCACCTCCTTTAGCCTAGGAACCACTGATGCTTCCTTTAGAACCTCCTTTAGCCTAGGAACCACTGATGCTTCCTTTAGAACCTCCTTCAGCCTAGGAACCACTGATGCTTCCTTTAGAACCTCCTTCAGCCTAGCAACCACTGAGGCTTCCTTTAGAACCTCCTTTAGTCTAGGAACCACTGATGGTTCCTTTACCAAAGGAGACCAGCTCATGTTCCCCCACAATTCCTTGCGGCGACAACATTTAAAGGAACCCGCTCATCGGAGCGTTCAGGGAAACTCAGGATGACTGAAAAAGGAGCAGATCATGTAAGTTACCAAAGTAATAATCTGCCTAGAACCACTTGAAATCATCTAGAACCCAGATTAACTTTCTGTAGTTCATTTTCTTGTAGTTCTTTCCCCACCATGGCAGACGTCACTAACTTGCGCCGCCGTCGCATTATTATGACGTCACTAAGTGAAAGTCTGACTGCCTCACCACCGTGATCTCCTTTACTAACTCCTTTAGGAAGCCTCCTAACACCTTTACTAACTCCTTTAGGAAGCTTCCTAACACCTTTACTAACTCCTTTAGGAAGCCTCCTAACACCTTTACTAACTCCTTTAGGAAGCCTCCTAACACCTTTCACTAACTCCTTTAGGAAGCGACCTAACACCTTTCACTAACTCCTTTAGGAAGCCTCCTAACACCTTTCACTAACTCCTTTAGGAAGCGACCTAACACCTTTCACTAACTCCTTTAGGAAGCCTCCTAACACCTTTCACTAACTCCTTTAGGAAGCCTCCTAACACCTTTCACTAACTCCTTTAGGAAGCCTCCTAACACCTTTCACTAACTCCTTTAGGAAGCCTCCTAACTCCTTTCACTAACTCCTTTAGGAAGCCTCCTAACACCTTTCACTAACTCCTTTAGGAAGCGACCTAACACCTTTCACTAACTCCTTTAGGAAGCCTCCTAACACCTTTCCTTAACTACTTTAGGAAGCCTCCTAACACCTTTCCTTAACTCCTTTAGGAAGCCTCCTAACACCTTTCACTAACTCCTTTAGGAAGCATCCTAACACCTTTCACTAACTCTTTTAGGAAGCCTCCTAACACCTTTCACTAACTCCTTTAGGAAGCCTCCTAACACCTTTCCTTAACTCCTTTAGGAAGCCTCATAACACCTTTCACTAACTCCTTTAGGAAGCCTCCTAACACCTTTACTAACTCCTTTAGGAAGCCTCCAAACACCTTTCCTTAACTCTTTTAGGAAGCCTCCTAACACCTTTCACTACCTCCTTTAGGAAGTCTCCTAACACCTTTCCTTAACCCTGTGATGTCATCCAGGGGGTTAAGGTAAAGTCGATCGATAAGGAGATAGGAGGGACTTTTCGGACGGACCCTAAGACTATCAGTGATGTCTGTGATATCGCACTGAAAGCAAACCACTCTGCTGCTAATTAACTAGCATTAGCATTGAAGCTAAATGATGTCGGGTTAGTTTAGGGGTCGGCAACTTTCATCACTCAAAGAGCCATTTGGGCCCGCTTGCCAGAAACACTGGGAGCCGAACCCAGACACCAGCCGCTGCTATAATAATATTTAATCGGTGCATTAATGGAGTTCAGGGTTTCTATAACCATAAGTCTGAATGGTGTGGCTGTCAATGTCATCCAGTTGTTGTGTACATCCTGATTATTTAACGTTCGGGGAATAATTGTCACTGTCTGTGGCAGTGAGGTGAAGAAGTGAAGGACCTTCATCAGCAAAATTGAAATATCTCATCTACCATGACCCCTCCCATTATTGTTTACATACACCGCTTTGCTGGTTGTTTTCTTAACTGGGCTCATTGAAATGTGGGTGCTACACGGCACCACCGTCTTCAGACAAAGTGCAGAATGAGAACGTTTTCCAAGCCGTGTCACAGAGAACAGAAGCTCACGGCTGCAGCTCGGACGGCGGCGGAGCGACAGCCGCAACTGGTGTGTTGGTCCAGTAAATACTGTTGTTTAATGACGTTGGAACTCGGCCTCTGGCCTGCTGGTTCCTCACGACTCTTTGATCTTGAACTTGGTTGTCTAAAAAAGTCTCAAGACAGCAAGATGTGTTTTACCATTTATTTGAATATATGTAGCCAAATGTATTGTGCAGCGCCGGACACCAGGTGAACTCACGCAGGAGGACGACCAAAGCGTGTTGAACTTTCCGGGATCGACAGTGTTCTTCTAGGCGTAGGCCTTTGCCCCCACATTGGGTTGATCTTTTCGCAATTGGTACATTTGGTATTGACGTCTGTTACCAACCGATATTGGACGTCCCGGGTTTGAGGAGTGTGTGTTGTTTCACCCGGAGAAGCTAAAGAGAGAAACCCGTGTCGAGGATGTTCCAGCCGTTCTTATCACAGCGAGTCACGTTTCACGTAATTGGTGCGGAAGTCTGGACTCCCCGGTTGAGGTGTTTTCTGTTATTCAAACTTAGAGTAGCGTAGTAGCTCAGTTACGTATATTATTTGTCATCCTTTCACCTAACATACCTGCGTGGTTACGCCTCGTTGACAACCTCGCCTACATTTTAACTGTATTTTCTGTGGTGGCACTGCGCAACACAGTTGAGTCTGGGTGCGCTTTGCCTTACCGTCCCGGCCCGGCCCGGCCCGGCCCGGCTCGGCCCGGCCCGATCCAGCACGTACTGCAGTGGGACCGAGGCTCAAGGAGCCGCAGCAGAGGGACCAAAGAGCCACATGAGGCTCGGGAGCTGCCGGTTGCCGACGCCTGGTTAGTTAAAACATCAGAAACACTCTGAGAAGCCACATGCTTTTCACCTGCATTTTGTAAAGAGTACATTCAATGTGGGCATTATTGGCAATGTGTTTCCGCCATGAAAGAAAGGAAACTTTTTAGAATTGTAGGCATTTATCGGTTATGATTCCATCATTTTTATTAAGATTCATCTGGACTGTACGCGGTCGTTGAACTGAAACCAGTTTGACTCTACTGTTTTACATCAAACTGATAAAGTCACTGCTCCAAACATCCTGTATCATTTTACTAGGATCCAAAATAACGAAAGCTAAAGCAAGTTAACCCCTACCTATATGGCATAAATAATAAGGTAAACCCAAATAAATGTTCTTTTTCAGAAGATCACCTTCTATGTTTTCACACATGCAAACCTTCCACAAATCAGGACCATGTAAAAGCTTCAAGAAACATGATTGTGTGAGTGTGTGTGTGTGTGTGTGTGTGTGTGTGTGTGTGTGTGTGTGTGTGTGTGTGTGTGTGTGTGTGTGTGTGTGTGTGTGTGTGTGTGTGTGTGTGTGTGTGTGTGTGATGTGTGTGTGTGTGTGTACTGCTGACATCAAAAGTGGAGGCCTCCAGACCATGTACCAAAGGGAGCTTTTAATTTTTCTCACAAGAAAAGCAAATGATAAAGCGAAAATGCTGAAAAACAAGATCCATCCCTCCATACATCACTCCATTCATCCTCCCCTACATCCCTACATCCATCCACCGCTCCCAGCATCCCCCCCTACATCCCTCCAAGCATCCCTCCATCCATCCCCTTTGGTGTTGACTTCTGGATCCATCGATAAGGGTTCAGTCCAGTCTTGAACAAAAAATGTGCCCGTGTTCACCGAGTTGACATTTTCTAAGATTCAATGCAAAGATCTCTTGTGACTATTTCATTTAAAAACAAGTCAAATAACAATCACATATTTACTGTAAAAACAACAACACATTCCGGCTGTCAATCCGTCAATCATGACAAGAGTAAGAAAAGTTCAAAGAGGCAGATTTGGGAAACAAAATGACGAGATGGAAGTGGCTGTATGAACTACAGAAGAACCCTCTCAGCTAAATGTTGATGTTTGAGGGGGTAACTATGGTGAGGCTATTGGCTGTGAAAGCAGTTCTCTCAGTTTGTCTTGTAGAAAGTGGATGAGCAGAAAGAATGATGTACTTTTTGTTGAATAATCAGAGAAACTTGTCAGTCAGTCAGAAAGTCAGTGTTATCTGGCTTCAGGTGGCGGATGTGTCCCGAGCAGACAGGATCACATTCATTGGACTGTGTCCACTGAGACGTTTGGACTCTTTTGTCCGGATGCTGTCAGCTCTGGAGGAGAACTAATCTATTTCCGAAACATCTTCCAAAGACAGACACATGCTATTGAAAAGAAGGAGCCTGGGTTTGTCCTGCATGAGGAGACTGCTCAGCCGACTTACTCTTCTGCTCTGAACTCTTCATGAACTTCACCTCTGAATTTAACGCAGTAAAAACCCAAACCCTGCCGACAAAACCCCTGGAAGTCTGAGTCCTGGTGCTTTAGTTTTTAAGTCTGTTCAAATTCACAACGCCTCCCTCCAGAGATGCTGAGCCTCAGCAATTTGTCAGGCAGCTCCATGTTCGGAGGTATCTTTACTGCAACCTGAAATACAGACAACTGTTTCTTTAAATCAATCAATTCTCATCTTACTGTGACTGTGGGTCTAGAAACAATACTATGCAAGTGGAAAGCAGCTGGTATTGTTGGTAGCCCGTTGGTACCAGTTCAGGTAGCCCGTGGTTCAGTGTGACCCTTGGTGTTTGTGCCCTGGGGTCGGATCGGTTTAGGTACATGTTTTGTTCGTAAAGAGAACATGTGTTTTTACTTTACATCTGGAGTCCTTGACTGTCATATAGCCTCAGGGTGCTTATGCTGGAGATTCATGCTCATATTGCTCATGTTTCCTTTCACTTACAGAACATGTCTCAAGCAACATTTGCAGACAGTGAAATTTCTAGTACATGTTTTTACTTGGTTGTGGGTGTATTCAACAGCAAAACCAAAATGATCCCACAGCGGAGGTTTGCATGACGGCAGTGCAGGGGGCGTCGGTCTGACGTCTAAACTCGCTGGAGTACAACCAAAACAAGGACAGATTCAGCACCGGCACAGCCTATTTCTCACTTCAAATGTTTTCAAAAATACTTTTGGCTGAACTGTTTTAGTAATAAAAGAGAAAGTTTGTGCCCGAGCTGCCATGTTAGTCTGGTTTGAACTCCAGGAGCAGACAGCTACTGAGTGACTCCATTACAGACAACATGTGAGAAAAAAACGTCACGTGAGGCGAGCATTACTTTCCACAGCTACAGTTGTGGGCGGAGCAACAATGTCATTGGACAGTAACTGGAGGGCTTGTGTGCAGCAGGCTTAGAGGCCGTCCACACCAGAACGCCGTTTCACTTAAACGCACCGTTTCTGGCCGATCATCCACACAAGGCGGCGTCATAAGAGCCCGAAAACTGTTTTTTTTTAACCCGAATCTCAGAGTTCTAAAACACCGGCTCGACTTTGAGATGTGGACAGCAAAGACGGTGCACATCTGCAGAAAACGATGATGTCACCCAGCCACCGTGGTTCCAGCTGTCACCCAATACCCACACCAATGGCGGCCTCCATGCTCCAGGTGGAGCTGCAGGAGGAGCTGGAGCACAGACCTATACACCTCAGACTTATATAGAAGTCAACTTCTATATTCTATGTTTTCCATGTCTTCTTCTGCATTTTTGGTGTACAGCGCACCTACAGGCCTGGCATATGTACTACCTGCCCTCAGGCATCGTGTTGAGCTGCGTTCACAGTGAGGCGTGGACGGAATTTCTTTTGAGAACTCGGAGGAGAAAAAAGATCATTCTGGCTGTTGTGGGCGGGGCCTCACTCGGACTGTGGGGACACAGGCATACACAGACACAGACCTGTAAAGCATCAATGAAAAATAATTGAAAAACCAAAAAACCGCCGCTCATAAGGCCGCATTGAACCGTGCAGCATGAACCGAATGGTTCAATACTTTACTGAGAACATCCCTACCAGCTACTAATGTTCACATCTCCTATGTTCCTGGAAACTAATTGTGATGTTGACATGAAATTTTTATCAAAATAGTTCATAAAAGGAAAGTACTCATGAGAGCAGTAGAAATTTAGCACAACATATTGAGGAGTGGAAAGCTCTCAGTGCTCCTGCATCAGTGCCTCTAATATCCAATCCAGAGCAGACAGCAAGGTTCCTCTGTCTGTCTCAACGTGTCAAGTGACAACACCTTGTCCCTTCAAAAATCTCAACTAATTTCAACTATAAAACATCTATTAAAATCTAGAATACGGACCGGGAGTCATGGCACTACAGAGGCCACTCTGTTTGTTACTCGAGCATGAAGAACTATTTACTGTGGTACCAGCGCTCCGCAGCTTTTGGTTGTCTCATTGTCGTTGTCGTGAAACACGCCCCCCCCCCCCCCCCCATGCAGGGTTTACACAAAGTTATGATGTGTTACGAATATCATTTTTCTGTACTTCGTGGCACATTCCTAACATTCTTTCTGTGTCGTAATGCATTTGATAGGATTCTTAAATGGGCGTGTCGCTGCGTGACATTCTTGTTCTCTAGTTTCTGACTGCCAAGAAATCTGGATATCTCCACGAAAATCAAGAATCGCCTCGATTCATAAAGCTTGCAAATGAGCGTGTGGATTAATTGTGATGCGTGGTGATGCGTAATAGCGCGTGACAGCATTCATGGTGTATTCTTGATGGTTAGGGTTCGTAACAGGGTGGCATGACAGCACAAGCTTCCCCCAGTTTGGCTCTCCCTGCAGCTTCCTCCTCCTCTCTGCAAAACTCTGGAGCGCAAATATGCATGCAGGCACAAACTTCCTCTGGATGTGGAGCGATGTGGACATATAATATATATATATATATATATATGGATACAGTGTTGAGAAAGTTCAGTTGTACTAGTTCAAAGTTCAGTTCACAAATTTTAAAATGAACTAGTTTATAGTTCTTTTTTTTCTCCAATATGCTGCCGTGAGCTATTACCTTCAGAATACTGTCATTTCCCCATTGTTGCCACCTGTTCAGTCCACACTAGTAGCAGCTGCAGCTTCTCACCCCGACAGTATATTCTCAAAAACATGAGGGAAAACTTGCTGCTTGAATGGTCTTTTTGAATGAGGAATTATTAAAACAAAAACAAAAAACAAGCGGACGGTAGTCCGTAAGCTGCAAAGGAAAATATCCCAGGCAGGTTCTACAAATAAATTACAACTTAAAATAGTAAAACCCTCAAGGAACGTTTTAGTTACTGGCACATACCTTGAAAGGCCGGCCGGGTTCAATGAGCCTCTCAGGTTTGATGTTGACGTTGTTGATGTACAGAGTTGCTTCTTGAAACCCGGCGGGCAAAGTTTATACAAAAAGGTACGATTTTTCCCAACTGGATCATCACTGACATTTTCATAAAATTATTTGAAGTACCATGATTCCCAGACTATTGAGCGCACCGATATATAAGCCGCACCCACCAAATTTAAAAAGGAAAAGAAAATGAAGTTACGTGATGCACCTGAATGCATCACCCACGTATCAGCGACATGAAGCTCGTTAACACTTAAAAAGCCGAGTCGTCCGCCGCAGGGTTTAAAGCATGTTAAAAAAAATTTAAAGTAGCGGCTTATCATCCGGAAAGTACAGTAATCATACGAAGATGAAGTACTAATCGTGGACGCAGAGTCTGAGGTAGTGCTGCTGTCTTCCATTTGTTTTTGCTGCGATGCTTCGCATTTTAACGACGTTTGCGGCGGTGCGATTCTGCGGTTGCCAGATTGGCTGTTTTCCACCTACATGATAAGGCCCGTTTACGGTTTTCCACTGGAAGGCTCGGAAATCTGGCAACTCTCTTAAACAACGTTGAACTGAGAGTCGTTCACTAACACCAGAATGAGCGCCGCTCATAGTGACGTTCATCAGATATATATGTATGTATATATATATATATATACACACACAAGGTTGGGGAGTAACGGACTACATGTAACGGCGTAACGTAATTAGGATACAAATTTTTTTTTAACTGTAATCCGTTACAGTACATAAAAAAATGTGTAATCTAGTTCCAGGTATATTAGATAAAAACTGTGATTACTGAGCGGGATTACAATAGAAAATCAGATGGCATAAACTATAAATGCAGCTGACACATGCACCGTCCACTGGCACTGCGACGCTTCCCGACACGTTCAGGCAGACTGCAACGACAAACCAACGCTTGAAACGACGCGTTGCCATGGATACTGCCTCAGCTGCTCTGGTCATGGCTGCTCCCGGGGAAAGAAACTCTGACATCATTTTGTTTTGAAGTCTGAGAAGGATCTTAACCTCTCTGGACAATACAAATGATGCTTCCCAGCCGGGAAAGTTCTGTCAACGTCTCACCTGAAGAAACATCAACAGGTAGGAAACAACCCGCTCACTTTTACTGACACACACCTGGACTCTGTCAACTAGTTTGATTAGCTCACTAACCTGTCAGTAACCTGCCAATACCATTACTAGTGTGGATGGTAGTAAGCCATTCTCAATATTTTTAGAGGATCTCATGTTTATGGTATTAATTGGGGCTAAATGCGCCATAGCTTTTTTTTTTTTAAGTCTGCTCATTGACTCAGTCGCAGGTCCAGCGGGTTGTTCAGTTATTATCAATCAGTGATTTATGCTGCCAGATACAGCCTCTCAAACCTCTCAAACATTTATATTTAGTCCGGAAAGAAAAGCCAACAACATTAAAACCAACGGGGAAACGGCCCACAGTTGGGTAACCACTGTTGCCTAAAAAAGCAAAGTCATCAATAACGGTGAGGGGATCTCAGGTTCTTTTTAGAATCCAAACTTTTCTCTGGTCTCAATTTACAAGTAGTTGAACCTTGAACTTTTTCATTTTATTATCATTTAATTTATTTTTGTAAATTTCCTGATTTCTTGTAAGAATATGCTGGATGTTAATTAGGGGTGGGAATTGATAAGATTTGATCAATATCAATGCCATTGTCAATTCTGCCTCTCAATCCAATTCCTTATCACTTCTCCTCACGATTCCTGAGGATTTCTTTAGGGAAAAATAAGTTTTACACAGTTTTCTGCACCAAAAGGAACAATTGTATTTTTTCCAAACATGAAACTTGAATTATAATTTTTCCCTTAAAAAAGAACAGTCAAATGTGTATTTGCCTTCATTGCCCCCTGGAATTTACACTTTTTTGAATTGTGCGCTGTTGACAAGTTAACCCTCTCTGGGAGGCGGAGCCTGGAGAGGAATGAGGAAGTGACGTAGGAGGAGGAAGGAGTTCTCTCGGTCTGCAGGGAATGCTGTTTTCATATTGTGTTGGTGCTTTTTTTGAGGGGATTTTCAACACAGAATGATCTAATACTTAGATATACAGTAGTTATCCTTTACTAGATTGTGTACGTCTACACAGTAGACATACTCTAGTAGATCGTTTATTATATGGTGTGAAAACTAGAGGCTCACACATATAGTGAAGAATCTACTAGCGTATGTCTACGCTGTCGGCTCGTTGGAGCAGACATTCACTCCACGGGACAGATTGAGGGAAGAGTTCATTTATTAAAAGTTTCTCATTCGTCCTCAGACAGGACATGTCTTCACCAAATGGACGTCTTCAGCAGCCACACAGTGCAGCGCTCTGGGGAGGTGATGGAGGCCGGGGGTGGAGCTCAGGAGGGGGTGATGGAGGCCGGGGGTGGAGCTCAGGAGGGGGTGATGGAGGCCGGGGGTGGAGCTCAGGAGGACGTGATGGAGGCCGGGGGTGTAGCTCAGGAGGAGGTGATGGAGGCCGGGGGTGTAGCTCAGGGAGTCATGGTGCAGGTTGTTCTGACTATCAGAGTAAACCGGAGTACCGGAGTAGAACCAGCACCCAGAGAGAGAGAACATGAGAACTCCACACAGAAAGGCTCCTGCTGGGATTTGAACCGAGACCTTTCTGTTTTAACTGGACCTTGTGGCTGTGAGGCGAGAGGCTGTGGACTCTGTGGATTCAGGACCTGGTGAGTGGACATGTATTAACGTGTCGTATTATTTAGTCCTTTATCGTCTCCCACTCTAGACCTTCTTCCTCCATGTTTTCTCCTGGTTGAAGGAGGTTCTGCGTCGCAGAGTGACGTACCGCAACGTACCACAACGAAATGCAACGTAATGCAACGTAATGCAACGTACCGCAACGCGACTTGACGTGCTGGAAATGAATCGCTAAGAAGAATCGAACACATTTAAGGTGTACGATTCCCATGGAATTGACCAATTGGAACTGGTTCTAAGTCAGAACCGGTTTTTGATTCCCATCCCTAGTGTTAATACACTGAGAGCCTTCTCTGTTTACCATGTCCAGGGAACATATTTTATGTTTATTCTAAGAGGGCATATTTTCTGTTAATTTTGCAAGCAATGCTGTTTTATAGCCACATAATGTGATTTAAAATCAAGAGGTATTCTGCCCTGATTTTTTTATGGTTTCGAATAACTATTTTCTACTTTGCTATTTGAAACACTGCATGATGACAGGATTCGATATCTGTGTTAACGTGTTGTGGTGTGGCAGCCTGCCGCTGGAGGGAAGATCATTGTGACCTCCTGCTGGTGCTTTATGGACGTTTCCTCTTTACCTTCACTTCCTCTTTACCTTCTTTTCCTCTTTACCTTCACTTCCTCTTTACCTTCACTTCCTCTTTACCTTCACTTCCTCTTTACCTTCATTTCCTCTTTACCTTCATTTCCTCTTTACCTTCACTTCCTCTTTACCTTCTTTTCCTCTTTACCTTCACTTCCTCTTTACCTTCACTTCCTCTTTACCTTCACTTCCTCTTTACCTTCATTTCCTCTTTACCTTCATTTCCTCTTTACCTTCATTTCCTCTTTACCTTCACTTCCTCTTTACCTTCTTTTCCTCTTTACCTTCATTTCCTCTTTACCTTCATTTCCTCTTTACCTTCATTTCCTCTTTACCTTCACTTCCTCTTTACCTTCTTTTCCTCTTTACCTTCTTTTTCCTCTTTACCTTCACTTCCTCTTTACCTTCACTTCCTCTTTACCTTCATTTCCTCTTTACCTTCTTTTCCTCTTTACCTTCACTTCCTCTTTACCTTCATTTCCGCTTTACCTTCATTTCCTCTTTACCTTCACTTCCTCTTTACCTTCATTTCCTCTTTACCTTCATTTCCTCTTTACCTTCACATCTCTTCTGTTTGTTTTGAAAAACATGAGCACATGATCCTGAATAGAAATAGTTTTGAGGACTCACACTTGAATAACTGAAAGTTATATTTGTATTGTGGTTTTGATTCTTTTAAAAACAAATCAGTGTTCGACACCTGATGTGTTACTGAGAGTTGATGGTTCAAAACCTCTTCTGTTAAGTACAGTTTGTGTACGCTGGTAGAAGATGTATCTTTACACTGAGCAGATCACACAGTCCATTCTGTCTTGTCTTTATTTTTTATGGTTGCTGAAGAAGTGATCCAAAAGTAACTAAAAGTACTCTGGTACATTAATTTTTTATTTTAGTACTTAGAGTAAGTTACTGATTCCATTTTTTGACAGGTAACTTGTAATTATAACGGATTACAGTTTCAAGTAACCTTCCCAACCCTGTAAAGCGAGTCGTGGACCTGCCTTGTTTCACGCCCTGGAGGGAAACCTGCACCTCCGTGAGACGGGTCTGAGCTGGGTGCTTCTCTTCTCCTCTTGTCTGCGGTGCGCCCCTTCACAGATTGTGCCCTGGGTGGCTGCCGACATCGCCCACAGCAAAATCTGCCACGGTAAATACTAAATTTGACCGATTCCCAACATATTGGTGACAGAAAGTGACAATGCACAATGGCACGCGGCAGTGCACAACACTGCGGATCAATATTGGTGACCGTGCATAATGACTTGTGCCGATTCATCCCCGTTCCGTGCAAATAACTGTAAAATTGTGATCTTCGGTCAGGAATAGAGATTTTTACCATCCGTGACTTGTCATTATGTGTAAACGCAGCATGAGGTTCAACTGTTCAACTCACTCTCTCAGAGGAGGTTCCTCCACTCACACGCACGCACGCACGCACGCACGCACGCACGCACGCACGCACGCACGCACGCACGCACACGCACACGCACACGCACACGCACACGCACACACACACACACACACACACACACACACACACACACAGCTCTACAGCACATCTGTTATGGCTCCATGACACTTCTGCTAAGTTATAAGGACATCCACATAGCAACCTCCATTGTGTTGCACCAAACAGACCTGAGTCATCAAGTTGGTTAAATGAATTGATTTTAGAGCTAACAATGATAGCGTACCTGTATGTTTAATATGTGAAGAGTAATCACAAAATACTAGTTATGATGAAAGATCCAAACACTGAAAACAGCTCAAACTGCAACAAAATGGCTGAAAAAAAAAAGGTAAGACTTCTAATAATGGATAAAACAATAAAGAAGTAAAAGAGCCAACAAAAGTCATACAAGTTCTTGAATTTCATAAATGAAACAGAAGTCATTTGGGAAAATTAAGCTGAATTGAATTCACAAGTTTATGAGCTGTGTTATTGTCATTTTTAAAGCTCAACATGTTTTGAGGCTAAAGATGAATTTTCTTTGGTGAAAAGTGTTTAAAAATGTGTCTGTTGTTCAGAAAAGTTCCAACGATCTGGTGTGACTGACAGGGAGATGTTCTCACCTGGGTTTGCGTCTACCTGAGAGCTTCTTGTAAAATCAACATTTTCCCCTTTAACTTATGCATAATTGTTGGGTTTTTCTTTCCCCTTTTAATCAGGATGTTATGTGTAGAGATATTGCAAGATCTTAAAACAAGCACAAATTAAAAAGAATTGAAATTAAGTCAATTCAAAAACATAAATCTGACTGTTGCTGGTGTTTGTATCTGTGAAAGAGACCAGAAAATACTTCAGATTCTGAATGTTTTCATGGATGGATGAATGTATAGATGGATGGATGGATGATTCACTGTGACGGCTTTCAGTACATCAAACACAGGAAACTGCAGGCTCCCACCAAGACCCTCGAGCCCCTCTGAGCTCTACTGAGCTCCTCCAAGGCCCCCAAGCCTCCGAGCTGAGCCTCCTGAGCTCTCTGATGATTTTGCAGTCTCTTACCGGTCTGTGAGGCCCAGTTGGTTCCGACTCCCTCCGGCGAGGACGTCCCGACGGCAGCGAGTGGCAGGGTGACTGCGCTGGGCTGCCGCCGCTCCTCCTCGACGCCTCCTCCTCTGTCAGAGTGATCATCCCTCGGCTGCTCTCTCGAGTGTGAGTCTTAGGACGGACCACCAACTCTCCCCCTGCATGGAAAGAATCCCCACCTCATCAGAATAATCAGATTACCTCCAAAAACAACCATTAAACTGCTCAAAGCAGGCTGCCTCTGAGGGGACACCAAAGACCTCTGGAAGAGAAGCAGGACAAACCAGACCGTCAGGGGCATGTCATTTCATTGCTGCTGTTTCTTTCTGGTCAGGTCAGGTCAGAATCGCATCAGATTAGAATAGAATAGAATAGAATAGAATAGAATAGAATAGAATAGAATAGAATAGAATAGAATAGATTAGACGAACCTTTATTAATCCCACGAGTGAGAAACTACAGACTGGCAGCAGTAAAGTGGTCTGACTGTGTGTGTAAGCGTGTATGAACAGTTTGAGATTAAGAAATGTATTTACAATTCAGATTCTAGCAGATAAAATATAAAAAAAGGAAAATTAGTGAACTGTGAATTGGCTGCAGAGACTGAAACTGGCTTCACTTTAATATTTGGAAACCGTTTTTAGATTAGCTGAGATGTTCCACGGATCTTCCAAAGCTTTAACTTCACCCATGGAAGTCATTTTCTCTGTTTACCGACCGAGCTTTCCTTCTTCTGAATAAAGAACTATACAGATGTTGTCTTGTGACTTTTATGAATGCTGTGGAGTTTTCTCCTGCTCTGTAGGGTCAGTGACATTCTGATGGAAACACAGAGCAGCGATGCATACGTACATCCATCCAGCAGCAGACACAAACCACAACATTGAACCATTGATGTACTTTTTCAGACAGCAGAGTAATATTGATGTTTATCCTCACCATCATCATCATCATCATCCTCGCCTTCAGATTGGACTCAAAAGCTTTCATCCTCTTTTGGATGAATTTAAAAGTGTTTCTTCTACTTATTTTACAGCCATTTACAGTACTATGCATCCTCTGGCTATAAGTAACTTTTTTCCTTCTTTTTGCTCTGAATAAATAAGATGGACTTTTTCTGACCTTCAGATGACCAAGACTTTTTAAGGATCCAAAAAAACTGATGTAATGACACATCCGAAACCATTTCCACTGAATAAAGCTTGTATTTCACTACAGTATACTTCCAAATAAAAGGTGCCTACCTGCACCTCTGAGCCTCCTCCTCTCCTCCTGCTCCTCCAGGGGGCGGAGTTCTTCAGGTTCCTCATCAGTGGTTCCTGATGTGGTTGGGAGAAAGTCCCGGAGCTCCGCTTCTTTGTCGATGATGACCCACTCTTTGCTGTCGAAGTCCTCCTCCTCGGCCAGCGGGACAGAGCGTATAAAAGCATTGCTGTGCGCCTCCTGGTCCATGGACGCCACTGACACTTCCTGTCGTCCGCTAACCTGACCATCTCCACGGCAACCAGGGTCAACTGACAGCATCTGAGCTGGCTGGGAGGAGTAGACATGTCGAGATGGAGAGCCAAGAATGTCCATTCTGGACCTGATAGATATGAACAGATAGCATGTCAGAAACCTTGAGGGAACGCTGAAGAGACAAAGTGGGGACACTGAAGAAACACTGAGAAAATACTGAGGTGATAATGAAGAAATCCTGAGGGACACTGAGGACATTCTGAGTAAACACTGAAGAAACAAAGACAAAATACTGTGGAGACACTGAGGAGACAATGAGAGGACAAACAGAGTGTTGAATATAATCATTTCTATAGTGCATTGCGATGCGAACGTGGACAATCCTGCATCGAAGCAGTGACGAAACAATCAATTATAATGTAGTGATGTTGTTTCTTGATTTTCAGGAAGTGGAACATTAAAGTTCTAAAGTTAAAAAAAACAGCGAGTACCATGTGACATCATGTGTCAGCAATATCACCCACAAGTACGCGAGAGTCTTTAATATTAATGAGAATGACGATAATAAAGCAACTCCCTCACATATGGACCAGCAGAGTGAGCCTGATGTCAGTCAGGAGTTCAACTGATCAGTGGATCCAGTAGTGCCGAACCGCGCTACATGCTAAAGAGCTTCAGGCTTCATGCAACAGCGATGCTGCATGCAACACATGATTAAAATATGACTGATACACGGTCTCTCAGTCTAATCTGCAGTTCTTAACGCTTTCGCCTCACAGCGAGAAGGTTGTGGGCTCAAATATGGCCCGGGACCTTTCTGTCTGGAGTTTACATGTTCTACCGTGTGCATGTGTGTTTCCTCCCACCGTTCCAAAAATATACACTGAGCAAGACCCTCGGCCCCATAACTACCAATAAGGACTATAAAACTAGAATTCAGACTAGGAGTCATGCCATTACAGACATTACTATGTTTGTTACTCGCGCATGAGCGGCAGTGCGCATGGGCAATAACAGCACTCCACAGTCTCCGGCTGTCTCAGCGGAGCGGAGTCAAGAATCAAGACTCTGAATCCAATCCAATCAAATGCGTTGAAAAGCAGATACAGTTCATCTGCCCAGTTCTTGTTTTCTTGCTGACTTGGTCTTTCCATGGCCTGAGACGTTCTGCAGTCCACTACAGACGTCTCTGGTGATCTGCTTCAGCCGCTCAGCCAGCTTCCTCCTGTAACTGTCCTTCCCCTTCCTAAACTTCAGCCGGAGTTCCTTCTGGACTCTGCGCAGCTCCTCGTCATTCCCCGATCTAAAAAGCGCCTTCTTGTTCAGCAGGTCTTTTATCTCAGAGGTCACACAGGGTTTGTCATTGTGGAAACATCGTACCAGCTTGAAGGGCACAGTGTTCTTCACTACACAGAAATTGATATAGTTTGTGATGCAGTGGGTCAGACTGTCAAAGTCATCATCGTGGAGGCTGCAGCGTACTTCCCAGTTATCTCATAATAGTCTTTGACTTCTTCCCAGGTGACTGTCTGCTCACCATGGGGGTGTGGCCTGAGATGAGGTGGACAAGGTTGGAATCTAAGCAACCCAGCGGGGGGAGAGGGAATAAGGTGTATGCCTCTGTGATGTTTACAGAGCGTAAGTCCAAAGTTTTATTATCCCTAGAGGGGCATTTCACGTGCTGGGAGAAGGTGAGAAGAGCAGAGGATAGGGAAGCATGAGATGAAGATGAGGGATTGGGGGTGCCGGGTCTGCAGCAAATGGGGGGCAGTTTGGGTCTGATCTGTAGCTGCAGTAGCATCGTCCAAGGTGGGGATATACACAGTTATTGCAAGAACGCTGCCGAGTTCCCACAGAAGGTAGTATGGCCGAATGCTAACCGCTAGCAGCTCAATGTCTCTGGTGCAGCGTTGCTCTTTAATGCTGATATGTCCCGGGAGACTTCACCTCTCGTTATAAAGACAATTATGACAAAAAGTTATGCATCATGATGCATCGTGGAAATGGATCATACTGTTGACAAGACAATCGTAATTGAATAGTGAGACGAGTGAAGATGCACAGCTCTAGGTGACACTGACACTGAGCAGACACTGAGGAGACATGGCGGACCACTCAAACTACATCGACAGAAACATCTACCACTTTCAGTTTCAGTTTCACACTTGAAATGAATCATCAAATCCAGGCTACTTCTTCTACTTCACTGCAAATTATTAATGGTAGTGTCTGAGTTAAAAAGAGGTTTAAAATATCGGAACTTTGTTTGCGCAATGGTTTTAGTATTGCAACAACACAGAAAAAGCATGAACTTTGTTCTGAAAAAATGGATTTCCTCAAAAATTAAGGGGAGAATTGAGTGATGTTGCCATGTTTTGTGTGGTTCTCGTCACCTCTGTCCATAGGCGTCGGCCCTGCACTCAGCAGCAGACAGACGGTCGGACTCGGGACTGTTGACCCGCCGGTACCGTAAAGACCGACCCTGACCGGTGGGAGATTCAGGGGCTCCACCACGAGCTGACGACACTACACAGGCCCCTCGGTCCCCCTCCTCCTCCTGAGCCACCTGAGGAATGACAGAAGGTCCTGTTTAGAGATTGAAATGAGTTGTTTGGTTGACACATTAAAGACTGGATAAAGCAGAAGGAGCTATTTTTGTGTACAGATCAAAAATAGTTTAGCTCCAGTGCTAATGAAACAGAAAACATGTCTATCAGCCAGTTCATAGGCAACATACAAATAAGCCTAATCACAAAGGGGCCAGGCCAGAAAATGATAAAACAATGTCATAAATATGTTATTTAAAATAATTTTCACTGAGGTTTATTGCACAGAAACACTAGCAGCCTCAAGTCTGAAAATATTTTCTCATCTCCAAAGTTAATAAAAGCCTGCTGCTTCATGGTGTGTTTGATTTGTATGTCAGTATAATTGCACAAAACGGACTTCAGAATCTTAATTTCTTATTCAACTTGCATGGTACAATATGTGATAAAGAAACACTTTTTGATGAATAAAAGCACATAAGCAGATGAAGTTGATTTGTTCTATTTCATTCCGTCAGACCGCCAGAGGCAGAGGTTTAACCACTGGATGATCATCCTTGCGCATACGCAGGTCGAGAATATTATAACAACAAAGTCACTCGTGACCTCCCGGTGGCTCACGATAGTCTATATCAGGGGTTCTCAATCCTGGTCCTGGAGGGCCGGTGTCCTGCATGTTTTAGCTCTTTCCCAGCTTCAGCACACCGCAATCTGATGTTGATGTCATCATCAAGCTTGTGAAAAAGCCAAGTAAAGAGGTCTTATTGCATTCAGGTGTGTTGCAACTGGGAGGAACCTAAAACATGCAGGACACCGGCCCTCCAGGACCAGGATTGAGAACTCCTGGTCTATATAGTCACGTGACACCGGGAGCTCAGTCCCTTTTCACCTTCTTGCTCGCGAATCGGTGACTGGGGCGATAATAACTGCCCTTAGACGATTGGCAGTACAGGTGCCAACGTTTCAACAGGCCCCTTCGAGTGCTTTTTTCCGGCGCCAATCGACTGCAAACCCTTTTGCTTTTCCCCCTTTGGAGGACTACGTGAAGGAGCTGCACGCTTGTTGGACTGACACAAAGGCCTTTTCTAGGCAGATATCAGATGGACGTGCATCAGCAGCGATGCAGGACGCAGAACCGGCTATTGCCTCACCCACTGTTCACCCTGAGGAGACTTTGAGGATGAATGGCAGGTGCCCATGTCCGCAGTATCGGAAAACAGATGACCTACTCTGCAGGGCGTATGATATGGGTGCTCGCATAGGTCGCATCGGAAACTTTATGTCCCACCGAATGTTACGTCTGCCTGCGTCATTAGAGGAGGGGCACCTTGACGAGCCCACACAGGGCTTAATGGACGCGTTCCTGCAGGCGTTTGCCTTAATGGCAAGGGAGCTCGGCCACTTGATGTCCACTCTGGTTCAGACTTGGCATCAAGTTTGGCTGGCACAGTCTAGCCGTAGGACGTTGAGGAGCATACCGGTAGTTCCCGGGAGAACTGTTTGGGTCGACTGCGCTTGAGGCCCTCGAGCGCACCGCACAGGCAAACTGCACTAGGGGCGACCTGCTGGCGAAATGGGCGACCGGCACCCTGTTTTGGATCTGCGAGGTCTGAACATGTTTTTAAAAGTAATCCTGTTCAGGATGTTGCGTGTCAACCAGGTCCTCCAGGCAATATCTCCGGGCGACTGGTTCATATCAATCGATTTGAAAGACGCGTATTTTCATGTCCCAATTGTGTCTCAACTTTGGCGTTTCCTCCAGCTTTCAATTCCAAGGAGAGCACTACCAGTTCAGGGTTCTCCCTTTGGGCTTTCCCTGTCCCCCAGGGTATTCTCCAGATGCGTGGCTGCAGCTCTGTCTCCACTGCAGGTTCGGGGGTTGCAGATCTTGCCATATCTGGTAGACTGGTTGATATGTGCACCGACTCGGGAGGATGTCATTCAGGACATGCAGACTATGCTTGATCACGTGGCCTTTCTGAGCTTACACGTCAACCTAGAGAAGAGCAATCTGGTCCCTGCGCAGGTGACCACGTTCCTTCGGATGGTATTAGATTCACGGACCATGACCGCATGCCTCTCACCGCAGTGGGTCCAGGATGCTTTGGACATGCTCCCAGAGTTCCAGCGTGGGCGGGCACTCCCGTATGTCTTATACCTTTGCCTTTGCCTTCTTGGCAAGCTGGCGGCAGCGTTGACAGTAGTTCCACTGGGACTGCTGTCTCTTCGCCCATTTCAGATGTGGCTCAACTGGATCCCAGCCGTCGCGATCACAGACGCAAGAGGCTGCGCGTGTCTCCTCAGTGCCTGCTGTCCCTGTCTTGGTAGAGGCAGAGAGTGTACCTCACACAAGGGGTACCCTTAGGTGCCCTTCCCTCTCGTTGGGAGGTCGTTCATGCCAATGCGTCTCTCCAGGGCTAGGGAGCAACATGGCAAGGGCAGATGGTGCAGGAAACATGGTCACCTTGTCAACGAGCACATCACATCAATGTTCTGGAACTGATGGCTGTGTAATTGGCACTACAACAATTCCTAACACATCTTCGGGGAAGACATGTTTTGGTGAGGTCCGACAACACCAGTGTGGTGTTTCACATCAACCAACAGGGAGATCCAGATCTGTGAGCTTATTGAGGCTGGCCACTCAGATCCTGACATGGACAGCACTGCACCTGGTCAGTCTGAGGGCCATGCATATACCAGGAGTGCAGAATGTGGCTGCGGACTTTTTGTCCCGCCAGTCACC
Source organism: Lipophrys pholis (assembly GCF_963383615.2). Lineage (NCBI taxonomy): Eukaryota > Metazoa > Chordata > Actinopteri > Blenniiformes > Blenniidae > Lipophrys > Lipophrys pholis. Next base: position 32,850,820 of record NC_137628.1, read on the forward strand.
GTTGCCAGGGGAGTGGAGGCTTCAGCCGGCAGTGGTCGAGCTGGTTTGGCAGACCTTCAGCAGAGCAGAAGTCGACCTTTTGGCTTCCACGGAGTCCACGCATTGCCCTCTAGGGTTTTCCCTCAAAGACGAGGCCAGTTCTCTCGGTCTGGACACACTAGCACACAGCTTTTCCAGAACTGTACTATATGCATTCCCACCGTCCCCACTGATATTCCCAACGCTGAAGAGGGTCTCTCAAGAAGGGCACACATTGATCCTGGTAGCCCCGTTTTGGCCAGCCAGAACATGGTTTCCACTGCTGCGCAGGCTCTGCTGCAGCTCGCCCAGACATCTACCAGACAGGAGGGATCTTCTGTCCCAGTTCGGGGGGATGGATTCCACACCCCGTTCCCAATCGCCTCCAGCTGTGGGTGTGGCTGCTGCAGGGCCAAAGGCTACTGCCTCAGTCTACAGTGAGGTCGTAGCCTTTACCATCTCAAATGCTTGTGCACCATCAACACGGAGATTGTACGCAAACGGGTGGGAACTGTTCCTCCACTGGTGCCGGGGCCGTGGGTTGTACGCGGTACATTGCCCTGTCGCTTCCATACTACAGTTCCTACAGAAGCTTCTTAACAAAGGGACGGTTCCATTCACATATGTTGCCGCCATTTTATGCGCTCACGCTGGCATAAATGATGCTTCGGTTTGCAGTGACAAAAGAGTGACCCTTTTCTTGAGGGGTGCCCGTAGGCTGCGCCCGCCTAGCCGGCCAGTGGCTCCAACGTGGGACCTGTCCATGGTACTGGGGGCCCTGCGGGTTTCACCATTTGAGCCCTTGGACCAGGCAGACCTGAAGTGACTCTAATGTAAGACGGCATTTCTTTTGGCCATGGCTTCAGGTGGGCGTGTAGGGGAACTGCAAGCCCTATCCGTCCATGAGTCCTGCCTGAGGTGGGCAGCATATGGCTCTGGAGTGACCTTGTGGACTGATCCATCGTTTGTCCCCAAGGTGTTTACCTCTACCAGCAACACTCAGCTGCTCCAGCTGGCTCGGTTTGGTACACAGGCCTCTGCTGATCCTGTGTCCTGTCCGTGCACTAGAAGTGTACACAAAGGCCACTTTGGGCATGTGCAAGTCTGATCGCCTGTTTGTGTGCTATGCGGGCCCTTGGCAGGGTCTGATCCTCTGTACACAATGCCTTTCCCATCAGGTTGTACAGATTATTAGGTACACCTATGTCTCACAGGGGCGCCCGCTGCCGGCTGGTGTATGCTGCCATTCAACAAGGAGCTTGTCAACTTTCTGGGTAGCATCAAGTGGAGTGCCACTGGTTGTAGTCTGCGAGGCAGCCTTGTGGACTTCGCAAGCGATGTTCGCAAGATTCTACAAAGTAAATATGGCGGTGTCCCACCCACTGGAGGGGGTTCTGAGACAGCACCATTTTAGATCATGAGGTGGGTCTTCTCCTGAATTGGAGGTTCCTTGTGACTTTGTTGTTATACGTCATCCATAGCCTCAAGCACCGCCTCTGGCGGTCAGATGGGATGAAATACAATGAAAGTTATGTAACAGCAGTTCTATGAATCCCTGATGACCGCCAAAGCGTTAAGTCCCTCAGAATCCTCATGTGCTTGCAAGAAGTTAAGGGATTGACCTTCCGGTGTCACGTGACTATATAGAGTCACGTGAGCCACCGGGAGGTTACGAGTAACTTTGTTGTTATAATATTCTCGACCTGCAAATGTGCAAGGATGATCATCCAGTGCTTAAAGCACCACCTCTGGCGGTCTGACAGGATGAAATAGAAGCGTAGTTAAATGCCTAACTTCTCACAAATAACAGTGCTCTTTCTCTTGGCCCTAATTTACACCAGTTGATTGACTGTTCCAGGAGTTTGTTGGCTCGGTTGTTCCTGGCCCTGCTTCCTGGGCTATTCACTTCTGCCCTGTTGTCACAAGGTCTGCAAAATTATTGTAGTGAAATTCAATCTGTTTTCAACAAAGATCATTTTATTGAGTAAATAGATTAAAAAAAGACTTTTGATGCAGCAACCTGCAGTTTTTCTGGAATCAAAAAGCTGCGTATTGAGGTCCTGTTTACATGATGAACTCACTTTGAATTCTCCAGGGTGGTAATTATTGTTGCTCTAATTGCACATGTGGCTACGATCTACTGACTGTACCTGTGGTGCTCCTGTGCACACTGCATGTTTCAGAAAGTTTTATTTTCTCCTGTCAGACAGAGTGAAAGTTTTTTTTTCCAGGGCCTTAAAACCTAAAAACACTTTTGTCCTGTGAAGAAAAGGCCAAACACAACTAAACTTTCTTCTTTTCACTTGAAAACGTAGTTTAAACTGGCCACAGAGAGTTATTCACCAACGTTTTCTCAATGTTGTTGACACTATGATAAATTTGCAAAAATAAAATGCTGCCCTGAGGCTAATGCTAATGAATTAGCCCTCAGCCCACACACACTTCCACTCCTCACGAAAGGTGCTTCTGAAGTTGCTTGTTCTCTATCATCATTTGCTCAAACTTTAAAAATCATGTTCCTCTTTTGTTGTCACCTCTTTGTTAATTCATGTTCCTGCTTCACGTTACTGTCTAGATAGAGCTGCTCAGGCTGGTTAATCTAAGAAATCATTTTACTGTCTAGATAGAGCAGCTCAGGCTGGTTTAATCCAAAAACAGTTGGAAAATATTTGGATCAGTGTGATAACTGCAAATAATATATGTAGCACAACAAGGATATTGTACGTTATCCCCCTCCCCCCTCCCCCCTCCTCCCTCAACCTTTTTCTCTCTTTTCTCTTCTCTCTCTCTTTGAGCGTTCCCCCCCGGTCGTGTACGGCAGCCATGCCATCTTCTGACGGAGAAGGCAACAGGAGGAGACTCCAGGTCTCTCCCTGTTGCAAGACCAAAATCTGTTCTGACTCCGAAGGCTCTCAATCACATCATATTGTTGGCCCAAGCTGCCGAACAGGACAAGGGCAGAAGAAAAAAAAAAAAAAAAAAAAATGAATTAGCCCTCTAGGGTTTTCCCTCAAAGACGAGGCCAGTTCTCTCGGTCTGGACACACTAGCACACAGCTGTGATTAAAATCTTCTTTGTGCATCTTCATCCCCTCTGCCACACTGACTCCTTTGGCAGGCCGGTTTCGGCCCACAGGCCGCATGTTTGCCACCTCTGATAAAAATGTGAAGCAATCCACCTTGTTGAGGCTGATCCTGAGTCGGTTGCGGTTGAAGTCCGTGTCATCCCAGGCCTCCCCGCCCTCTCCTGCAGGCTGGATGCTGCTCTCGGGAACACGACTCGGAAGGGCCGGGGGGGCGTTCTCCTGATCGCTGAAGTGTTCATCCTGCAGAACATCATCAGTGTTCTCCCTCTGTAGGTCTCCGGGGACCGGCGTCACGATGGCTCTGAGGACAGAGCAGACACGTCAGAAACTCATCACATGAAGAACCCAGTCTGAACTTCTTTAAAGTCACTGTACTAGAATCCACATTGGAAAAATGACAATTCTGCGGAACCAGTTTTAGTTGTTGATGTACATCTTTAATACGTTGTCAATACCTTTCTGAAGGAAATTCATTATTACACTCACACAAACACGTATTTTCAGCATTTAAATTTCAAGGAACGTCATGGAAGATCCTGCTTCTACACTCGATTTCACGGTATCTCAGTTTGCTCTGGAAAAATGATCTATGATCCGTTTCACAACATTTAAGACTATTCTCGTGGCTTTCTATGAAAACTCTGGCTTTTTTTTCGTGTTGAATAGGTCAAATGTTGATATTTTTGCCTGAGCTGCAGTGATGCCACCTTTGAAATCACAGAAACCCTTGATCGCAAACTTCTGAAGACGACGTCAGTCAGCATAAAACACATACAGATTTACTGCGAGTTGGAAATTTATCAAAATGAGTGGTGATGGTCTTGTTTTGGTGTGTTGGTTTATGTTCTTTGCAGAAGTGAGACCTTTTAGGGAAGAATATTTGAAAGACTTTCTCTGGTAGAGTAACTTTAAATCATGAATGTGTACAAACTGTAGGAGTTTGGATCTTACCCCACCATGGCCGCAGTGGGCCGGGTGTTGTGCTGTGGTTGGGCGGTTGCAGTGGTCGACAGAGTGACATCACTTCCTCCTTTCTCCCAATCGAAAGGCTCGTTCTCTGTGATGATACGCTCCTTCATACTATTCTCAAACACCGACATCAGCAGCTACACCCACAGAGCAAAGAGAAGTTGATCAGAGAGACATGAGGGTGGCGGCTGCAGAATAGCTCGCATTCCACCACTCCACTACCTGGTAATCTGGTTTGGTGTAGTAGTCCAGGGCCAGAACATGGTCCAAGAAGATATTAAACTCTGTAGGCATGTGTTTGAGCAGCATCCGATGATCGTAACGCTCCTTAATCTGACCAACTTGTTCCTACAAAACACACAAAAAAATCCCTCTGAGGATTCACATCATCACACCGCGGAGACAGAACCATGCAAAGCCTGCAGAGACACCACCAACAAAGTCCTCCAATGATGCTCCTCTAACATATTCCAGCTGTTTCACCATTTTAATCTGCTTCAAATCTTTTATCTCTTTAGTATTTGGGCACTGTAAGCGGTGTTACTATTTGAAGATGTTTTAGTTTTAGCTTTCAGATGTCTCTAGTTTTGTATTATTATCTTTAGCCATGTTTCTGAGGCTGGAAGTTCGACATTTATCAGCTGCAGAGAAAGCAAATGCAGATTTCAGGCAAACTTTCTAATATAGGTGTCTCTTTGAAAGGCTGTCTACTGTGCAACAGAAATAATAATAAAAAAAGATGTCCCCATATAATTCAGGGAGAGCTTGATGAGTCCACTGGAGGGGATGAAGGTTAGAAAGGTCTGATTATTATTATTAATATGTGCTTCCAGTGCACAGCTGCCTTGTGATATCAATCAATGTTAAGATTCAGTCTGCCAAAGACTACATGTAAATGAGTAGGTATTTTATTCAACATTCATTGTGAGTGAGTGACCTCACTTTGGCAATGAATAATAACTGTTGGTGGCCCTTCAGTGTTTTTCAGTATACTTTTCACTGACATAACAACAGCTTAATGAACAAGAGCAATCAGAGATTTCTCATGTCCGCCAAATGTTGACTTGGACTCAAAAAAGAAAAAGAAAAAATTCCGGATCACCTCCAAAAATGTTATGGAATCTTCCATGGCCTAATATCTATCTCTGGTGAAAATGTCGACAAAATGCGTGCAGTAATTTCCGATAATTTCATTACGACCTCGTGGGACGTAATAAAGGCTACAATCTGTAAGTTCAACACGTTTTAAATAATTCAGAACAAATCTCACATGTGTGAACATGTGATGTTTGAGTTCATGCTTGGGTGAACGTGTCTGACCTTGTCTTTAATCTTCCTCCATGGTAACTGTCCAACGGCAAACTCCACCAGCATGTAGAACAAGGACCACAGGTCATCGTGCCGGCCCATCTCCTGATCCAACACAACCAGAGGGGCAACATCAGGATTAACCTGTCAATTCCAGATTCCTCCCAAACTAACAACAGTAAGTGAATCCTTTTCAGGGCAGGTGGTTCAGAAACACTTGGAACCAGCTTAAACACATGATAACCTGAGAATACAAAAAAGTATATAAACACCACTGCATGACACTTTCAATCAAATCTTTGAGAAACTGCAGAAAATCACATTGTTTAGTTTTAAAATGTCACTAAATGACACACATTCCTCTCTAAAAGTGGTTTGGTTTTAATCATACTGTAGTCATCCACTTGGGGATAATTCCTGACCAAATGAGCCACACAGAGCAGCGCTCAGGGAGCTGCTGGGGGCCGAGCATCTTGCTCAGGGACCCACAGTGCACGTTCTTCGGACTGCCGGAGGAAACTACAATCCCCGAAAGAAACCCATGCACACATGGGAAGAACATGCAAACTCCATACAGAAAGGCCCAGGCGGGGAGTTTTCAGTGTGTGTGTTCAAACTCGGTGTGTTCAGAGCGGGCATTCAGTGTGTCCAGAGGGTATTTATTGCATAAACACCTGTCAAACTGCTGAGAAACTATGTCAATGACAAGTGGGAAATGAATCGTCAACACAAATATTTTCCTTCCGTCTTTGAACATGAAATCCTTTCACCAAAAAGGTCAACAAAACAGATCAAATCTTTCCAGTATCAGAAGTAAGAAGTTTATCCGTGCGATTTAAGAACTGACCTTGTTTTTATGAGCGTTGACTGAAGCATAGCGCACCGTCCCTCTGAATCCAGCCACCGTCCTCGGCTACACACAGGACAAAGTCAAGTTAGTCACAATGCCTTCATATCAGAGGGGCCAAACATGTGGCCTGCAGGCCCAATCTGGCCCGCAAGAAGATTTAATCCAGCCTACATGATGACTGTGTAAAGTCTAAAAGATCAAATAAAATAGACACAAACGTTTAACCCTCTATGGTACTAGTCACAATGCTGGTTAGGATTTGGGGGTTTTATTGTTGCCTCACGTTAACACGGTTCCATTGTGGAAGAAGACACAGATGTAAATTCTTCATTTAATTCTTTCAATTTTGAACAAATGACTGTACAAGAGAAAAAACAAGAAGCTGATATTGAATCTCAGGTCTGATTTCTCCCCACCGATTGTTTAAAGGGGCAGAAAATAAAACTGAAATGCGTAAATGGAAAATGTGTGAGATATAAACAAATAAGACAAAGTTGTCTGTAATAGTCAAGCTTTGCTGTAAAGAGAAAATCCATAGCCTGAATCTGACTTTAATGCAGACCAACATCATATTCACCCTCGTTAAATTGTACATTTCCAATCTAAATGATGATGAATTGGATGTTTTAGAACCTTATAATCCCATAAACACACAGTAAATTCATCTCCAGCTGCCCTGCGGTTTGTTGGCTCCCTTGGTTATTTTCATTAAGTTCATTCATTAATTTCAAGTTTCCATTGTTCAATTAACAAATAAATTGCATTAAACATTCAAAAGGTAAAAGTATTCTACGATTAGTGTGTCAACATCTTTTCCAGAGAAACAAGTTTTTTTGACATTTTTGAACAGCAAAATAGAAAATCCCCTTTGTTTAAAACGACAAGTGTTACATGATCAAATGGAGGCATTGTGAAGATGAAGTTCCATAGATGGTTAAAAACGCAAATGTTTCAAGCAGGCTTTTAGATTTTCTGTCAAACTTATGGAATACGTGAGTGTATGGTGGACAGAAACTAAATAATAGAACTTTATTTGTGCCAAAACAGTAAAACTACTGAACAAATTGATAAAGCTGTAAAACCTCGAGCGAGAGCAAAAATGTCTGATGGTGACTAAAACATTTTTCCTTTCATACAAGAGTCACTTCAGTTTTGAGCTGGAGAAGTAGCCCCCTTTGTCACTATCGCGCCACTCACATCCTCGGGTAACCATGGTGATGATGAAGGCATGCAGGTCAAAATCATAAGTCCAAAGGAACTGTAAGAAACACAAAAACAAGACTACAACGTAAAAGAGAAAATAAAACACAACAAAGGATGAAAAATCCAACAGAAGCATCACAGAACATAAATCACTGATAAATGTACAAATGAAAGATGATCAATACGTGGACTCTTCTCCCGGCCATCCTGTGTGTGTTACCCCTCCAGATGGAGAAACTGGCAGAATTAAAGATCCTACATCTGCAACGTTTGAGTTTGTGCAGAAATATGTAAAGACTGTCGTTGCCCCGGAAGCTGTTTGACGTTCAGGAGTAGTTGGGGTAAAAGTATTGCTGTGACTTTACTCATGTACGTTTACTCTGAGAGCGTAATACTGTTTCACTTTGTAAGCTCAAATAGCGGATTCTTTTACATTTTACTTATTTTATCTATTATTTATTACACCATTTGGGTCTTAAGGGCAGTTTTGAAGTTATTTTATGTGTATGTTTTGCATTTGCTCTGCTTTTTTGTGTACCTGTGTTGAAATTTGCACTGAGTTCTTAGACATTTGAATTTGGTTAATGTTGAGATGAATTAGTTTTTAATGTTTGTTTTGGATATTAGTGTACAAAGATGGTGTTTTATTTTTAGACTTAAAGATTTATGTGGAGATCATGTTTTTTGATGGTCTTTATTTTACTTTAATTATTTTTTGCATTAATAAAATATCCTTTTCTTTTCTCTCTCTCCCTTTGGTGCAAATTGGCAAGATTTTATTTTAATTTTATATAAAGGTGTCATGTCTTGTATTTTTATATGTAAATTTTATAAGGTGTATTTTGTGTATTTATAGTTCTCACATTCATTATGGAGAAGTTAGTTGTTGACTTCCTCCAGAGCCGCTCAGGGCTAGGATATGGGACATTCCATTTGGGGGGGGGACGCTTTCCCGAGTTCTGGTTGTTATGTCTTGTTGGTTTTTTTATGTGTTTTTTTGGCAATCTTCTTTCTTCATTTGTGTTTTCCTCTCTCGTATCAGCCAATTGTCCAGACAACTTCTTGTGTTATCCTATTTTTCAAACTGAATATGTTATGTCATTCTCAATAGGAAAGGACCTCCGGTTCACCAGTTTTAATTGCAAGGGACTCAATAGGCTTCAGGCTTTCCAATAATCCTATCAAACGACGTAAGGTACGACACTATCTTCGACAACTCGGGGCCCAAGTCATCTTTTTTGCAAGAAACTCATCTTGGGAACCTCGATCATCTAAAACTGAGGAAAGGCTGGGTGGGCCAGGTAAACCATTCTTCTTTTTCTGGGAAGGCCAGAGGCACGGCTATTCTTTTACACAAATCTGTCATTTTGTCACCATTTGTCTCAGACCAGGTTATTTCTGACGTTAATGGTAGGTATGTTATCGTCACTGGGACAATTCAGGGCCTTCATATTGCATTAGCAAATATTAACGCACTTAACACTGATGATGAGCATTTTTTTAAAGGCTTATTCTCTACTGATTATATAATATTAGGTGGAGACTGTAACTGTTGGCTTGACCCTGATCTGGAAGGCTCCTCTAGCAGGCCAGCTGCGTCCTCACGGTCAGCAAAAAGGATTCAGTCCTTTATGAAAGAGTTTGCAGTAACTGATTTATGGCGCTTTCTTAACCCTTCCAAAGGGGAATATTCTTTCTTCTTGCCCGTACACCACTCTTATACCCGTATTGATCCTTTCTTGGTTGATAACCGATTACTGCCATCCACATCCATGTGCCGGTACGATGCCATTGTTCTATCTGATCATGCTCCACTTCTAATGGACGTTAAAACAAGCCAGTTGCCAGTGGAGAACCCACCATGGCGGCTCAATCCATTAACAATTTTGTTAATTTGTTCATGACTGATTGGTGTGTTTTATTTTAGTTTTTGTTTTTCTTGTACGGTTTTGGTTTTGTTTTGTTTGATTTTTTATTTTTATTTTGTTTGTTTGTTTGTTTTTTCTTCAAGGAATTGTACGGGTACTCAGTATGACCTTGTTTTTGACGATTGTATTAAAATGTACATTTTGTACAATTCCTGTAAAACTCAAATAAACAAAGTTTAAAAAAAAAAAGAAAAGATGATCAATACGGACTCAACAACACACTCAACCTTACAGCAATCCAATGGCCAGGTTTGTGCAGAATACAGTTTACAATGAAATCAGATTAAAAAACGGCATATGAGTAGAAAACCTTCACATTTGGTCAAATGGGATTTTTGTTTAATCATGTCTACTGAAATCATTTAGAGGTAGAGAATGAATCATTTGCTCTGATGTTATAAGGATCGGATGTTTAGAGTCATTAAAAAAAAAACTATATTCAATCGAGCAGTTTTCAAAGTGTGTCATGTGTCATGGGGCGGGAACGTGGGTGGTGGATACGAGGCCCCTGTGGGTGGGAGGTTGGATCTCCTCCGACCGGACCCGGCCAGGCCTTCGCTCTTCCTGGTCCAGGGCGCAGCGGCTGGGGCCATCTCCACCCTGCCGGGTTGGGTGGGCCGGCTCCCGGTGGTGCGGCGGGCTTTGCCGCAGGGATTGGGGGGGACTCTCGGCCCGCTCGGCCCAGGGGCCCTGTTCCGGCTGGTCTCGGCTTGGCGGCTTGGGTCGGGGCCTGGGGCCCTGTGCCCTTTATCCTTCTCTTGTGGGCTCCTCTGGCCTGGGGGGGGGAGCCCTCTCTGCATTCTGCATCTGGAGCTTTCTGGGCGGGGGCAGGGCTCTCTGGGGTGGTTCGCTGGGGTCTCCCCCGGTCTGGGGGGCTGCCGTCCACCGGGGTGACGGTGTCCGTGCCCGATGGCCTCGGGCCCCGGGGTGTCGCTACAGGTCCCCCCAGCCACATGTTCCTCTTTTGTTGTTGCCTCTTTGTTAATTCATGTTCCTGCTTCACGTTCCTGTCTAGATAGAGCTGCTCAGGCTGGTTAATCTAATAACAGTTGGAAAGTATTTGGATCAGTGTGATAACTGTAAATAATATATGTAGCACGAACAAGGGTATTGCTTCCCCCCATGAGTAGGGGGAGCAAAATGAGTAAGTCAATGTCGAATAAACTCACAAATTGACTTGCTAAATGGATTGCTCTGGACTGTAGACCACTATCAGTGGTAGAAGATAAGGGATTAGAAAATGTGCTACAGATAGCAACGTGCGATCCAACATTCCAGCTGCCGCGCAGAAAAACTGTTTCAAACAAGGTCCAACAGCTTTATGAAACTGAAAAGCACGTAAAAAGAATGCATTGCAGAAAGCTGAATTTGTGGTTCTGACTGGGGATCATTGGACCAACGTTAGTAATTCCAATTATGTTGGTGTTGCTGATGTCACAGATGGGACATGGCATCTCCAGTCTTTAGTCCTGACTGTGCAGAAGACACACACCAGACATTGAACAGTTTCTCTCTGTGGCAGAGGAATGAGGAATTCAACCAAAGACCCCCACAATTGGAGCAGACAGTGCACGGAACATGATGGCTGCAGCAAGACACTTCCCTTTGCAACATATGCCTTGTGTTGCTCACATCTTACAGAGAACCATCACTGTCAGCCTTGCTGATAGTGGGTTTAGTGAGACATTAGCAAAATGTCCCAAGATAGTGGGTGACTTTAAAGACAGCTCCGCCCCTCTGCGTGAATTTTCGAGATCGTGTCCGTGCACAGTGACATGTGAGGACAGCGTGTCGCGATTAGCAGGTCTCCTCCTGACAGGTTCTACTGTACCGCCTCCGCCTCGCTCCGTTCAACTCGCTCTGCCGGTTGAGGTTCTGTTTTTAAACTTTATTTCAGTCAGCCAGCGTTGATGAAGCTCCGAAGGCGACGTAAACGGCTCCGCAACATGGCGAGTGACGCATAAGTCGCGCGACACAACGAATCGATAATGAAATTCGTTGCCAACACTTTTAATAATCAAATTTTATCGATTTTATCGATTCGTTGTTGCAGCCCTAATCCCAAATTTAGAGAATGCATCATAAACAAAACTGTTAATATTTGTAGGTAAAATGCAGTCAGTCACATTGTTACCATGACAACAGTCACCTGTGATTGGCTGAGAGCAGAAAAGGGGAGGGTTTTCCAGGACAGAAGTTGGCGGCAGTGACGTGCCGTGAGCACCAGGGTTGGGGAGGCAGGGTATTGCATATCGACACCATCAGTGTCGACACCAATGACAGTTATATGTTGTGGTGAACGATGCAGAAGATTAACAAATGAGAGTAAGTTTTTCCCTTCATACCAACTGCAGGCAAAAGAGGCTTTTATTTGACACACCAAACTGGTAGCTCAGGTGTTGCTCTCCATCTTTTAAAATCTGGTGTTTTTCCTCAAAACAAAGTTGTGAAAATGTCTTTATCGTCTCGAGCGCCGTCATCCTGCCTGTTAACCCGCCAACTAGCTAGAGAGCGGAGCAGCGCTGTATCAATTCACTAATTGAACATACGTATAGCATTTAGCATAGCACAGTTATAGGCTGCATAGCGACCTGCCTTTTTACCTAAATGATTTTCATATTGGGGAACTGACTGCGCAAGAGCAAACACACTCATATACTGGATATGACTGGCAAAGGCAGAGCAGCGGTGTGGCCTTCAGGAGAGGGTGTGGCCTTCAGGAGAGGGCGTGGGCTTCAGGAGAGGGTGTGGCCTTCAGAAGAGGGAGTGGGCTTCAGGAGAGGGCGTGGGCTTCAGGAGAGGGCGTGGCCTTCAGGAGAGGGTGTGGCCTTCAGGAGAGGGCGTGGGCTTCAGGAGAGGGCGTGGGCTTCAGGAGAGGGTGTGGCCTTCAGGAGAGGGCGTGGCCTTCAGGAGAGGGCGTGGGCTTTGGGAGAGGGTGTAGTCTTAAGGAGAGGGTGTGGCCTTCGGGAGGGGGTGTGGCTTTTGAGGAGAGGGTGTGTCCTTCGGGAGAGGGCGTGGCCTTCGGTAGATGGCGTAGCCTTCGGGAGAGGGTTTAGCCTTCAGGAGAGGGTGTGGCCTTTAGGAGAGGGTGTGGCCTTCAGGAGAGGGTGTGGCCTTGGGGAAAGGGTGTGGTCTTCACAGTAAGACAGCACAGGAGTGAGTGACTTGTGCAGCCTCTCTACTAAACCAGCAAATAGCATGTTGAGTCATTTGGGCTATGAAAAGCACAAAATGCAGACACTTTCAAACCTACAGGCACTGTAAGCTACCAGAAATTAAAAAAAATTGTATTTGAATTATGTTATAATTTAAACAAATAATCAAAATGAATATTTGATTCATTTTGATTCAGTCTTGGGTAGGACTGCCTACCCTGCCTACCCTGACCACACGTCACTGGGTGGCGGATATCTGTAGTTTCTGGTTCTAATAAACCTCGACAACACAAACACAGGAGAAGAAAGAGACCAGCACCACTAGAAACTAATGTCTATATATTGTTCATTATTATTCATACATATTTTCAAACTATGATTTTCAATGACTGTTTTCATAACTTTTCACCAAATTTCCATGCCTAAAACACAGCTTCACTATTCACATTTCAGTATTTCACTCAGACTACATTGCAGGGTCATGGAAACAGGGACATGTTCTCTTATTGGTTTTGAAAGTTCTCCTAAATTGATCCGATTTCTCCATGTTGAGTCTGTAAGATGGCGAAGCTCCTCTGGAAATCTTTTCATCACAGCATTGGAAGCTTGATAAGAGCAGCACCCAGTGCTTGTTTTTCAGAGCAGACTTGAGATTTACTGACTTCGTTTTCATACTTGTTCAGTTATATATATCTAGCTGTATTTACTGATTGACTGATTTTGTTATTTCAACACTACCTCCTGTGTTTCTTTATCACATCTCCTGACAAAACTCAAACTCTGTTGGCAATATGAATAAACTGAGAGGTGATGGAGGGATGGTTGTTTGGTTTTTAATAAAATGTTGTCCTGTATGTAAAGCACTTTGTCCGACAATTTGTTCTTGCATGAAATGTGTTATATAAATGAAATTGACTGTAATAATTGTTAAATAATGGCTGCGTCACCCGCTCTGGTTATAAATAGTACCCTATTCATTTTATCATTTATATCTTTCTGACAGTCACTGATGTCCTCCTGACACAGCCGTTACAGCCTCTGTACACCAGACTAACAGCAGCTTTTATAGAACATTCACACATGATTTCAAGGCTGATATGGAAAGTGGGAGATGATGGAGCGGGATAAAGGAAGCAGTGGTGAGGGAGTGGGGAGGAGACTCTCAGTTCAATGGACTGAAGCTTACTCAGCTGTTTAGAAAATAAGCCAGAGCAGGAAGAAGACCGAGTTCAGGGCAGTGAGGAAGAGACGCCAGCAGCCTGAGGTCTTTAACCGAGTGACGCATGTTCATCTATCAAATATTCATCTGCTGCAACAGAATGAATCAGAAATGCTGCAGTTGAAGGGAGGAGGAAGAGGAGGAGGAGGAAGACAAGGAGGAGGAGGAGGACGGTGAGGATGAAGATGTAGGGTGAGGACCAGGCTCACTGTAAACTAATCCAAAAACAGCAGAAGAGCACAAGGACCAGCAAACCTAACATTCACTCAAAGAACCTTTCGATTCAAACCCAACCTCTGCTAATCCCCACATTCACCACCGGGGAAGGCCAGAACATGGATCTTTCATCCACTGAGTCCCACAGATCTTCAGGGTGTATCTCCTGACTCACACTCAGGCCTCCAACACACACTCACAGGAAGTGAAATAATTTGCTGCAGTGCAGCAAACACACCCTCTGCCTGCCTGACACACACTGAGCTTCAAACCCTGAATCAGAAACACAACCTCACTCCATTACAACATAGGAGTAAATCTTACCAGGCCGATGCTCCATGGCAGACAAACTCAAGAAGATCTCGGCCGGAGGCCCAACCGACTCTAAACTTACAAAGCTGCAAGATGAGACTGAAAAGAATTTCATACAAGTCCACAATATTTCCTCCAGATATAATTAAACAACATGTGCCATAAATTATGCGCAAACACTGATTTGAAAACACATATCATGGTCTGTAATTTCATATGTTCCTCTGTGACTTTCAACTATAATGAATGAGATCAGACAGCCTCATTGACCTTCACGACTACCGGTCCATTGGTGAAGTCTGCTTCATTCTCAGAGGGAGACGCGTCTCCAAATGGAAAACAAACTGGTCGAAAATATGGTAATGAGGTATCCAGCTGGATCTACAAATAGCAACGGTATCAATTTCATTACGCTCGATAAAATCAAAGTAAAAAATCTGCACCGTATATCGGCTTTAATTCCAAAATAATGAGTGTTTGTTCATCATTTATATATGTGTGTTGAGTTTTTGATTCAGTACAATTAAATAATAAAGTTAGAAAAAGGACTGACAATTATTCCCTCACAACTGATACGTGGACGTCAGTTAACATGACACCATTTATGTAGGTGACTGATCACACCATTACACCTGAGTGGAAACTCAAAGCTTCCAGATAAATGATTTTACTGAAAGCCGAACAGCAAAACATCTGGCTGCTGCACACAGAGATGTGATTCATGACGGACAACTCCATGAGGCAAAAAGACTGGCTGTCCCCTTTGGACTCCGTCGTATTAATTGTAATATTGTAATATTAGTTACAGACCTACAAACAGATGGAAAGTCAGAGTGTCATGAATGGAGCAGTGTTTCCCCTACACTCAATGACTGTATATGTACGTATCTGTATGTTTAATGCCACTGTTGGTTGATTGAATAATTATTGTTCCTGTCGTAACACAGTCGTGGGACGAGTGGATATCGAGGTTTATATGGGGAGGAAAGAACCCCAGGATCAAATTCAAAACTCTGCAGCTCCCAAAAGATAAAGGAGGACTGACATTACCATAAAATCTAAATTTTATGTTTCTTGTTTTGATATCCGATCTTCTGTTGTCTCCAGGTTTGATGTTGAAATCATGAAGATACATTTGGGATACGGGGTGCACCTATACTCGGAAATAAAACTCAGTAACTTTAAAAACAAAGAAGGGTTTCTGTTGTGACTTTATCAGTGTGATACGATTCAGGGGAATAGCTTTTGAGAACAACGATTGCTTTTCTCATGTATATAAAATTTTTTTTAAAGATATTTCAATTTATGGAGAAAAAAAACGAACTAATTTCACAACTACTTAGTGACTGGAAAAAAAAGAAATGTTAATGTGACAGCTTTTTAAACATAACAATGAATGTGATGATATAGACATGAAAACATATTTCTATGTAACAGTTCATATAATTGAAGCTGAAGATATCAACTAATTAAACTCTGACTTTTGTGAAGATTTTCCATTCAGATGCACTGCAAGAGTTGAGCCAATTTACTTTGGTGTCCGACCAGCATGTTTATGTTTTAAGCTTTTTGACATCAGTCGGACTCTGTGTGCAGCATCAAAAGAGCTTCCTGATGTCGGGGATTTAAACCCTCGGTTCATGTGAGGAGGAGGATCAATAAAAGAGCAGACCAGAGGAGATAGCTTTAGAAACAAAAACAGGAAGTGAGGGACAAGATGAACCAAAACAACCTGCAAGAAAAACACAGAGAGCCGGTTTCCAATTACCCAGACTCAGTTTCACAATGTTCCTGCTTCAAGTCTCTCTTTATCGACACCACACAGAGAGGGAGTGGTGGTGGTGGTGGGGGTGGTGGTGGGGGTGGGGGTGGGGGTGGGGGCAGACACGGCGGCCGAGCAGACAGGTCTCTTACCGGGCGGACCTCCCCGGTGGTGTTCGTGTACTGTCGAGCCAGACCGAAGTCCAGCATGTAGCACTTCCTGTAGGTGGAGGGAAGTCGTCCCATCGCAAAGTTGGACTGTGAAAAAGACACAGGACAGAGACAGAACAGGTCCCAGTTTGAATTCTCAGAGTCTTTCACGTATACAGTGAAAACCGCTGCTCAGACCCTGCTCAGTATCACAGCACACATCCACCACTTTGGGTCCCAGATAAACTTGTCTCTACTAATCTACAATCATTCAAGACTTTATTGCAAAATATTGTTACAGGCACATTCAATAGTCAATTCAAAAGTAGTGTGTAGTGCATTTTTATTCTAAATGCACTGCAATACAAACTAAAGTGTAATACATTTGCGGTGGAGGTCTGACGATAATTTATCGCGAGAAGTGGAAAGTCTGGCCAGTGTCAGTGCCCGTCTTAACTCCACTGCCTGTGAGCTGTCTGGTCCCACTCACACCATCGTTGCAATAGTCTACCGCCCCCCCTAAACCCAATAATGACTTTTTAAATGACATTGCTGGCTTCCTCACCCATCTCCCCTCTCTCCCACCCAACATGACCCTGCTGGGCGATTTCAATATCCACATGTTCAACACCAACCTCCCTCACACCAGAGACGTCCTGTCTAGAAAGACTGGGATTTCAGCAGCATACCTCCATTCCTACACACTGCAAAAAACCCATTCTGGATTTAATCTGTGGTGCTGTGGTGTCACTCCTCTGGTGTTACAGCCGATAAACTCCCTTTAACTGACCACTTCCTTCTCTTATTTAGAGTTAAACTCTCTCAATCACTATGGCACCACGTCTCATCTCTCGCTTCTCCCTCCTCAACACCATCACCTAAAACCAAAGACTCTCTTCCTCTCTTCCTCCTCACCTGGACACAACCTCCTTCTGCAACACCATCATGTCCTTCTTCAGACAAGAAAAAATCCACCAGCATCAACACACTCATGCTCGTCCTTCCAGCACCCTACTCTAGGAAATCCCAGAAGTCATCCACAAATCCATTCAGCCATTCACCTGTCAAGTGGACCCCCCCCCCCCTCACCTCTGGTCAAATTCTGCCTCTTCTCTGGCCCCCCTCACTTCTGCCATCATCCACTCCTCTCTCACTCTCCCACTGGAACTGATCCAACATCCTTCAAAGCTGCTGCCATCACCCCAATTTAGAAAAAACCTGGCGCCGACCCTTTTAACTCCAACAATTACCAACAAGTGCCACCTCCAATCTACCCTTCATCTCCAAAATCCTAGAAAAAACAGTTGCTCTCACTTATCCCGCACCGCCTCTATGAAAACTTGCAGTCCGGTTTCCGCCCACTCCACAGCAGAGAAACAGCACTGGTCCAAATCACTAACGACCCCCTTATGGCAGCTGATTCTGGACTCCTCACCATCCTCATCCTCCTCGACCTGAGTGCGGCCTTTGATACCATCTGTCGCTCCACCCTTCTCAACAGACCATCTTGCATTGGAATCACACGCACTCCATTGGACTGGTTCAGTTCTTTCCTCTCTGACCGCACTCCATTGCAATCCATCCCTTTCTCCGTCACCACAGGTTTGCTGCAGAGTCCCTACTCTTCATCATTTACCTCTTTCCCCTCTGTAATATCTTTAATTAACATCTAAATGTAACATTCATTTTCACTGTTGTGCGGATGTCACCCAGCTCTACCTCACCAGTAAACCCTCCACCCTCCACCCTCCACCCTCACTGGTTGCATCTCTGAAATAAAAGCCTGGTTCACCATGAACTTCCTTAAATTGAACAGCAATAAAACTGAGATTGTCCTCATTGGTACCGTGTCCACTTTGTCCGAAACCAGCAGCTTCTCTATCAACATTGATACCCCCCCCCCCCCCCCCCCCCCCCCCCCCGACCACCACCACCACCACCACCACACACACTGCAGCTATCCTAGTCCACAATGTCCTCACTTCTCGTCTGGATTATTATAAGTCTCCCCTCCTTCAACTTCCCTCACAAATCCCTCCATGAACTGCTCCAGAATTCAGCTGCCTGATTCATCATTCGGAACCCCTCCATCCACCACATCACTCCCGTCCTCCAACAGTTCCACTGGCTCCCAGTTCAGTTTCGCATCTAATTCAAAATTCACATTCCAGGCCGTCCACAACCTCGCCTCATTACCTCCTCAACTGAGAAACCTGGACTCATTCCCCCACTTCAAATCACAACTCAAAACACATCTTTTCAAAACTGTATATTCTCTCTGATGCCAATTGTCTTGTGTTGTTTTTACTGTTTAATACTGCACTGTTGTAAATGTCTGATTGTACGGTGTCCTTGAGTGCTGAGAAAAGCGCCTTCAAATAAAATGGATTATTATTATTATTAGTTTCATAAACAATTACAACAAATAATGTGTTCTGATGAAAATGGAGCCGCAGCTTACCATTTGTTACCAGTGCACAGTGTTAAATTATTAGTCAGGGTTACTCCTCCTTTGACATTTAAAGATACATGGATGGAATGTTGTTGGATCCTGAAATGAGGGCCCAGCATCTGCAGAAGCATTCTATGGAAGTATTTTATTTTATTTCTACATCCTATAAGGATCTGTACTAAAACTTTTGTCAGAGGTTGTGAGCCGGCCATGTGCACAGAGGTGTCCCTGCTCATACCGGTTTGATGTCCCGATGCAGAAAGCCAACAGAATGAATGGCTTCGATGGACTCCAGAATCTGCTTCCCCAGTCTCAGCGTGGTGCTCATGGTGAAGGTGCCTCTGGGCTGACTCCTCCGCAGGTCAGCCAGGTTTCGACCCTGAGACAAACATAACATCCAGAGGGTCAAACTCACAACATCCAGAGCAGGAGTCACCAACCTTTTTGAACCTGAGCGCTACTTCATAGGTGACCGAGTCATACGAAGGGCTTCCAGTTTGACACAATCCGCTCAAATAACACATTTGCCTTTAGATATATATTAATATTAGTGCTGTCAAAAATAACGCGTTAATTAAATTAATTGATTTGAAACGTTTAATTCGTTTAAAAAAATGAACGCCATTCACGCAGTTTTGTTCACTTCTGGGTTTTTTGGGGGTTTATTTTTTTGTTTTTAACTCCCTTACCGGAGCAGCAGCATGAGCATGAACTTTGGAAAGATGAATTTAACGACCACAGAAGCAGCAAAACAGCAGGTTGCCATGTTGGCTGTCCAGGAGCCACCAAACTGCTAAAACTGGAGGAAATACTGCTAAAATATAATAAATATTTCTCCTCTTTCTCTCTTTCCCTGGCTCTCCTGTATACTGTGTGCGTGTGTGTGTGTGTGTGCGTGCGTGCGTGCGTGCGTGCGTGCGTGCGTGCGTGCGTGCGTGTATATTACAGTACATTATTGCCACTTTGTTCATGTAATAAGTTTACAACTTTGTTTCTCGAAATATTAAATTCTCAAAGTGGTGGCCCTGCACTCCAACAAAACCCAGACTAATGTTAGATGTTTATTAATTAATTAATTTATGTTTTTATTATTTTGCTGATCTTGGAGAGAAACAGCATTTATGCTTTGAATTAGAATTGAAATATAGTCTAATATTATAGTGTGTGTTGAGTCGACATTAATTCCGTGGTTTTCCCTGAATAAATATCCATTACAAGCTTCAGTCTTCAGTAGAAAAACAATGCAGTTAATTGCAATTAATTACAGAAAATTGTGCAATTAATTTGTACTTTTTTTTAATCGATTGACAGCACTAATTAATATTAATGATACTCATCTATCTGAAGACATTGATGACATTGATCATTTCTAACAATATTTATCAACAGTGACTTAACGAAGTGGGAAAAATATTATATTAATATTCAACACTTTATTTCTATTAATAAATCCCTGGTGAAAATGGGAAATGTTTTCTATGAAAAACAGTGCAAACAAAATTTCATAGAAAAAATGTCCCATTTTCACTTGCCCAGGGGTCAGCAGTCTCCAGGAGCCATTTGGATCCGTTTCCCACTGAACAGAAATTCTGGAGCGGCAAAACCCTCTCGACATAAAAATGAAGAAAATACTGCAGATATTGATTTTAACCTCTAGGCTACGGAAAAATACTGAAGAATGGCAGATCAAAAATAATAAGAATAAACAAAAGCGCTCAAAAAAGCGTCTTTAAAATTAACTAAACATATCTAAATCAATCAATGCAGGAGATTGTTTTTTTTAGAAGCATCAGTGAGAGCGCGGCGTGACTAATGTCATCTCTGAAATACAACAACAAAGGAAATATCGCGAGATCCCCGCACTCGCGGCTGGACATACTCTGCGGACAGGACTCCAGTTCCAGTGTACGCGGAGTGGATTTCAGGGTCTTACAACCGATCCAGAGACTCGCCCCACAGTCATTGGTCAAATTCGAAATGTTCAATACACAATCCATAACTAATAAAGCCTCCTTGATTGAAGAACATATCATGGAGAAAGGACTCGATTTTTTGTGTCTAACCGAAACGTGGCACCAGGCCGAAGTCTTCTCTGCCCTGCATGAAGCCTGTCCCCCCAGCTACAGCTCCCTGGAGGCAGCTCGCAGAACTGGCCGCGGTGGTGGACTGGCGATCATCTACCGAAAGGACCTCCAGCTGTCTCCCACCTCGCTGCCTACAACATCCTCCTGCGAGGGTTTGGGATTTAGCTGCAAGCCTCCTCTTCCCATGACAGTTCTCCTCATTTACAGACCTCCAAAACCCACCCCAGCCTTCATCCCAGAAATATCTGACCTCCTCTCTACTCTCTCTACCACCTCTGCCAATGCCATAACCTTGGGTGATTTAAACATCCATGTCGACACCCCCTCGTGCCATTTTGCTGCTGACTTTCTCCAGCTGCTGGACTCCCTTAACCTGCAACAACACATTGATGTCCCCACACATTCCAGGGGACACACACTGGACCTGGTCATCTCCAACTCTGCCCCCATCAGAAGCCTATAGGTCGGACCTGATGAAGGTCCGAAAACACGACCACATCACCCCCATCCTGAAATCCCTTCACTGGCTCCTTGTCCAACTCAGAATTGAGTACAAGGTCTCCCTCCCCATCCCTCAAATCATTTCAGGGTTTTTATAATTACCGGTTACCCAACGTCTTGTTTTAAGAGTAATGAGATGATTCCTTCCTTTTGGGTGGTGGTGAGGTGCCCAAGTTTTAGTCTCTTTACCTTTTTGATCCAATGCATCGTTTAAGGAAGTATTTAAATCTCCAACCATTATAATATCATTGTCTATATATTGAAGGTGATCCATCAACGAGTCAGTATTTGGCCCGTACAAATTAACAAGCGATACATGTTCTCCTTGAAACGCAATGTTCAAGATTAACCATCGTCCATCAATGTTAAATAACAATGAGCGCAATTGGAAATCAAAATTTTCTTTAAATAAGATCATTACTCCCTTGGAATTTTTTTTTCCGTGCGAAAAATAACTTGGCCTTTGCCATTCACTTTTCCAAAGTGAACTCATCCCCTTTTGTAGAGTGAGTTTCCTGAAGACAAAATACCTTATAATTCTTCTCTTTAAGCCATGCAAATACAGTTTTTCTTTTTCTGCCAGTCCATTAGTTATAACTTCAAATTTCAAATTGTCCATGAACCATATTTAAACCATTGAGTACATTATTTGATCATAGTTCTTTATTATTACTAATTTCATAAGAAGGAGATTTACAAAAAAATGTTAATAAAAATTGGAGAATCGTCTTTGTAAAGGAACCTTACCACACACTCACACTTACTCACACTCACACAGACCCAGACACACAACCATTCAACAAGACAAACATTTAAGCTAAGACACACAAACAAAAACCACAAAACCCAGTTTATAACAAAAATTGTCCATTTTCATGGTCTTTTCCCATCCTCAATTATTATACAGTATGGAAGAGAAAAAAAGGCTCCATAGGGGTTCTAGTCTTATATAGGAAAACAAAAACAACAAAAAAGAATAAACCCCAAAAATACAAAAAAAAAAAAGGATCGGAGTCCAAAAACAAAAACAAAAAGATATATATATAGCCGTCATCCACGTGCATCTCTGTTATGATGCCGCAGCAGCATGCGCCGCAGACTAGCCTCTATACAACTCCCCGTTTACATAAAGTTTATCCAAAACCAAGCAGACTTTTTCCCCCTCTCAGCTTGAAAGCCTTCATAATCAGAACGAGTTCAGGTCTTTTTGCAGCCACCTCTCCAAGGTACTGCTTGCTTATAGAAAAAGAAATCCCTTTGAGTGTTTTGCTTAGTGACAGAACTTGTTCCGCCTGTTTTGAGCTTGAAAACTTCCCGACGATCGGTCTGGATTTACCTGGAGACGTGAGTCGCTGCCCCAACCGATGTGCCCTTTCCATTTTTAATGGCTTCCACCTCGTCTTCGGGGATCTTCAGCTGGTTTGGCAGGAATGATCTGACAAGCGCTTCCGACATCGTGTAAGTCTCGCTGGTTGTTTCTTGTATTCCCATAAAAAGCAGATTGTCTCTCATCCTTCTGCACCGTAGATCCAGTAGTGCTGATTTTAGTTTGGGGTTCTCAGTAGACCGGTCTGCAGTGATCTGTTTGAGTTTGTTCACGTCATCTTTTACAGTTGTTTGGTCTTTTTCATGTCTTCCACCGTAGTGTTTGTAAAATCCACAGACCTTTTCAACTCAGAAACGTCAGTCTTCAGCTGGTCCAAAATGTCTCGCTTTGTCAGTTGTTTAAAAATGTTGCTTAACATTTCACGATCTTCCTTATTAAAAGCAACATTTTCTTCTGGGTCACTTGACGACAGCGAATCTCTCGGGGTTTTGACTCTGGAGTTTCCTTTCTTGACATTGTTCCCACGCCACTGCAGAGCACAGGCACACTCGTGTGTTCTTAATAAAGAACGCGTTTGATACCTCTTAATTTGGTTACCCTCAGTAACCACACAGTCTCTCAGGGTCCGTAGGTTTCAGATTATGGGAGCATGATATACCAGCATTAATTGGGATAAGTTGGAGTGCGGGTTTAGCTAACCTTCATGGGTTTAGAATAACCTTCATCCGGGAGTCTCTCCTCAGCAATTAAAAACACCAAAAATGAAAGACAGACAGTTGGCCAGATATTGTATTCCTCCTTTACGCTGAGGAGTAGAGGAGTTACAATTCTGATCCATAAAGTAAAAGTCATAATATAAAAAGCAAACGTCAAGAGCAGTGTTGCTGGTGTAACATTGTAATTGGACCCATAGAATATGGACCCCCCCTAATATTTGCACTGAAATGTTAATATAGTTTAACTACATGATTAAATGTGAACATAGACAACAAAATACAATAGTTAGTGAATACAACTTTTATTAGAAGTACACTATTATAGAGTAACAACAGGTTCAAAATGCTTGAACATGTTCTTCATGAACAGGACTTGAAGACCCAAAATGAGTTCAAACCTTTTCATTAGAATTAATGTATCTTGAAAAGTTTTCATCCAAATCTAAAATGTAATGACAACCTTCAAGTGCCTGTGACACCATATCGCATGTTAATTTAATTATTTTTCCCTTAAAAAATAACAGTCAATGAAGAGAGAAAATGTATGGGTTAAACATACTCTAACAATCTGGAACCAGGTACAAAAACAATCACGAGGAATGGTGGCCCTCTCGCAAGCCAAGTCCTTCAGTAGGAATATTGAGTTTCTTCCACCCCTAACAGACAGGCGCTTTGATAGGTGGGCGGAGAATAAGCTTATCTCTGTAAACCAGCTCTTTGAATGAACATGTAGTGAAAACTTTTGCCCAACTAAGGAACAACTTTAATCTACCCTCAGGGGACCGATACAGATAATTACCGGGGGTGGAGCTCAGGGAGTCACGGTGCAGGTTGTCTGGACTATCGGAGTAAACCGGAGTACCGGAGGAGAACCAGCACACACAGAGTGAACATACACACTTCACACAGAAAGGCTCCTGCCGGGATTTGCACCGGGACCTTTTGGGGTTTTTTCTAACAGGGACCTTGCGGCTGTGAGGCCAGAGGCTGTGGACCCCCTGTGGAGTCGGGACGTGGTGAGTATTACCACATCAGATCTACAGTCACTATTCTGTCGTCTCCACGGTAACTGATATGAACTCAATCACGTCTTCTTGACGATCGTTGTTGGCGCCTCGTCTTCAGAATGTCTGAATCTGTTCCCGAGTTGCTGGGTTGATGGTCAATATTCCCCCAAATCTGTTCAGTTTGACCTCCAACGCTGCCGCAAACACTCATACTCGTCTTTAGAAAAGTCTTCAACTACCGCTGAACAGTGTGAAATGTCAGAAAATAGTTCTGTTTCTTCACTTCTCTGTGCGTCTGCCGTTGTGTTGAGCCTGGCTACTGGAGCCTGGTACTCCTCCTACGTCACAGCAGGATGGAGGAGGATGAAAAAGCTCGATGGGCGGAGATCGAGAATCACCACTGTATTGCTTTTTTTCCTAAATGTTTTGGTGTCATGCGCTCTTTAATAACCAGAGTTTGGTGTTGGTGATGATTTGTTCATTCTTTCTTCAGTTTATGTTGCTCCTGTAATAAAGGACCCGTTTGAAAGTGAAGATATTTAGAAATCTTTTTCAGGCTTTTCTGAATAGTGTGAAATCACAACTTAAGTTTAAATGATGTATTTTATGACATATCAGAGTAACTAAACCCTATCACAACGTAATTAAGAACTTTAGATCCTTGTTGGCCTGGAACAATGAAAATGGTATATTTCTTAGTGTGTCTGGGGGCGTCAACACAAATCAAGTTTGAAAAGGAAACATGTTTATTAATCAAAATAATCGTTTTTATTTTGAACCTGTTCTTTTACATGATTAAATAGCTAAGACTTTTCTTTACAGAAATATAGAACTTTAAATAATATAATGTGAACTAACCTACAAAAAAAATGTTTGAACCTGTTTTGTCCCATCTCTAAAGAATCAGTGATATAGAACTTTAAAGATCTTGTTTATGTTAGAAATATATTTTATTGATCAGTTTCCTGGTCAAGAACATTTCAAATACAAAAAAGAAAAAACAAGACACTCATGATGATCTCTGATATTCTCCGAGATCTAGACGAGATGTCAAACTAAGGTGAATCAGATAAAAATAATATGATTATTTTGGGTGGGGGGTTTGTGGGGGGGAGGGGGGGTCCATATCAGAGTCAAGAACATTTATTATCAGCACATTTTTGTGGTGGCGTCCATATTCTAGAAGACCGGTTCATATTCTAAACTACACAGGAAACTCTCACATGAACAAGTTTTTCAGTAATCTCACGCTTCACTATTTCCAAACCAGTAATCAGATTAAGCCCCCGTCCAGCTCAGTAGGTAGAGCATGAGACTCTCAGTCTCAAGGTAGAGGGTTCATGTCCCTTGCAGGGCGCCACCTTCCTGTGGGTTCTCCACCTGCAGGGAGGTTCTTACTCAGTGCAATGTGATCTGGGTGACGGTGCTCAGACTGACACCACCACCACCCGGGAACGGATAAGAGGGAGGGGATGGATGGAGGGATGGAGGGATGGAGGGATGGAGGGATGGAGGGATGGAGGGATGGATGGATAATCAGATTAAAGTTACTTGTCCGAGTCACTTACTATTGGATCGTCCCGCAAGACAGTGGAAAGGAAGACAAGTAAAGCCGCTTTATTGCTGAACAGAACCCGGCTGCTCCTTCATTCTCCCCCAAACAGACACATCCATGCAGCACATGCAGTCTCTGCACGCTCACCTGCTGCCCCGCCCCCTTCTCCACTCTCAGCCAATCACAGGCCAACTCTCTCTAATGGTGCGTTCAGGGAACACAAAAATCTAAATGAGCAAACATCCTCACTAACCCTTATCATTCCATCAATAACACAACTGCAGAGATGGTACACTATTTTTGTAAAAAGAAATATTGGCAGGAAGCACCACCCTTTTTTCAATCAATCAATCAATCAATCAATCAATCAATCAATCAATAAAAGACTTGTTTGTCCCCATGGGGCAATTAGAAGGTCGCATAGAGCAGGTAGTGCAAATAAATAAATAGATAAATACTGCAACAACAGACTACAACTACATCACCGGATAAATATATACCAGTAATAGTAAAAATCGGATAATAAAATGGTACTTCAGATATAAATACAACACAAGAATGTAGGTCAAAGGTTAAAGTGTGTATGAGCCTGGTGCCGGAGGCCAGGCAGTGGTCAGCACAGAGCCTCTGGCAAAGCCAGTTGTCTTTTTAATGTTGACACCGTGGAGGGTGTTGTAGGCAGCTGCTGAAAGGAACTAAAAAATAACTTGTAGTCTAAATTAGTTACTTTTAAAAACTAGTAATCAGTAATCATATTACTTTTTTAAGGTAACTATGGCAACAATGGTCAAGAGTGACAAACATGAATGTTATGTAATGATCTCAGGGAAGCTATATGGCAGGGGTGTCCAAACTCGGTCCTGAGGACCCCTGTCCTGCATGTTTCAGTTCCTCCCTGCTTCAGGAGACCTGAATCTAACGATGATGTCATCACCAAGGTTGTGAAAAAGAGTGAAAAACGAGCCCCTCATTGCAATCAGCTGTGTTGCAACTTGGAGAAAACTAAACCTGCAGGACGCCGGCCCTCCAGGACCGAGCTTGGACACCTCTGCTCTATGGTGACAGTGATTCTTTTTGTAAAGTCTGTGCTCCACCAGTCTGCCCTCCTGACTTCCACACTCGGTAATTGCGGGCGGTTTTAACTGCCACCTCAACCTCCACTCAGATAACTCAGATCTAGTGTTGGTACAAGTTAGACACTTTCAGGCTGCTGTCGAGATTTAAAGAAATATTTTAAAAACAATAATCATTATATTCTAAGGTCCACAAATCGTCCTCTCGGGCCCTGTCACCACGACAACACCATCTCATGTAACCCCACATGGCCAATCGTCCACACGGCGTGGCGTCCCCGAGCTGAAAACTCTGTTGTTGTTGTTTTCTTTAAACAAGTTCCAGAGTGGAGGAATTTTTCAATTTGGCTTCGGCTTTGACATGTAGAGGGACAAGACACACATTTGCTGAAAACGATGATATCACCCCCCCCCCCCCCCCCCCCCCCACACACACACACACACACACACACACACACACACCCAACCCCCGCTACTGATGCTGTTTGCTGTAATAAAGCAATATGTTGGATTTATCCATCATGCAACATTTTTGCATTTTCAGTGTTTTCTCCGGTTTTGGTGTATTTCTGTGGCAGAGAGACAGCGCCACCTATAGGGCTGTCATATGTATTACATCATTTTGAGTCATTTTTATGGTGCCGTGTGGGCTGGAAACTTTGTAAGAACGACGAGGAGAAATAGAATCACTTTGGACGGTGTGGGCAGGGCCGGGAATTCATGATTTTTTCACACCTCGTCATGCCCACAAGGTGATCTTATGTTCAATTTGTTATATTGTTATTTCAGATCATTCCCCATTGTTTTTGGTTACGTTGTGATTTAAAGGGTTTTGTTTCAGTGAACAAAGTCCACATGGTCTTACCTGCAGCTGCATGACCACATAGTTGAATTTGTCATTCCTGCCACAGCCAATAAATTTACAGACGTGGTTTTTTCCTGGATAACAAAAAGACAGAGACAAAATGTTGTAAATAATAGTGATGAAACATCACCAATGCAACAGAAGATATCATTTTTGCACACAAAACAAAACTTTCATTTTAGAGGTTGAATATGTTGTGTGGCTCTAGATTAACTTTATGTGCAGGAAAGAAGTTAATACTTTGTTTTCGGTCATTAAGGTTGGCGTAGTCCTACTATCACATTGGAAAAAAAAGAGTGAAATATGTCTTTTACCTTGATTTTTGTGTCTCATATGTGAATATTGTTGAGTTGAATTTAAAGTATCTTGTAAGTATTAACATTATCTACACTGAGCACGACATGAACAAAATGTTGTAATATACATTTGAAAGATTATTTGGTCTTCAGACTGTCGGAGTCATTAGTTATGGTGGGTTTGTACACTTTATATGTAACAATGAGAAACAGCTCATGTTTCAGAAGGGATGTCTGATGTGCTTCTGAAGTGAGCAGATTCTTTCAATCTTTCTGTGGCTGAACAGTGGTGACGAAGACCTGCTGGCTGTGTCTCACCCTGCAGCTTCTTCAGCACCGCCACCTCCATCTTCAGCACCTGTTTGGGCTGCTGGGCCGACTCCACCTTCAGAGCCACGTTTTCCCGCGTCAGTAGGTCCAAGGCCTCGTAGATCTCCCCGAACCCTCCTCCTCCGATCTTCTTCAGCTGGGACACACACAGTTAACCATCATGGCAGTTTTCTTCTCGTTTGGATTGTTGCCACACCAACACACACATTCACTCTTCGGCTTTACGTGCTGCTAACTTCACCTGAAACACGACACACAAAGGGATGAAGCAACGTGACGACTGAACCACTGATTCCACTTAAAGTCAAGTTGTGATCCAGAACGTGACCATTTATTTTTCACAACAGGTTGTGATTTACACATAACACCACCACAGTAACAACACACTGCTTTTAGCTTAAATCACACAAACTAATTGCTTCACTCATGCGTGTCCGTCATTAGCAAACCAATGAGCGAGTGGGGAATCTCTGAGTCTGCAGAGCACCTCAACACATTAACTTCTACTTCTGCATTGAGGCAACAGAAACAAAGAAAACCTGTGAGATGTGTTGTTCATTTCTTTGTCACAAAGCACAGAAACACAATGAACGTCTATCAGAAAACACCTCGCACCTTCAGCTTCAGCTTCATGCTTCATGTATGCGGACAGAAAGTAGAGCCAAGTAGTGACCAAATCAAACTAATCGGCCCATCGAACAAAAGACACCAAACAGCATCACGTTTGACACAAGAGCTGTACAATGAAACCCATGATTCTGAGTACTTGCCCTTCGGGCAGGTGGTTCAACTTTTTACTTGCCCGGAGTTTAATTGAAATTTATAAGCTTGTGTAATGTGAGAATTCCACCAATAAATACATTGTAATATGTTTCTGGAAGCCCCCAGCGAGCTCAGTAGGTAGAGCATGAGACTCTCAAGGTAGAGGGTTCATGTCCCACGCCGGGCACCACCTTCCTGTGGGCTCTCCACCTTCCTGTGTGCTCTCCACCTTCCTGTGGGCTCTCCACCTTCCTGTGGGCTCTCCACCTTCCTGTGGGCTCTCCACCTTCCTGTGGGCTCTCCACCTGCAGGAAGGTTCTTAATCAGTGCAATGTGATCTGGGTGACGGTGCTCAGACTGACACCCCCACCACCCGGGAACGGATAAGAGGGAGGAGATGGATGAATGTTTCTGTAATTGTTGTTTGAATAAACTTGAGGTTATTTGACTCCAATTAAAAATGACCAGACAAACATAACAGGATTTCAAAATTATTTTTACAGTTTAACTTCTTTCCATGAGAGTATCCATGTAGGTTCTGACATAGTACTGAAACATTTAGACATTTAGCCTATCAGAGTTCATTTACATATTTAATTTATTTACACATTAACACAGTCATTTCATTTACCTTAGAATAGTTGAAAACAACTGTATTATATACAAGTACTGCATTAATGATTTAAAGGGAAGAATTAAATTCTTGAGCATACTAGAGAATTAATGAGTAAATAGTTTGACAGAAAGTACATTGTAGTATCATAATTAACTGATATTATTCAGGGACTAGAGTACACCAATAAAAAGACACAAACTGATGCATGACAGAGTGCAGTACTGTAGTACACAAACTGACAAAATGTGGATCCAGTTTGTCACTAAAATATTTAGAAAACAAGTATTGAAGTACAATTCATGAACATTGAGAAGTTCTTATTCCAGGAGTCTGATGGAGGGACAGCTTCAGGAACTTGCTCATCTATACTGCAGTAGGGAAGCAACGATCACGTGTTTCACTTCTGATCTGATCCTGATACCTGAATTTGTTTATCTACTGATACTATTCCGATACCAGAGCTGTTTGCTTTAATATTATTATTATTGTTGATTTTATATGAGGCTGTAATAAACTCCTCTCTCCAGTAAAGTATGAAATGTACTAATGTATACATGTATTCTCTCTAAACACAACTTGAGGTTAGTATCAGGACAGTAAAGGAAGCAGTACAAAGTATTTTAGTTCCATGTGGACAATGTGGGGGTCTGCGTGACGTCATCATCTCATAATAAACTAGTTCTATCTTTAAAAGCTCAGAATGACTTTATTAATCCCTGGGGAAACTCTTGAGCAAGGCAGCAGCAACACAATGTTTCCAGCTCTAACGCAGCTCCAACCATTGGGACTATTTTCAGGGAGTTTAGCGTGGAGTAGGACGCAGCTTCACGGAGGTGTGAATCGCCTGCTGACAGCCTGGAGGAGCTGCTGCTCATTGTTCTGATGTCAGCGCTGTTCTCCTCCGAGAGCTGGAGTTTGAAAACGCTGACGTCTGGCTGCAGAGTACCGCCTCGGTGTACTACGTCTTTGCTAACATCCATGTTGCTGTGTTGCTTTGCTAACATCCACGTTGCTGTGTTGCTTTGCTAACATCCACGTTGCTGTGTTGCTTTGTGGTTTTTTCAGTATAACATCCGTCCAAACAGCAACATGTTGCCATGAAAAGTTGAATAGCACAGTGCTACTTCCCTAGCCTGCTCACTGGCTGCAAACTAGGGAAATCCAGTCCACAGTTTGCAGCCAGCGAGCAGAGCAGCAGCAGGGAAACACTGTGGATCATTTCAGCACCATGAAGCAGACCAGGATCATGGATCAGAAATCTCCGATCTCCGATCTTATCAGAACCCGACCCCGGATCGGATTGGGTCCATCCCTAAAAACCACCAGCCTGTTCGGGCAAGGTGGGCAGATGACTCACTTGCCCGAGCAAAGCTTTATTAGCCCCGGACAGTCGGACGAGCCTCAATGTCGAGCCCTGGAACCAGGAGGGAGACTCAAGTTGTGGTGAAGAGAATGTTAAGATCCAAGCAGTTGTGTTACAAAGTGGAATTATTCAACCTGCAGGTTGAATGTGTGTTCGTTATCAAGTAATTGTAATTTAAAGTCAGAACAATTTACTTGACGGTGGTAAAAAACATTTATGTGAGTGAACATTTATGCACTGATATTTGCTCTGCGGCCTGATACCAATTTTAATATGAATTGTAAAACATGACATTTTAGGTGTGCTTCATTGGAAAATGGTCTCCATATATACTTCACATTTAGTCAGAAAGACTTGGAAATGTATCTGAGGTCAAGAGTAAACTTTTAAAGAATATTATGTCAAGTCCAAT
This sequence comes from Lipophrys pholis, assembly GCF_963383615.2. Taxonomy (NCBI): domain Eukaryota; kingdom Metazoa; phylum Chordata; class Actinopteri; order Blenniiformes; family Blenniidae; genus Lipophrys; species Lipophrys pholis. Next base: position 32,882,353 of record NC_137628.1, read on the forward strand.
AATTGTCATGAAAACCCTAATTTATGAATTTATTTCTAAATCTTAAATGGCAAAGCTCTCCTGAGAATGGATTATGCTTCCATGAACCATGTCATCTCAATCTCTGGATATAAATCATGTCTCAGCAGATATTCAGCATATGATGTAAACACTGCATAACAGTGACTCAGCAGACAGGACCGTCTGAAGTCTCTGAAAATGGCTTTTTGAAAATGTTCTCCAGAAAACTGTTTTCAAAATGCTGTCACCTTCACAAGAAAAACTAAACTCTTCTGAAAAGTGAAGCAGCTGAAGGGCCAGTCAGTAGTGTCTGTGCTCCTGTGTGAGTAGATGAACAATAACAACGGAAATATTCTATCCACCCTCCTCCCGTCAGCCAGAAGATACAAAGTCCCACTGGCCAGAAAAACAATCTACAAAACATCCTTCATTCCATCTGCAGACACAGCCCTCAACAGCAGAGGAAACATAATTCCAAGAACTTAAGCAACTTGCAGCCGGTCCTTTCCCTTCTTCTCCCTCATTTTCAGTAATAATGTTGTAATATTGTATTTCATGAGTATTGTAGTTCTTATAGGCATTAAGAACTACAATACTCGTAAAAGACAAAGACAAATTTCTGACACCCTTGGGTCAGACAATAAAAAATTCTATCCATCCATCCATCCATCCATCCATCCATCCATCCATCCATCCATCCATCTATCCAGAGTGTAAGAATTTATCAGGTCTTCTCCAACGGACTGAACATTTCCTACCATTTGCGACACCATTTTATGCACAAATGGAGACATTTCTTCCAAACAGATACTGACTGGGCCGAAACCATGAAAACAGACATTGAAAAGAGGCTTTCAGCTTGATCTCTCTCTCTCTCTCTCTCTCTCTCTCTCTCTCTCTCTCTCTCTCTCTCTCTCTCTCTCTCTCTCTCTCTCTCTCTCTCTCTCTCTCTCTCTCTCTCTCTCTCTCTCTCTCTCTCTCTCTCTCTCTCTCTCTCTCTCTCTCTCTCTCTCTCTCTCTCTCTCTCTCTGTCTCTCTCTCCAGTAATGGTTGCAGCATGTGAGACTTTTCTGAAGCAAACACATAAAAACGATCCCGTTTGCAGCAGATCGTTTGGAGGACACGGTCTAGATGTTGGAGATGAAAGAACCAGCTGACTCTCTCTCTATATCTTTCCTTTATTCTTCCTCCATCCTTCTATTATTTTTACATTTACACGTTCCATGAGTTCTGCTCTCTCTTCCATTCGTCTCCTCCAGTTATTACTTTGTTTCTCTCTGGTGTGTCTTTAGTTTATGATGTCCTGGACTTCAGTGGAGAAATCTAATTGATAAGTGAAGTGCAAAATGCCTGCAGGCTCCCTGTCAGCTGAAACGAGCAGCGTTACATAATCCCTTGTTCAGGAAGCATATCAATCTCAAACAACGCTGTTTCACATGTATCACCCAGTCCTGTGTGTTTTATAAAACTCTTTACAGTAAATGTCAGGTTTTGGAGGTGAAAACAAAGAATATCTAATAGAGGCACTGTTAACATGTTAAAAAAGGCTCCATCTTTGAAGGTTTCTGAGAGATCTTTTGTCCTAAAACCAGTGAATTATTTATCTGCTTCACATGTGACCACATGATTCAGTTACTTAGGACTGAGATATTGTTAAAGGCATGTCGGGCTTCATCGTTTAATTACTTAAGGTATGTTAACCCTGACATGTCTGTCTTTTAAAGATAAGTGATGGGACAACACTACAATTTTGTTTTACAAAATAATCTGTGAGTTAACAACTAAATATGAATCACCATAAATCTGATAAAGGTTCTGCTGATTTTGATATGGTTTCATTCAGAGACATTTTTGTATTGTTCAAGAAAAAAGTCTGCTAAATTAGCTGACAGTAGGTAACCGTTTCTCTGATTGCTGTTTTCACACGAGACTGAACAGGAACATCATTAAACTCTATAACGCCAAACGTGTCATATTGCTACATGACTTTTAGAGCCTTCTACATCATCAGTGTGACATTTTCTTTCTTTAAATCCCATTGTATACAATTAATTACATGCAGTGCACAGATGATGCACAAGGGGGCAGTCATTAATTCACCTGTTGGCTCTCCAGTAAGTCTACAGGAATGCCACTTTTAAGGATTGAGACGTAGGTGGATTTTGAGGAAGAACTTCGCCAATTTTTGGTAAGAAAAAGATTTCAATTTCTGCTGAAACATCAACAAGAAGAGTTACTCTGTTGATGCAATGTGAAATTACTTCATATTTCACGTTTTAGTAAAACTTTTGAAAATGTGTGATCAAATTCGATACAGTGGGTTTATAAGGTCATGTAAATATACATCAGAGGAAAATTCAGAAAATTGTCTTTTCATTGAATTTCATGGATTATACACATCATCAAGCAAAATACAGTCTTTTTATTTTTCAAATTAACTGATTAAATGTTTAAATGGCATAATCTGGTGAACCACACATTTAGAATATGCAACTTCTTGTGTCATGATGATGCCATGGTTGCCATGGTACCCTTTCTGGTAACAAGAGTTGGGAATTCATATGATTTTTAGGATTTCGATTCCATTTTCAATTCTGCTTAATTATTTCGTTCTTTATCAATTCTCTTACTGCTTCTCAATTGGAAATGAAACTTGCAGTATTAACAGCAGAGGACCTGCTAACGTTGCCGCCGCTGCTGCTGTATGAGATTCAATCCGGAGCGAATCAAAAACGCAATTCTTCAAAGTACTCGCTGCTGTGTAGAAATGTTTCTGCATATTGGTCGTTTTTCGTCCATGATGAAAAATCCACTTTGCAAGAATTGCAAGTTGCCTGTTGTCGTCCTTTGTCGTGAAATGGAACCAAACTTTTGGCCGTTTGTGCCACTTGGGCGCCATGTTTCCTGCTGGCTGCACTGGTGAATGGCGTTACCACGCATGTTGCATAGCGATGATGTATGACGGTGATGTCATTCACACCCACTGGAATCGATAAGGGAATCATTTATAAAATTGCCAAACGATTGAAACACTGGGAACTGGTTCTAAACAGCAACCGGGTTTCGATTCCCGCCCCGACCAGTGACTTTCTTCTGCTTACTGATTTTCACTAAAAACTGACCAATTCAAAAAAGAGATACTCAATAATCTTTTTTATGTGTTAATGGATAACAATGGGTCGCAGACCAGCCATCGTTGACACTTACAAGGTCATGAGAGGCGTGGACCTTGATGACACGCTATCTGCATTTTACAAGTTCAGCGTCAGAAACAAAAGATGGTCCATGTATATTTGGGGGTTCACCATTACAGTGGCAGTCGTTTATGTATTGATGAGCTACAAGAGAGACTTGGAATAACTGGATCCCAAGCAGAATCCCCTTCCCCTGAGAAGGTTTCAGGCTTTAGTTCCCCCCCCCCCCCCCCCCCCCATGTGAGAAACGATGGCCTTGATCATTTCCCAACATGGAAAACATGGCAGATTCATGCAACAGGTCACTTTTCCAATGTCTGTGACAAAGAAAGAAACTGTTTTCAAGCCTTCCATCACTGAAGACAAAAAGCTTATGAAGCTTTCTGAAAGCTGCGTCGGTATACTTTAGTTTGTTTCCAGGGAGCTTACAGACGTGTATAAATCCCAGTAATACCCCTGATGACCTGTGGGGGCAGTGTGGAGCAGTATAGCTCATGTGTGACCAGAGAAAGGAACAAACAAGAAACTGAACTAATGCGCCTTTGAGGCAAGACTGAGAGAAGGTGTGTGTGGATACAAATGTCCAACATGTGTCCAGCTGAACATCGGGTCAAAGAAGCTTCAGGCAGGTCCACAGTTAAGAAACGTCCTCTCGAGCAAAGTTCAAAACATAAAGCAAAAAATGATTGATTATTCTAGCATCTTTGTTTTACTAATGTTTGGATTGGAAACGTCTCACATCAAACTAATATTTAGGCCCTTAAATGTGACATGTTCAAGATGTTGAACCCCTTCTGGTCCTGATATTGGAGGGGTGGGGGTGCAGCTGAGGTCAAGAGGTCGTCATAACAGCGTCCAACTCCCCACAAGGCCTTGGCTGCTCCTTCACAGCCTGTTCAAACATTCTGCTGTGGAAAATTAAGCTAAAAAGATTTAATTTACATCATATCATTTTGTGAAGGCTTCATGGAGTCAATGTGGCTGCAGAGCAACAAACTTTACTTTTCTGATATGAAGCTAAGTTGACTTATTGATGGTTGCCAACTTTAAACTTTAAATTTTATCACGATTGTTTTTTACACTGATTTTTGAGTTTAATTTGCAAGTTTGTGAACAGTGAAACCAAATCATTTCCTGTTGTACAACAACCCAACACAAAGCAGAAAAGGACAATTTAGGCCAAAGAACCTTTCTTGATTGGACGGTGGTTCAACAGGTTACTCGAAATATTGAGAAGATGCTGGACAATAAACTCACTAATATCCTGAAACCAGTCAGAGATGTTAGAAAAGCTGGATAAGCCAGTGGACAGACTGGGGACGGTGGAACAAGTGTCAGCCTTGGACGATCACACAGCAGCTAACAGACCACGGCTTGACTCGGTGGAGTCAGCGCTGAAAAAAACAACGGGAAAACTCCAGAATGATGAGAACCAGGGTCGACGGCAAAACGCCAGAATTAATGGACTGAAAGACGGCACTGAAGGCAAGAATCCAATCGTGTTTTCTGAGGCCCAGAGGTCTTGAAAGCCCATCTCTCTTTCCACAATGAAGGGAATAACAGACTCGGGGAAGACACTCCCCACTACCCAGTGTATCAACCCACCTGCCATCAGGTAAACTGCATCATCCGCCTCAAAATGACTGCTCACACAAATCAAAAAAGAAATAACAATGGACAGTGGGTACTATATAACATTAAAATAGCTTTCGTTTACTTGATAGTTTAAAGCATTTGAACATGAGTATATCTCAGTGTACTTGAGTTGCTGTTTATTACCATTATTTACACTATTTGTTGAATGCTGGCAGTATGATCAGGCCACAATCCAGATGAGGTGACCTGACATTTCCTCTCTTTCTCTCACTGTTTCTTTTGCTCCGCCCAGCCGAACTGTTATAGCTAGAATATGACAAGATTTTAGTTTTTTTGGTTTTCTTGGCTATGTTCTAGTCATGGTAGATAGGTCTTATCCAAGCTTTACAGGTTTGTGCTTGGATTGATTGTGTGTTGTTTGGTTGTCCAGGCAGTACTTTATATTAAAAGCATATGCAAACAATTTTACAAAGGAAACAAGACTAAACAGCATGATTTGATTTTACATTAGTGTCAATATTAAGTTTTGTTCCTGGAATATCAAGGGCTCCAACAATGTTGTCAAAAGGAAAGCAGTTCTAAACTATCTTATAAAGTAAAATGTTCAGGTTGTATTCCTCCAAGAAACGCATTTGAATGAGGAGGAGCACAAAGAATACCTGAGGGAATGGGTGGGAGAGGCATATTTTACATCTTATTCTCCAAATAAAAGGGGTGCAATTATATGAGTTCATAGATTGTTGCCATTTACAGCCAAAGATAGTTAACAAGATACAGATGGAAGGATAGTTTTAGTAAAAGGAGAACTACATGGAGATTCAGTATTATTAGGAAATGTGTATGCTCCTAATGTCTATGACCAGAACTTTTTTGCCTTCGAATCAGTAAAATTGCTGAAATGAATTGTTCAAATATAATAATTGGGGGTGATTTTAATTGTTATGTCTCTCCTTTTTTAGATATGGATCTCCCTCAGAAAGACCAGTCGAAATCAGGCCGAGCACTACGAAATGTTCTTGAGATATTTGGAGATACATGAACCCTAATGACAAAAATTATACATTTTATTCTCCACCTCACTTGTCATTGTCACGAATTGACTATATATTTATATCTGATCTCAGAGGCTATTTAGTAGGACAATCTGACATTGAGTGCATTGCCCTTTCAGAACCTGCTCCCATCACACTGGTAATGCAGCCTCTAAAGGCCCCTGCATTCTCCCTTTTTGAAGCCATAAGAACCAGAAGAAAATTCGGCAGTGACGTCAGCCAGCCGGCAGAACTGTTGGTGCTACGAGGAGAAGCTGTCGAACTCGCAGGCCACGCCCCCTCGCAGCAGGCCACGCCCCCTCGCAGCAGCAACACATCTGTGAAGCAGCGTTTTTAACTTTTCAACTGCACAGTTTATTTCTTGTCTCCAATGTTTTCAGAAATCCATTTCTCTGACCTGTTTCCGTAGTAAAACAGAGTTTTTGTCTGAGCGCCATGTCGGTTTGGTTTTAACCGCAGGAGCTGAATGATGCGTTCAGGTGCATCACGTAAGCCCGCCGTCCGACATGTGAACAAGCTGCGGGGCTCACACAGTCCTGAGATTACAAGTTAAATATGATTCAAATATGACTGATGGTCATTAGCGAGCCGGGACACGCATGCGCAGCACTCGGCACCGCAGAAGTTTCGGCAGTGCGGCTCCTACATAGTTCGGCCAGGACGGTTGGAACAGCCCAAACTAATTTCTTCGGCCAGAGGGAGCTGGACGAAGGAAATTCCGTCATTTTGTTCGCCAGGACCCCACACTGCCGAACTTTCTTCTTTTTCTTATGGAGGATGAATCTGCCTTTAGACCTGCAGAGCATCTTTCTATTGGAAAATGATTGCATCACTTTTTCATGATGATATTTTTATCAAATGTTTGGAAATGCAGACAGACCTCTACTTAGAGGTAAATGACTGCAATGACTCTGATCCAAGATTGGTGTGGGAAGTTTATGAAGCTTACATGCGAGGCATGAGTACATCATACTCGAGTAAGAAGAAAAAAGAGCGCACTCAAGAACAATCACGAATAGAAAAGAAAATCCAAAAGTTTAAGGAAGAATTTCTCAGATCCAAGTCAGATGCGGTGCTTAAAGAGTTAAAGGCGGAAAGGATACTGTTGACTAATTTACTCACAAAGAAGGCTGAAATAAATCAAATAAGTTCTTAACTCGTCTTGAAAGAAACTCTCCCTAAAAGGCTTTTATTTTGGCAATATCTGATGGGGACCACATCCGTCAAACAACAACACAAAGATTAATGAATGCTTTCAGAAATGTTATGAAAGGTTGTCTACCATCGTTTAACAATGAAAGATACCTGGTTTAACCAGAGGGGGCACTGGATCTAACTTTCAGGACTGGTATGAAGCAGGAATTTACCATATTTATGATCTTTGGGATAGAAGAAGATTTAAATGTAAAACATTTGAGTACTTACAGACGACATACAAAAGAATTTTTCAAATACCTTCAGGTCAGACATTATATACGAAAATGGATTTCCCAGAAGACTTTAACTTATTGTAAAAAACTATTATAGATAGTATTAAACAAGGCCACTTTGTCTCTATTCCAAGTTGAACCTCTGAATACAGACAGATTAACAATCCGACAGAAATGATGGGAAACCCAAATATAAACAACAATAGGCACAGAAGTATGGGAGGACATTTTACTTTTACCTTGAAAAATATCCATACGTAACTGATTTAGAGAAATGTAGTACATCTTACAAAAGGTCTATATATCTCCACATATGTACAGTAAATCTACTGCAGGGGCCTCTCCAAACTGCCCAAAATGTAAGAATACTTTAGGAATACGATTTCACTGCCTCTGGGAATGTGAAAAAATTCAACGATTTTGGCAAATTGTATGTACTTAGGTTTTGAGGTTGGTGTGAGAATTAAGCAGCAATTCTAGCCTAATCCACTATCATGTAAGATCATTAAGATCAAGTAAGAACAATGTTCTCCTTACGATGGGCCGAAAGGCTGTGATGACCAAATGGGTAGGAGATGAACATCATTCAATACATGTTTGGAGGTCTTTCACTACATTTCTTTGGAAAGACCAAGATTTGCTATTAACGATCAGAAGGACCTCTCCACAGTGTTGGAGTATCTGGGAAATCAGAGAGTAACTTTCTGAAATGTTTGCCCTTATAATGACTTTTGAGTTTACTGCTGTGGTTTTAATTAGAATTTTTCGATAATGTATATTTGTACTGTGCTGGGCTGTTACAATTTCGAAAATGTTAAATAAAAAGAATGTTAACAAAAAATAAATCCAACAGCTTTAGAGCATTTTACTGCTCAGAGTTTTTCTGTCCTTCTAAAAAGGAAGGAGTTATGACGGATCACGTCTGAACGGTGTTTGTGCAACGCAGCCACGGGCAAATCACCGTTGTTGTGCTTTGTCGTCCAAGATAAAAATAAAAAAAAAACGATTTCCACACGATGGAGGTGAAATTTCCTTTCGGGATCAACTCCTCGTTTCTCTATTAGCCACGCCTCCTCACTACACAACCAAAACACACGCTCATAATTCACTGTGATTGGTTGGCCAGGTACACGTGCAACATCTGATGCATCGGCATAGAACTGCAACATCTAGAATGTTGTACGTGTTGTAGTTCTATTCTGCAGGGCTGCCGCACAGCATAGAACTGCAACATCTAGAATGTTCTACAGACGATTCTGGGATCGCTCTGCTTTGTCAGTATGTACAGCGTACCCCTATTTAAACCTTGACAAACACAAAATGGAAATGTTCATCTGTTAATCTTTTTGACATGAAAAAATAAATCTCATGCACTCTGCATGGAAACATAATTTATGACAGTATATTGTGCAAGTTGATATCACAATGACAATAAATTATGTTGCGCAGACTTCATAAATCACCTGTGGTTTGCTGTCTGGAACATCCCTGAAATCTTTTGATTCATTCACGTTCTCAGTTAATGTGTGAAAAGCAAAAAACAGATTATGCAAGGAATCTTTTCTGAGTCATAAGGCGTCCTGACTCACCACTTTCCATCGATCTTTGACCATGCAGTTTGGCGGCAGGATGTCGGCCTGCTCGGACGTCCCGTTCATGTTGGCGTGGTCCTGGAGACCAGGGACTAGGCACTGCATCTGCCAGCCAGACAGAACACGAGCAGCTCCCAGCTTAAAAGAGCCATTTATCTGTGAGAAGGAGGAGGGGGGAAGACAGGAGCAGAAAATTAGAAAAGACAAAAGAAAAGGCAACAGTGAGTACAGTGGTAAACTCAGCTTGACACTGGAAACCAGCCCGTCTGTTCACGTCCCTGTTAGTGGAGAATAACAACATCCAGTACATCAAGAAGCATTCAGAGATGGCAAGCTGCCATTAAAGGCCATTCTTCAGCTGGGACAGGCCACAGGCTGGTGGTGGAGGAGGTGTTTGGGCTTGGGAGGGGGATGCACTTGGGTTGAGGTGGGCAAATGGTATTTGCAGTGACTGGAGCAAATATACCTGCAGAGGAAGCAGCCGGAAGCAGCTCATATCCTGACAGTTTGGTGCTGCAGAGCCCAAACCAGTGAAGAACAGGAAATCTTCTGAACCATTGAGAGATAACTCAAGCAAATTTTGATGCGAAACTAAAGCGGACTTCATGAAAAAAAATGTAATAATTTAAAAAAAAGACATGCTCAAGGCCTATTTCAGAGCTTTTTGTACTCACAATGAAAAAACCATTACAGGCTTTTAAACTTGCTTGGTTTGAAATTCTCTCTCCTCACGTGAAACACTAAACATCCAGAGAGGCTCAATGTGTCTGGCAGACATGGAGAAACGTCTGGAGAAGAGGCTGTAAAACCTTTACTTTCCCTGGACTGTCGAAAGATGTAGAAGAAGAACGTGAAGAAGATTAGTGCTGCTGACTTGATTGTTCTAATGTCAATTATTTGCCAGTAAATCTTTTCAAATTTAAAGTAAAATACAAACCTGAGATATACTGAAAAAGTGCTCATTAGATCCAAGGTTTGTATTTTACTTTAAATTTGCAGTACTGATGTTTAAAGTGTGGATTTAGCAGGTTTTGTCTTTATTCCAGTGGTTCTACAGATGTGTGCAACCTGCAACTGTGCAGCCCCTCTGGAGTGGCTTTACAGATCATATGGCATGGCCCACCAAAATAAAAGTTCAGTCCTGTTCTTAGCTGAAATTAGCATCATATTCGAACATATCACATAAGTTATTTAATTTTACTTTTCAAATTTCATATAACTACAACATAAAGTAGTTTTGGTAAATAAAGCACAAGTTAAAACACGATTTAATTTTGCATTTACCGTCATTTTGACATTTAAACATGTTTTGTGGCTCAAGATGAATTTTACTTTGTGGAAAGTTGGAGGAAATGTCTCTTTTGGTACGTCTGCACGATGCTAAGCTAACCCGCTGCCAGCTTCACACTTGACTCCAGAATCCTACAGTTTATCAGAGCCTTAGAAGTTGTTGTTTTTTTAATAGTAAAAGTAAAAGTAAGCTATCGTCATCACCATTTCAACAGTCTGTGTGTACATCGCCAAAGACCGAACTGCAAATGAAAATGAATGTGAAGAATTTTAACTAAGAAAAGTACATTCCATTCACAGAAATTTAATTATTTGTGAACTCATTTCAACTAATTGCAACCCATAATTATTTCAGAGGCCTGTACTACAAAGCAGGATTAACATAACCGGATAGCTCTCTATTATCTGGTTTGACAAAGCCAGACGTGCAATCCTTGATAAGTGTTACTAGGAAGCAGGTCATCAACTCGGCAATTCAACCCAGGGTTTTCCCATCAGGATCAGCGCGCATTCACATAAAAGGGGCGGAATCTGCAGTGTCTGACCAATCGAAAAACCCTGCACAACAGCTTATGTAACGGAGGAGCAAACAATTATTCTTTAAAAATATTAAGAATTCAGACACATCATCCAGCCAAAGCCAGGAAGAAATGCTGGCAGGAAATCTCCGACGCTGTTAATGCGTGCCTGCGTACGATCATACAATATTAAATCATCAGAAAATGTAACTGCGCAGCACTCTCACTCAATTTCACTTTGTACCAGCACAGACGTTAGAGGCTGAGCTTCCTCTCTGCTCTTTCTTTAAGGGCCTTTCACATTGGATGGTCCGAGACTCGGTTCACTTGTGGGTGGGGGTGGGGGTGGGGGTGGGGGTGGGTGGGTGAGAATTTTCACACTTCCTTTGATTCAGTGGTTCACATTCAGTTTAGAGACCGGACCAAAGCATCTGTAAAATGTCATGCATTTACAACAGTTGCTAGTTTGGGGGCGCTGTCGCCTGACACGAACACTGTCCAGAGAGGAAGTAAAGAAGAAACACGGCTGATTGGTTGGTCCGAACCGAAAGAGGAAGTCCCGCCGCTTCAGCCTGTGGTGGCTAATGGGTAGCCACAAACAACCGCGATATATAGTCTTCAGACCAGATACCAATAAGCGCTTTTTTCACTACTTCTTCCTCTTTACTTCTTCCTCACTACTCCACGTCTGCCCGCAAGATATTTTCCAACTTTTTCTTTCCGTGTCTGAATTTTCTGATTCGCAAGGTTCACCATTTGTTTACTACCCAGAATGCATTGTGCACGTTACGTCCTCCCCAATCCTCTCACCCCACCCGCTACGAAGATCCCTTGTAAAGGAACCACTTCCTCACTACTCCAAGTCTGTGCACGAGCCATTTTCCAGGAGAAAACAAATATTACAGGACTCCTGCTTTTTTTTCTGCATCTTCCCAGAAAGTCCCTGAAGAGAACTCTGGTCCGCATCGAACAGGGGAATGTGAATGCGCCCAGTGGCGGTGCACAGTGCGCCCCTGTTGAGTGTGCACCCTGGGCAGCTGTCCACTTCGCCCATAGCAACATCACCCACTGAATGCGCCCTTAGTTTATATTTTCCATTGAGTTCTTTTGAGGCTCTGTCGCCGGTGTGAGTGCATTTTGTGTTGGAACATCAATTCCTTACCGTGACGGCACGAGTAGTTGTGTACTCCATAAATTCATGTTTCGCAATTTATGCCAGGTGTGACCACTATTATTAACCTCATTATTTCAGATCAACCCTCATGGACTTGAACAACAAAAATGTTTCAAAACGCTCGGTGACAAGGCTTTATTTTATTATGCCAAATGGATAGCCTATCCCTAAAAACTATTCCTCTCCTAAGTGCTCTTCTCATGATCCTCGCGCCAATCAGGATCTTCTAAGAGTGGGCAGGTCATCTGATTGATCAGGCAGAGCGTTTATCTTCATTGATCCAGAACATAACCTGCAGGTTCGCCGTTCAGCGTAAGTTATCATGGTGATTTGCCCCGTTGAAGTGAACCAGTCGCAGCATTGAAAACCCAGGGTTAATCCTGAAGTTAACTCGATAAGAGAAAATCCAGCTTCGTAGTATAGACATCAGGTCTGAAGTTAGAAAATCAAGAAAATGTGAACAAACTACTCTTATTGTGACAGAGTTATCTGGAAGTACCAATCCCAAAGCTCTTGGACACTAAGATCATATATTTAGTGTTTATTTATCACAGTACTTCCCAATGTTGCTGTATGTATAACATACCCTGAACATGGTGCAGTCCTGCAGAAAGTCCACCGACTAAAAAAGTCATAAAATCATCAGCAGGTCGCACACCACAGAATAAAAAGCACCTCTGAGCCTCTGCTGTGAGGCGACATTCATGGTGTATGAGCTTTCAGCAGATTTCAAAGAACCCATCTTTATTTTAAAGTGATGCAAGTCTGTTCCCAAACCATGCTGTCGAGCATGCAAAGCCACGAGCCATCATTAGTGCATGCAGAGCTCAGGCAGACATCAGGATAAGTGGTTGTGCTTCCAGTACGGTCACGTCTCAAGGAAAAGCCCCGGGGGCAGGATGGGGAGGGGGGCAGCTTCTGTGCCCCTGCAATGTGAAACATGCTCCTGACCGCACCACGAAGACCCCAACACGATGCATGTGTCCCGGTCCACACAGTGAGGTCCACTGCTGCTGCTCACTAACAACTCTACTCCTCCAGGTCTGGAAGGAACTTGCTTCTGTGGATTGAGCAGCAGGCCACAAAGGAAAGCTCTGCTGCTCAATCCACGAGAGCATGTTTCAATACGAAGAAAATAAAGAGGATTTCCAATGGAGAAGCTTGAAACAACATTGTTGCAACAAAATGATGGAGCAAACACACATTTCCTCCCTGCTGGTTGGACTTTATCATTGATGGACGACAAAGACAGTTTAGACTCATGTCTCACTATCGTCACAATAGTGTTTGATACCTTGAACATGCTCTGTGATGCTTCTACGATAACACCGTCATATTCTCACTTTCACTTGGAAACTGAATGTAGAAACTGTAAGATGCAAAAGTGTTCTTTTTTATTTTTGAGAAATACTTCCATTTTAAATGTGATACCACCAAGTTTGAAAAAGTGATTTCATGAAGCTGGAAATGTCTAATGTGAGCATCAAAGGCCTTTTTAAAAGCCTTTCACTAAATGTTTTTTTATCTGCAGTGACAAAACATATTTCACTTTCAAAATGAGAAAATGGCTGCCATTTAAACTTTCGTTAGATTTACAAAAGCTGGAGTTTATGTTACATTTGGTAGTTTTTTCATGTTAAAGCTACAGGGAAGTTGTTTTGGCTTTTTATAATTTACATTGTCGAACAAATCAGAATGGACATCAGGTGGACCAGTTTGAGCCCCTGGGCCTCATGTTTGACACCATCAATGTGGAGTGACTCATGAATTGTGAAACTTTGAGTCTTTGTTTTATGACCGTTTGAAAAGTTGAATGTCTGAAAGAGCGAGTTCCTCCTCCTCCTCCATAATCCTGAGATATTGTTTTTTCTCCATTTTGAAGATTAAACATGTATTGCAGCTCCGGAATGGTAAAAACTGAAATATTGTAGAACTCTTGACCAGATCCAATCCACCTTGTGCAAGTGGAGAAGTGGAGAGGCTGTGTGGGGCAGCAGCAGCACTGTGTTCGACTCCCTGACAGGGTCCACCTCTTTCCATCAGTGCTGGTGGCAGGATGGGGTGGGAGGCGGGGCGGTGGGGGAAGGGGCGCACTGCCAGAAGCTGAGTTTGCACAGTTGCAGATTTGATCTAGTGACGCGGCACAGAGCTCACCATAGTTCTGAGCTCCCGGAAAACCTGACGGCTTACAACAAATCCTGAGTGGGACAAAGCCCTTCCTGTTCCTGAGTTAGCCTAAAAGCCAAAACAGAGGGCAAAGTTAACCAATGAGGATGAGGAGCTGTGCATGTGTGTTGTAGATGTATATGTGTGTGCGCGTGTGTGTGGTTGGGGGGGCTTAATACACTAATCCTAATCATGGGGGCATTTATACACATTTTCATCCAGCTGGAAGCTACAATAAAGACCACAAGGACATTCAGAGGGTCCTCACCTGTTTAACACACACACACACACACACACACACACACACACACACACACACACACACACACACACACACACACACACACACACACACACACACACACAAAATGTAGAAGCTGATTCTTTACAACGAGAAGCAGAATAACAGTGACACTTTCAAAAGTACCTGGATGTTCGCCTGAACAAAAACAAGACTGGACTGTAAACCCCAAAAAGTCCAGCGCAAACTCCACCTGCTGCACCGACTGAGGTCATTCGGTGTGCAGGAAGGCCTCCTAAGGACATTTGATGAGTTTGTTGTGGCATCAGTCATCTATTATTGTGTGAATTGCTGAGGCAGTAGCATCACGGCTGCTGAGATGAAGAGCCTGAACAAATGGGTGACGACTTGTACAAACATCCTCCTACATATGCTGACATACTTATTTATACTTAGCATTTCCTTACATATGACTCTCCTAACATTACCTACCTCCTTACACAGGTACGGGGGAAAACAAAGAAAGTAAAGGGTGAAGAACTTTAATTGAAATAATGCATTTTATTTGAAGGCGCCTTTGAAGTCACCCAAGGTCACCTTACAAAGAATAAAAGCATAAAAGATCAAGGACATCAATAAAACAAACCATCAACTGATAAACAAGGGAAGTGCACAAGTGAGACTTGGAAGACTTCAGTAGTCCTCTTCTTCCTAGAAGAAGAAAAATGTTGTCATTTGTCAGCGGCTGTCTCCGCAAAATCCTTGACATAAGACGGCCCGAGAAGATTTCAAATCAAGAGCTGCAGCAACACAAGAGACAACTACCTCCAGCCATGGACGCCAGAATAAGAAAGTGGGGTTGGATTGGCCACACCCTGAGGAAGGAGGAGTCGAACATCACCCGGCATACCCTGTGTTGGAACCCGTCTGGCAAGAGAAGACGTGGGCGATCCAGAAACATCTGGCATCACTCCTGTGAGGTCGAAATGAAAGAAGCTGGCTTGGCTGATACTCCATGGTTCGGATGTCGAAGAATAGAAAGAAGTGGAGGGAACTCGTTGGTAGCCTGTGCTCCGCAAGGAACGGACAGGCTTAAGTCCAGTAAGTCATAGATGCAGTCTAGGAGGTTGCTGAACCTCATCCAGTTGGGCAGTGGTTTGAAAGCCAAAGATATTGTGGTCTCCACTTGATGCAGAAAAGGCCTTTGATACGGTTGAGTGGCCTTTTTTATATAAGGGACTGTCCAAATTCAACCTGGGAGATAACTTTATTAAATGGATTTCTCTTTTATATGATTCTCCTCGAGCATCAGTTCTTACAAATGGCTTGAAGTCACCTACATTTCTGGTTGGGCGTGGCACCCGTCAGGGGTGCCCTGTCTCCCCGCTTTTGTTTGCTCTTGCAGTAGAGCCTTTGGCAGAGGCGATACGGAGCGATCCTCTGGTGACAGGTATCAATGTAGGCCCCTTTAAGCATATAATTTCACTCTACGCGGATGACATTTTCCTATTCTTGAGCAACCCTGAAGTCTCCATCTCAAAAGTTATTGAGATCATTAAAACTTTCGGGCAGTTCTCAGGCTATAGAATTAATTACACCAAATCATAATACACGTTGGGCATCAGATAGCTCTGCCCCTTTACGACGGTCCCCTTCTGGGTTTGTCTATCTGGGTATATACATAACTCCATCCTTCTCTGGTCTCTATAAAGCAAACGTCCTACCTTTAATCCGCAGAATTAAAGATGATTTGGAATGCTGGACTTCCCTCCCATTATCTTTATTGGGTAGAATAAATCTTTTTAAAATGAACATACTCCCTCGGCTGCTTTCTGTTTTTCAAATGATTCCAGTTCTTTTGACTAGAAAATCAATCTCCATTTTAAACAGTTCATTGTCTTCCTTTTTATGGAAAAATAAACAAGCCAGATTAAAACTACAGAAGCTACAGCTCCGATTTGAAGAGGGTGGTCTGGCTTTGCCCAATATCAAATACTACCAATTAGCTTCCCTGGGCAGGTATCTTTGGGAATGGGTTAGAAATTACCCGAAATCTACCTGGCTCAACATAGAAGCTGCCCCCCTGGACCAAATCCCTCTTTGTAATATTTAGTATGTTTCTAAAAAAATGGGTTTCAGAAAAAGTGAGGGGCAATTTCCTCCTCCTGGACACCTTGAGGGTATGGAGAGCCACTAGGAAGATTGAGGCTCAGGAAGAGTGTCTTTCTACTCTTACCCCCATTTATTTAAATCCAGACTTTCCCCCCGGCATTGTAGACTCTGCATTCTCTCTCTGGTCAGACAAAGGTATTTGCACCATAGCAGACTTAGTGGCTAATGGTATTATTAAATCCTTTAACCAGCTCAAGGTTAAGTTTAACCTTCCCGCTACACACTTTTTTCGGTATCTACAGGCTCAGAGTTTTGTCTCCTCAAAATTAAGGTTACACTCAAGGGGGTTCTCTCCATCTTCTGTAGAAAAAGTTTTGCAGGATCCCACCCCTCGAAAATTAAAAACCAGGTTTTATAATGCTCTTTGTCCACCAGCGGAGGGTGTGTACCCTCTGAAGTCACTTTGGGAGGCTGACTTTGGTACAATAATCCCAGATGATGAATGGAGACATGTCTGCCTTGACTCACCTGGTTGTCTGTCCACTAACAAGGTTAAGGAAATGCAATTCAAAATTATTTACAGGCTTCAAATTACACCACTGTTATGGAATAGATTCAACCCTTCTTTTTCAAAGTATTGTAATAAATGTAAGTTCATTGAGGGGACATACTTCCACTGTATCTTTGACTGTCCTTTCATTAAAATGTTTTGGAAAAATGTATGTAAATAAATGTCGGTAATATTTGGTAAAAAAGTAGATCTTAAGCCTGTATCTTGTATTCTTGGTTTGCATTCTGCTCTGAACCTCAATCCCAACATGATTAAACTCCTTGATGTCCTTTTGTTTGGTGCTAGAAGATGCATCTTACTCAAGTGGATCTCTGACAAACCTCCTCAGCTCTCAATGTGGGTACAAAGTATAATAGAACTCTTACCCCTGGAGGCAATGACCTACAGGCTCCAGGACAAACCCGCTTAATTTTATAAAATATGGGACCCCTTCTGAACCTATACTGGACTACAGAAGGCACAGACCTTGCGAAGAGGCCTTTATGGTCTTATTTGGACCGACATTCCTAAAGAGGCTCGTACTAAACTTGTTTTCAACCCCTAATCAAGCCGAAACGCTGTTACTCTTTACTGCCTGAAGTCTTGGATTTGTATGGAAGCGAATGTGGCTCAAAAATCAATTTGAAATGTATTAACAGAAATGCTTTTTGATTTTCAGATTGAACTGCATTTTTTGAGTCATAAATACAAATTAATCATCAATCATCCCAAATGCATTCAATTTTCTTATACAAGACTGCTAATTCTGTGCCTTAACTAAAATGACGTTTAAGTTTTAATTTTCAAAAGATGCCCCAGCAAATAGTGAACAAAATTAATTTTGAAATGTCCAATTTGAAAATTAAAATGCATTAGCAGAAATAATTTTTCATTTCAAGGTTCTGGCTGCAGAACTAATTATTAATGCATCATCCAAACTGCATTTTCATTTTCTTATTCAGGAGGCACATGTTGTAGCAGAACTCAAAACAAAACCTAAAGAGGGAATCGCTTTTTCACTTTCACGTCCGCCGCGCAAAAAAAGGATAAATTTCAATTTGACTTCACATTTCCAAACGGCGCAGGAGAGTGACGTCAGTCGCCGTCTCCTTCCTCTGATTGCCTCGCGTCTGAATGGTGAAACCAGGAAATCTGATAATGGGTTGCGGTTTCCCCCGTGGTTCCCCCTTGGTTCCCCCATTGCTCCCCCGTGGTTCCCCCATTGCTCCCCCGTGGTTCCCCCGTGGTTCCCCCATTGCTCCCCCGTGGTTCCCCCTTGGTTCCCCCATTGCTCCCCCGTGGTTCCCCCGGTTCAGCTGCCCGAGTCTGGTGTGTCTTCAGGAATCTTGGGTGTTTCTTTCAGTAACTTCTCTAGGAAAGCACTGATGTTGTGGGGCTGCTATGGCTCGGTTGGTAGAGCAGTTGTCTCCCAGTCAAAAGGTTGCAGGTTTGAATTCCCTTGTGCACATGTTGAAGTGTCCTTGAGCAAGACACTGAACCCCCATGATGGGCTGAGCACCTTGCATGGCTTAGCTGTCATAATCATGGTCCTTGGTTAAAGAAAAAAGCTTCCAATTCTTTGAAACATTGCAGTTGATGTGTAATAAAAATAAAAAGAAAGAGAGAGAAAGTTCCCATTTAAAAACCGGGGCGAACATTTACTGAGTTTTTTCTAATGTGACACAGAAGATTGCACAGTACTCAATGTCACATCTTCCAAACTTGTTTTGGTCTTCAGTTGCTCAGTACATAGATATATTGATTAAGAGTAAAATACCTGAAAGTACGCAGCAGTCAGTGATTGATGAAAACGTGTGGGTGAGCTCTGAGTGCACAGAAATAGACTGCTGGCTTTAGGAGTGCCTCACAATATTCACATTATGCCTGTGTGTGTGTGTGTGTGTGTGTGTGTGTGTGTGTGTGTGTGTGTGTGTGTGTGTGTGTGTGTGTGTGTGTGTGTGTGTGTGTGTGTGTGTGTGTGTGTGTGTGTGTGTGTGTGTGTGTGTGTGTGTGTGTGTGTGTGTGTGTGTGTGTGTGTGATTACTGAGTTATAAATTGAGACCACTGATTGTAAAGGAGTCACATCATGTGACAACACACTGAAGAAAAAAAACCTCTCACACTCAGGCCCTGTTTACACGGCAACGTTTCATGTGACAACACCTAATCCGCAAAAAAAAAGTGGGTGTGTTTCCACTGCAGCAGCGGACACAGAGACAACGATGTAGTTAGTATGCCGGGCCACTGGAGGGCGCTGTTGCTTGATTTTGTAATGAAACTACACAGACGTGTGCAGAGAACAAAACACTATAAAGGTGAAGAAAATGGAGAGAACCTGACATCCTAGTGGACTGATGAGGAACCGGATGATATCAGGGAGAGTCTCAACTATTAAACTACTGATCTGGACCATAAAACTAGAATATGGACCGCGGGTCGTACCACTACGGGTCGTACCACTACGGGTCGTACCACTACGGGTCGTACCACTGTGCGGCCGCCATGTTTGTTTACAACTGGATGAGCAGGAGGGAGGGGGAGATGAGCAGTAACAGGCTCTGTAGCCTCCATCAGTCTCAGCAGGAGGGATTTGCACCGTGAAACAATCTTTCCACTTTGGGAGCCGGATTAAAAACTTTGTGGATACAGTGGATCAGAACACTGGTGCCGTGTAAACGGACCCCCCCAAAAGGGAAGGAAGTTTTGCGGATACACTCTAATTTGTTGTCGTGGAAACGGGGCCTAAAGCTGATCATTATAATCTGAGTGCAGCATCTTCAGAGATCCATACTACTTTATCTGCTCTGTCATATTTTAATCATCACATTAGTGAGAAATCCTGATCTGTGACCACATAAACACACAAAGAGCCCCAATTATCAAACGTGTGAAATGTTGTCACACTTCTGGAGAATGGTTCCGTTCCATTATTCCTCCTCTGCTGTTTGTCATCATCACTGACTTTGTTTAGCTCCTAAACAGCTCATGTTTCCATAAGAAGGCATGCCAATGTCCTTTAGATATTTAAACCAAAGGTATATTGTTGCCCTCAAACGTCCTTTAAAGAGCAGAGCTGTCAAACTGGAAAAAAGTGAAAAGAATGAGGAACCTCTGAAGATGCCGGCTCTTCCTCTCATTGTGAAGCAGAATTCACCAGCGTTGGATTGTTCACCACTAATAGTGAAGGTGAACTGGGATAAGACCGTCGTGAGGCAGGTTATTTTACCCTACTGATGATGTGCTGCTGCAATAGTAATCCTCCATCCAAGCCTCACACTGTGATTTTAACAATCAATCTCTCGTCGTCACGGCTGCTCAATAAGACGAATGTAAATAATAATGTCTGCAGACTCTGTGAACACAAAGTGACGAGCAGCCGGGATTGGTTGCGCGATCACGTTTTGCATAATCGCATTGACTGCTTGCGTAATACGCAATCGCAGAACAATAGCACGTCCGAAAAATACGCAGAAACAAAGTGTCAGCGTTGTGGCATTAGGAAAGAAATCCCCAAAGAGAGACAGAGGACAATATGGACACGGTGGAGGCTCAGAGAGAGGCAGAGGACAATATGGACACGGTGGTCGCTCAGAGAGAGACAGAGGACAATATGGACACGGTGGTGGCTCAGAGAGAGACTGAGGACAATATGGACACGGTGGTGGCTCAGAGAGAGACAGAGGACAATATGGACACGGTGGAGGCTCAGAGAGAGACAGAGGACAATATGGACACGGTGGAGGCTCAGAGAGAGACAGAGGACAATATGGACACGGTGGAGGCTCAGAGAGAGGCAGAGGACAATATGGACACGGTGGTGGCTCAGAGAGAGACGGAGGACAATATGGACACGGTGGAGGCTCAGAGAGAGACGGAGGACAATATGGACACGGTGGAGGCTCAGAGAGAGACGGAGGACAACCTGGAGTAATGTTGCAAAGGAAGCTTGAAATAAGTAGTCGTTAGCATCTACTAGCATTTTAGATTTGCACTTCCTGTTCTGGTCTTTTATTTTCCAACTAAACACTCAATGTAAATGAACTAAACAGGCTGCAGGTCGCCGCAGCTCCATTCACCCAAACATCTGACACTGTGGAGTATTGATCGCAGGCTTACGAGCACCAACTCGGCCGTCTGAAGAACCTTGCACCCGGCGCCGCGTACGGCCACCAGCTGGAGCGCCGACCACAGATTTTACTACGATTCTCCCATCTTTCATCTCTGACGGCCCAAATGGCCCGGTGTATTTGAGCCTTAAGGAACCTCTAAAGAACCTGTGAGGAATCTTCTCTGATCTTTTATGTCAGAAATTGTCTAATATTAGTCATACTTTCTAGTTTAGATTTGCATCAAACTGAAACTTTGGCTCAGTGGCTTAGAGCACAGCAGGAATACTGACAGCAGGAATACTGACAGCAGGAATACTGACAGCGGGAATACTGACAGCGGGAATACTGACAGCAGGAATACTGACAGCAGGAATACTGACAGAAGGAATACTGACAGAAGGAATACTGACAGAAGGTATACTGACAGCAGGAATACTGACAGCAGGAATACTGACAGAAGGATTACTGACAGCAGGAATACTGACAGAAGGATTACTGACAGCAGGAATACTGACAGAAGGAATACTGACAGCAGGAATACTGACAGAAGGTATACTGACAGCAGGATTACTGACAGCAGGAATACTGACAGCAGGAATACTGACAGCAGGAATACTGACAGAAGGAATACTGACAGAAGGATTACTGACAGCAGGAATACTGACAGAAGGAATACTGACAGCAGGAATACTGACAGCAGGAATACTGACAGAAGGAATACTGACAGAAGGATTACTGACAGCAGGAATACTGACAGCAGGAATACTGACAGAAGGAATACTGACAGCAGGAATACTGACAGAAGGAATACTGACAGCAGGAATACTGACAGAAGGATTACTGACAGAAGGAATACTGACAGAAGGAATACTGACAGAAGGAATACTGACAGCAGGAATACTGACAGCAGGAATACTGACAGAAGGTATACTGACAGCAGGAATACTGACAGAAGGTATACTGACAGCAGGAATACTGACAGCAGGAATACTGACAGCAGGAATACTGACAGCAGGAATACTGACAGAAGGTATACTGACAGCAGGAATACTGACAGCAGGAATACTGACAGCAGGAATACTGACAGAAACAGAATGTGGAAAATAGAATAATATACATATAATTACTTTTGTACAAAAGATCTATTGTGAACCTGAACACGTTTATGTTTTCAAAGACAAATATATTTTATATTTTATATTTTATAGGAGCACTTTTTTGTGCTTCATTACCCAAATTACAGCGTGTCACCCCCACAGGACGACTTTCACCCCACAAACTCAGAACTACTGCAATCTGTCCCTTTATAGAGGACAGAGTGGACCTGAACCAAACTGGTTCTGGTATGTTTGTTTGGAATGTTTGACATCCCTGCTTCAATGTGTCAAAACTCACCAACACTACCAAATTAAAATATTAAATATAACACACTGAATACATCAATACAACAGTAAACAAAAAGGAATTTAGTTGAACTCATCATTAGTAATGTTAAGATTACAACCTGTTGTTAATACTCCCAGTGCACAGCAGCTGATGTATTTGGGAATGCTGCTTCTACCACTGTAAGACCTTCTGACTGTGACCTACAAGGATGCGGAACAATTATGGCTCGATGTGTCTTATTTATTAAAACCTGTGAAACCAATGTTTATACTCAGGCACCAGAATGAGGGGGGAACCATGTGGGCCGCAGGCCTTCTGTCAGCCCGTTTGTTGTATGATTATAAATATTGAAGTGTTATAAACTACATGTATGAGTGTGACTGTGTTTATTTAACAGTGACACTGTGTATGTGGCTCCTTTACAGTCAGTGGTGTCAATTTATAACGCACGCACACACACGCGCACACACACACACACCGCCCCTTCTGCAGCTCTGCAGTCAGTACTGCCCCGCTGTGCGCATGCGCAACTCCACATCCTGCTGATCAATGACTATGGCCCGGACTGACCTGAAATATGACTTTAGAGATCATCCTCACGACATCAATCCTCTCCAAATGTTTCTGATCCGCATCAATCACTCACTCACATCCGCCCAAAGCCCCCCTGCAGAACCCCCTGCGGCGGGGAACGCCCCCTCCCCCCACCCTCCACCCCCCACCTCCCAAGCTCTCCGGGCCACACCTGGTCCGGATCAGGCCTACCTGGCGCACCGTCCGTTTCTTTTCCGCCTTTTGGGAATCTTCATCTGGGATTTTATTTCGGCACAAAACGCCGTGGTCCAAAAAACCCACCGTTCCTCTGAAAGGGGGCCGTGGTTCGGGCCTCAGACTCCCCCCTCCCGGACTAAGCCCCTACAGTCCAGGGTAAGAGCCGGGCCAGACCGAATCCAGAGCGCCAGCAGAGCCGCAGCACATCCCAGTCCAGAGCAGCGGAGCTGGCTGCAAAGCTTAGCGGCGACCCGGGGCCGTGTCCTCCATCCGCAGCTCGGCCGGAGGAGGAGGAGGAGGAGGAGGAGGAGGGCTGGCTGGAGGACTGCTCCTCCCTGTCTGCCGTCGGATGGAGCACACTGTGGGCGGAGAGCGGAGGCTGGAGCCGCCTGGAGCGGAGGCTGGAGGCCGGGCTGAGGGAGGCGGTGTGCGGGGTCCGGTGGTCGGGCTCCGGCCTGTTTGTCCGCACTGCAGCTCTGCGTCCGTCTGCGTCAGTTGACGTTACCAGCACCTCCTCCACATCCGGTTCGGCACTTCAAAATAAAAGTACTCCTTACTGTAACTTCCGGTATTCAAAAAAACGTCAAAAACCTCTAAAAACACTTTACACTGTTAATAGCAACCTTTCAACAGCATTTTAAAAAACATTTTACACTGTTTATAGATACATTTCAAAAACTATTTTTTTTTTACTTTGTTTATAGCAACCTTTCAACTACAAAAAAACTTTTTTCACTATTTACAGCAACTTTGCAACAACAAAAAATATTTTACACTGTTTATTACAACCTTTCAACCACGAGTTAATCAAACACTGAATTAGAAGAGAAGTGACAGAGTTAAAAATCAAACTGAATGAGAAGAGAAGTGACAGAGTTAATAATCGAACTGTAAATTAGAGCCTCTCTGAAATGGGTAAGGGAAAAAGATTTAGGGATTCCTTTTGATCACCAGGATTTGGCAAAAATATGTGCTAATGGTGGTACTTTCTCCAGAGACCTAAGAGTGAGACTAATGCAGTTTAAAATATTACACTGCTTTTATTGGACACAAAGTAGATTATTTAGAATGGGGTTGCTAGATTCAACAAATGTAAACACTGTGATGGTTCTTTAGACGTGCTGTGGTCTTGTCCACAAATCCAATTGTTTTGGATGAGAATGCATAATTTTATACAAAATGTACCAGGTGTACACTTTGATTTCTGTTCATCATTGTACGTTCTTGGACACTGAAAGGTTTTGCTGAACTTGCCTAATGCAGGAATACAGAAATGGGGCAGATACATTTCAATGATGATTGCATGAGGAAGGGATGAAGGTAGATCCACAACTATAAAACAGAACCTCAGTTTTTTGGGGGTTTTTTTTAGTAGCAAAGAGTCAATGGTCTCCCTCTGTTCGTTCTGTTGGGTGGGGGGTTGTGTTTTTGTAGCGTTTTATTGATATGTACATATAATTGTGTCTTGTTAATGGAAAAATAATAAAAAATTGACCTTTCCTCAGTCTCTCATACAAATATGAGACTAAAACATGATATAAGTGCCCAGCTAGCTCAGTAGGTAGAGCATGAGACAGACATTCTCAGGGTAGAGGGTCCATGTCCCACGCCGGGTGCTACCTGGGTTCACCACCTGCAGGAAGGTTCTTAATCGGTGCGATGTGATCTGGGTGACGGTGCTCAGACTGACACCCCCGTGACCCGGAAACGGATAAGAGGGAGAAGATGGATGGATGGATGGATAAAACATGATATTCAGCAGCACCACAGTCATTCTGGGCAGCAGGGGCTCAGTGAGAAATAAGGCCCCTTGTGCAGTGTGTGGATCTATAGGCTGACTTATTATAGCAGTGTGAGATTTTATATGTATATATATATTTTTTTATTTATTTTAATTTTTAATTAATTTTTGGCTAACATGTTGTAAGTCATTGCAGATTTATTTTAATATTTGCAGATTTTTTTTTTTTAATTCCCTGAGAAAATCAAAGGAAAGAATGAGAGAGAGAGAGAGAGAGAGAGAGAGAGAGAGAGAGAGAGAGAGAGAGAGAGAGAGAGAGAGAGATGAGTGGATGTCATTACACACCATCCTGAAGAAGTTCATATATACTTTTTTTTTTTTTTCCTTTTTTTTCTTATCAGTCTGTACTGCAGTACATGTGTTGGGTGTAATTTAAGCCAGGGGGCATGTAGAACAGGATTGTGGTGCAATTTGCTGAAAGCAATTAGATTTTTTAAGGAATTTTAAAAAATCTGCCTTGACAACAATATTTTAATTCATTCTGATCTTAGTGTGCAATTGTGAAAAAAAATGCTGCAGTGAATCCACTTGAAAACTGACCCAGAGGAACCGAGGGTCACGTAGGAATGGACAGGACAGGAATGTGGTGCAGTTTGTTGAAAACAATTTTTAGCAGCATCTACGGCCAGTGGCCAACTACCTCTGGCTTTTCCTGTGACTGTAGTCACAACCAATCAGAAAACGGCTGCGTTGTCGCTTATGAGACACGTTCCATAGTGCCACGTACCTCAATGGAGGAGTGATGAGAAAGTATAACCGGTGGTTAAGTTATTCTCAGTACCATCCACAACTTTTGTCAGTGGGGACAAGCGGAAACCCGTCCCGCCCCGTTCTCCCATCATACATTCTGTAATACAAGCTCTGTATAAGTTCTGCAAGACCACTTGCAAAGTTTTGGTGATGTTCACATTCTGAACTTACTACTAGTTTTCACCGAGTCGGATCCTGGACGACTGATTGTGGCCTCAGCTGTGGAGCTCTGTGCTCCCTGAGCTGCTCGTCCTGTGAGCCACGCCGGGCCGTTGGATTGTCCCGTCACAGAGTTTTGCTTCGTGCCTGAGTGGGTCCACATCAGCTACGGTACCGGGGGCTGTCTGTTGTCCAGCGACAGCGGTATGTTAACATCTGCTTGTTACGGAGTAGATCACCGCGGAGAGGCTGAGGTGTGTGGAAGAGGAGCCGTGGTGCCAACCCTAAGAAAACACCGGAACGCCCCGTCAGCTGCTGCTGCGGTGGCCGAGGCCAGCTGAGCCGCGATCCGGTGATCGAAGCTTCAACTCAGTCCGGCTCACAACAAAGTCCGTTAGCTGTCAACTGCTAACGGCGAATGCTAACAACTTGCCACTGGACCCGGGAGCAACAGCGGCGTTCCTGTGGACGGACTTTGTGGTAAAACTCAACCGCATATACTCAATCTCTCCTGTCTCTCAACTCTCATCACAGCCAACTGAAAGTCAACATCTACAGTGAAAATGACATCTTTATTTGCACTGGTTGTGACATTCTCGCAAGAGATGCCAGTGGGGAAATCCAAGATGGCGGTGTTACGGCACCGCCATACTTCTTTAAAAACAACATTTTTTTTATTAGACAATAAAAACAAGTAGTACAGCATAAACAGTACTGCTAAACAACCGCCAGGGGTCAATAAATGTATAGAGACAAGAATTTAGTATCAAAGTAAAACATTTAGTTGGGTTCTGTTGTACTCTATCATTGTAAGAGGCTTTGAGATGTTTGTTGATGTGATTTAGCGCTTTACAAATAAAACTGAATTGAATTGAATTGAATTGAATTAAAGAAAGTACAGAGGTCAAAGGTCTTCACAGCTTTCTTGTTTTTTGATTGTTTGATAGTTTTCACATGTTGCTTGGCCTCATTTACAAACACACAGAACAGTGGTATAATAAGATTAATGATATAGAATTGTAGTTTTCTAACGGAAGGAAAGTCGATGGAGCCAAACAACCCGTGTTGGAGGCAAAGGGAGAGGTGTATTTCAGAGCAGGTGGAGGTCAGAGTGCAGATATCTTCCATAACTTGGTGGAGAAGGGCAGGACCAGAACAGATGAAATATATTTTCAGGGAGTTCTTCACAGAAAAAGCAATTTATATCCATGTCTTTTTTGAATCTTTGCAAGACAGCAGGTGATGGGTAAATTCTGTGAATTATTTTGAAAGATACTTCTTTTACTTTATTATTGATCATATATGGAGCTGCAGATTCCAAATCCTTTTTCAGTGGAGGTCACTGATACAGTTGTTCCAGTGAGATTCCACATATGGAACTGAGACAACATCTTTTTGAAATATTGAGCGTATCCAGTGATTATTATTATTATTATTATTATTATTATTATTATTATTATTATTATTATTATATGCTGATGAGAAACAAGTTTGACCAATTTCTAACTTAGTTGGATCGATGGGTAAGATTGTTGGGTTTTGTCCTGCTGTACTTTTATATAACAAAGTTACTCCAGCAGTGAGGGCATTTATAATGATATTGAATTCACTTGTAGGAATGGTAAAACTATATTTTAAAGTAAATTCTGGATACGACATTAATGATCCTTCTGAGTTAAACAGCTGATGATCCAGACGTATGTTATTGGCAAAGCAGTCGGGGTGAAATAAGGATTTGTTTCTATGTAAGATGTCTTTATTATTCCAGATGTAAAACCTCTGTGGAGAGAAATGATGTTTGTATATCAGTGACCAAGAGAGAAGCATCTGTTTATGGTAATTAGATCATTTTAGGGGGACTTTTTCAGGATTATAATTACAAAATAAAAGAAAGTTTAGGCCACCCAGTTTAGAGAAAACATACTTTGGGATGAGGTTCCAGATTGAAGACGGGTTCTTGATGAATTGTTTGAGCCAATTTATTTTGAATGTGTTATTTAATGTGGAGAAGTTTCAAAAGTTGAGGCCACTGTCGAGAGGAGTCGGAGTGTTTTGAGATCACTGCACAAGTCATTGACACTGGCAAAGAGACAAGAAAGAGACTGTTCATAATCAAAATTATTATAAATCTAGCAATGATTAAAAAAATTTAAATGTGTTTTATGATTATTATGAATAAAAATGCTTAATGTTGATTGATACTGAATGTATAAAGTGATAAGTAATTGAATAAGTGTGTTTCTGAACAGATGTGGGAAATGTAGCATGAGGCGCCTGTTCCTTAGATAAGCAGAAGTAGCAATTGGAGCAAAGGGGACAGAAGGATTAGGTGGGTAAACAAAAAAGGAAAAGAGCAAGTCATGGAGAGAGTGACTCACGGAGGGAGTGACTGTAGGACTTGAGAGCATAAAAGGTTCAGACCCACAGCGAATAGAGAGAGTTCGACGGAGACCTTCGCAGAAGAGGAACCTTCCCCTGAAGAAATCTCCGGAGATTCTGACAGCTCGATCGGCTCGCAGACAAGCTTAGGAAGAAGTGTCCAGAGGAAAGCACCCAACTCCACCGTACGGAGGAAGAAGAAAAGGAGAAGCGAGAAGAGCTCCAGGGTGAGGACGCCGCCGCCCGGGTTGAGCAAGCCCGGGACTTTCCACGGACCCACCACCGAACGGCAGACGACATTGAGTGGTGTTTTCGGGACTTTCCAGCCCAGCTACAGAGCAACGTCTGCGGGACCAAGATTGACATCGCAGCTGCACCCCTCTCCCCGTCGCAGGAAGATTTCCCGGGGACAACCGAGACTCTGTACTGAGTTTCCTACGCCCTCCAAAGGAGATCAACTAAAGACGGGTCCATACGTGGTTGCAAAGGCCAGGCCACCACACCCAGCCCCCTCCAAAAAGACAAAGATCAGGTTACCCATTTTAGAGAAGCTCAGTTGCATTAGTTTTAATCTGAAGTATTATTAGTAATCAAAGTTGTGAGTCGTGGTCACCATTTGTATTTGTTTGAATCAAGTGCTGTAGCTGAACCCTTGCTAAAATATGCTCAATAAAAAAAAGCATTGCATTTAAAGTACTGTTTCGTGAATTTTCATTTAGTTACTATTATAATAAATTCACCTATGTCATTCCCTGAATTCTGAATGGAAGTAAAAAGTTAAGTGATCGTGTGCATTAACATCATAAAAGGTTCTTAAAGGTTTTTCTAGTCCAAAAAGGTAACTGAGTTACAAACTAATCCCTGAGGTTTATCCTAAACCTCTAAACTAAACCTAGCAACGTACACCAAGTGCCATAGTCATTTAGAGGAAAGCTGCCATTAACAGACGTGACTGCCTAATTGGCCGTGCTTCAAGAGGCTGTTTAGCACAGGTAACAGTTGGAGAAAGTGGGATTGGCGTCTGGACGTAGGCAGTTAGAGGCTAGGCGAGTTTCCTCGTCACCAGCTTAATCGTTCTACTGAATCCTTCCAGGTATTTTAGATCTGTAGGCAGTTAGAACCTGACCCTAGTGACGGAGAGCTGGACCGATCCCCCGGTCCGAGGGGACACAGATCGGCGCGACTAAACAAATTGGCATCCCTGGGTGGGCACGAGGCTCTAAGGAAGAGCTCCGATAGCCCCCACAGTCAAGCCGAAGAGAAAAGAACCTGGAGTAAGAAGAAACGTTACTCAAGTTCATAAAGAAGCAGTGATTGACCGACTCCTAGCTCGGGATTGCTGAACCTGCAGAGAAGCGCCGAAGACGCCGCAGGAGGAAGACGCGGAGATCGAAGGACATCTGCGCGAGTCCAGGCAAGACCGCGAAGCAGCCTAACCAAGTCTGCCCTCATCCCTGCTCGAAGCGCGAAAGAGAGGCTTAGAGGGAGCAGACGACTCGAGACGACAAAGAAGATGGATGAAAGACCCGGGTGGGAAAATCCTTCCCAGACCAAGGAGTTGGAGACGGGGGAGAAGAGACCCTCAGCCAATGCAGCATCACAGAGCGTTAATGACGGGACCCAGGGTGCGTCCACAGCGTCAGGAAGCCACAAGAAGTCCCGCGAGGTGCAACCCTACCAGATACTACTGCTGGGAGACGGCTGGGATTCCTGGGAGGAAGAAGTGAGAAACAGCGTAA
Source organism: Lipophrys pholis (assembly GCF_963383615.2). Classification (NCBI taxonomy): domain Eukaryota; kingdom Metazoa; phylum Chordata; class Actinopteri; order Blenniiformes; family Blenniidae; genus Lipophrys; species Lipophrys pholis. Next base: position 32,912,362 of record NC_137628.1, read on the forward strand.
AGGCAGCCAATCCAGGCACAAATGAGTCGGAGCTGAAGAAACGAATTCAAAGCAGGGTTGACCGATACGAGTTCTTCACATCAAACAGCACGGCGGGGACCGAGTGGCAGCAGATATATCCGTGTCCCACCCACTGTAGAAGTAAGGACGACATAACCACCTGGCTGGAATGGTGGGTGACAGTCCTAACAGACAAGAAAAGCACATCGGCAGTGTCAAGATTGCAGACCTTGGTGAGTCCTTCTCCAAAGTACGATCCCGTGGTGAAAATGCTGGCCAAAGAAGCTGGAATGGTGCCGCTCCTGACAACTGAGAAAGTGAAGGCAGCATCCAGGGCGAAGCGGCATGAAGATGCTACTGGCCCGCGTACATGAGCTCCGGAGGGAGAGCGAGGAAGAGTGCCAAGAAGACGAAGAAGGAAGCCAGCGGACGTTGATGGACTCTGAGAATGACGACGGCACGACCTCCGGCGAAGAAGAGATTCAAGCAGCGCCGGACGAGCGACACAAAGGAGAGTGCGGAGCTCGGTGGGACCGGGCAGCGGGAAGCTTTCTAGATCACCTACAAAGAGAGAACGAGCAGCGTGAAGGAGAGTCGAGGCGGCATGTAGCTACCCCCGCATCATCCTCAGATGAAGAAGGGGGACAGGGAGCAACGACGTGGGGTCACGGCACTCTTACCCCCGGATGGGAACATAGACAGTCGGGACCGAGCGCAGCAACTTGGGCTGAACCAAATCAGGCCCTGTTCACTGCCACCATGTCAGCGATCAAGACCACCAGACAAGTAACCGAGGCCCTCAAGAAGCTGAGCCCAAATCCACCGAAGGAGCCGGCTATGATGGTGAAAGACGACCCCTGGGCGATCACTGAAGACGTAATATTTCCGCTAGATTCACTCCCGAGAGGGGGAAAGAAGTTCGGAAACCAAGTAGGAGGAGAGGCTAGTTTTCTGGTGGGTGACCCCTGGGAAATCCGTGCACACGGGTTCCTGGTGGTTACAGGTCGCAACTTAAAGGTCCGGAATGCTACATTTCGGAAGGCCCTGGACAGGAAGCAAGGTGAGGAATATCACAGAGAGCGAGACCAACGAGCCCACAAGCATCAGTTGGAGCCTAAAGAAGGACGACCGGTGGTGGTCACCAGCGGCGGAAGCCTCCCCCACTTTGCCATACTGCATGTGTTGGCGCCAGAATATGCCCCAGCAAAGGGCATCGACATCTACCGGGAAGACTTAGCCGCAGCCATAGAAGAAGGCCTCAAGTATGCAAGTGTGGTGGGGGAATACCTGCAGGTGCAATACTGCAGGTGCAGGCAGCCACATAATCAGGGCCAGGCTATTTAAGACAGGTGCTCCCCTTTGTTCTCTCTCTACTTCCTGATCTCTGTTCCTGCTGTGGCTGGCAGTGGTTGGTCCCCCCAGGTAGGTGAAGAAGTGGTTAGACTCACACTTTCTACTTGGTAACTCTTAATAGTTGTAACTGTTTGTTTAAAGCGTGGTTGACTGGGCAGGGCCTGTGTTGCAGCCCTCTCCTCTCTGCATTTACGGAATTAGCTCATGCCCCATACCAGAGGTGGTGAGTAGTGTCATGGTTCTACAATACATTCAGCCGTAAATATAGGTTAAGCCTGGCTAATGAGGTTTTCCCCTTTCCCAGGTTCTCCTGCCACGTGACCACTGCTGTTTGGTCTTAGTTTGATTTAGTTTAGGTTCCTGGGTTTACCAACTGGGTTACATTACTTTATTTTTCTTTCTGTTGTATTGAGTTCTTTACTTTCTAGAGCTGAGTGTCATGATGTGGAGAGTCTAGGCACCTGTGGTGAGGTCCCTTCACTTGGTTTTTTGCATGTGAATCGATACACAGGGACACTTTGTAGACTGCACCAGTTTGACGTGAGGATTGCTGTGAGCTTGCTGAGTTGCACTAAGGGTGAGTAGTGGTGGCACCCCTGGACACTCCTCCGTGTAGTCTGCCTCTCCACCCGTGGCGCCGGCCCAGTTTTGTTCTTTTTGCTTTGGATTGAATTTTACATTGAGAGTTCTTAAACTGTAATTGTAATAAAGCACGACTTTTATTCCACTGTTTTCTTAAAGAGTTGTCTCTTAACCCTTCTGTTTTCCGCAGTTCTAGTCCCTGCCAGTTCTGTTCTGTTTTTGTTTATTAAAAATATTTGATTTACTCATAAAATTACATCTCTGTCTGCCGGAATGAACCTGGGTGCCTGTTGATCTATTGTTCAGACACTTTTATAGTAAAATTAGTATTTCCTGGGGTACCATCCCCCAGGTGGCGTTGTTGGGCATTTTTCATATTTCCTATTTTAGTACACCTCGTCACACAAGTAAGCTGCAGTACAAGAGAGTGGTGATGAGTGTCAACGGGTTGAGATCCTACGAGTTGCCCTGGGAAGTAGCGGAGCAAGCGGCGACTAGAGCTGCGCGTATGCAGATCATGGATCAACCAACGTGCAACAACATAAGGGAGATAGTGATCATGATCTCACAGAACCAAGCAGACGAGCGAAGACAACGAGTGCTGAAGCCCTTGCAGGTGACAGAAGAAACGAGGGGAGTGAAAGCAAAGAAGAAGACCGACAGACGACCAGAGGAGGAGGGAGAGCAGCCAGAGGCCTCCCAGGCGGCCAGAGTGAGGCTCTCCTCAACACAAAAGGCGACGGGGAATTCAGGTGCAGCAAGCGGAGAGCACAGCTACGCAAAGCTCTTTCCCACCACTACCCCCCTGTCAGTCTGGCAAGGACCAGTGGAGCAGAAGTAGCAGTACAGCCGAGAAGAAATTACGAGAGCCAGAGTCCCGGAAGGGGACTACTCGGCCCTCCGTACCACAAGAATAGTTCCGTTGAACCCAAAAGAGGCCGAACCATCAATCACGCCAGAGAGGGCAGCAACACCAGATCCTCGCCGCAGTAATAGAGGAGCACCTACCCCAAGGACAAGAAACACGGTACCCAGTCAAGGGGAGGAGGCAGCCCCGGTGAGAGAGAATCATTCAGAACCCCCGACCGAGCGTGACCGGCCCAACCCATCCATAGATGAGGAGTACGAAGAGCTAAGCATGGACAGCAGAGCAGGTGGAGACGAAGAGGAGGAAAATGACCACACCCTGGACTCGGTATCATATGTTTCACCGGACGAGGTAAAAGAACTGAAGTACGCAAAGAGAAAGGGGGCTAAGAAAGACCCCCCCCTGATGTCAGTAAGGCGAGCTTCGGAAAGAGTAGCGAGAGACATGAGGTTTGGGCCCATAGCGACTAAAGATGGGAGAAAAGCCTACATGCCTGAAGCTAACCAAACAGCTTATGACATCCCAGATGGATGGACGGAGGACCCAGAGGAGCTGAAGGAATTAAGGGTTAAGGCTACGCTAGGGGAGTGGGCCAACATACTGATGATGCCCTCGTATGGCTCTCTGGCAGCCTGTAAAGAGCTAACTGAGAACTTCAGAAAGTCCTTCTTGGCAATAACACATGATGTCATGCTCCGAAGAATGAAGAAAGCAGCGTACAAGTATGCTCAAGAAGTGGAGCGAGTCTGGCTGGAAGACTTCTCAAACGACGAGGAGGACGTCGAGGAGCAGCCACCACTGCTGATGGCTCAGACAAGAAAAGATCAAGCTACCCAGTCAATGACTCCAAGACAAGATACCAGTCATGGGATGATCCCACTAACCCCAAACCAGAGTTTTACAGAATTCAAGAAACTCAAAGCGGTGATCCTGGCGAAACGTCCTGAGAAGCCTATATACAAACACCTGAAGGAGCACTGGCCACTTGTGAATAGCATTACGACTGATGAAGGAGCGAAGAAGATATGGCTGAGCTCCATTACAGGACACCCGGTTGGCGCTGAGGAGACAGCTCAGGAACATTACCGCCGACTGGTACTCGAAGATTCAGAGGATGACGAGGCCTGGCTCAACAGAGCAAGTGTTAGGCTGGATGAAGACGGCTCTCCGGGAAGCATGCCAAGCGGCAGCCCGGGGGGACAGAAGTGATGGCCCAGGAGGCGCGGGTCACCCTGGAGCATGCCTTCTGGAAGGGGGACGACATCTACACAGATGTAGAGGGGACCCCCTATCTGGGAGACTTTGGGGCAGAGGTGTTACAGAGAGAAGCCGTGCGAGTGGATATTGTACACCGACAGATCAAGAAAGGGACCCGACAGCACCGCCTACAGGGGCTTTATCCTGAAGAAAGGGGAAAAGAGTGTTTTCGGAAGAAAGGCAGAACAGATTGCAGGGCGCAGGCAGGAGTGATAGTAGTCCTGGAAGGATTGCTAGAACTGGAAAAGAGAAAGGTAAAGAGAGCCAGAATAATAACAGACAGCTATTATTGTGCCCAAGCCTTGAAGGAAGACCTCTCCATTTGGGAAGAAAATGGCTTTGAAGGGGCCAAAGGTAAAACCATAGCTCACTGGGACCTATGGAAAAAGATAGCTGAACTAAGGCTAAGCAGCGAAGTGTTATAGGTTGCTGGACCAAGTCTGTGGCAACCTGGGGGTGCCCAAAGAGCTCAGGACAGACAATGGGATTTTTTTCCGCAATGCTAAAGTGGATCTGTGGTGCCAACAACAGGGGGTAATGAGGATTTACTCACCTCCATACACACCACAAGCCAACGGGGTGGTGGAACACACCATAGGACTTGTGAAGAACTGGATAGGCAAAAAGGCGCCCAGTCCATAAGGGACCCAGGAGGGCCCGACACTGAGTGTCCTCGGTGCGGAGAGCTTCGGGAGTGAATGTCCTCATTCCACCACAAGGGGAGGGCGTGGACGAAGTTGGACCAAGGAGAATAAGCCACACCCAACACACTTATATATTGTACTACTCAAGAAGAAATTACTCAGAAGAGGGTGAGGGAAGAACCCACACCAGACCCATAGTCACTGTAACCAAAATGGAAATGTGGACATCGCGGGAAAGACCTGAAGCCCCTGCGAGGAGAATACGACCTTTTGAAAGGGATCATCGGCAGCAACAGAAAAGGCAACGACCATGGAACGGACACCGGACTCGGATTTGTCAAGCACTTAAAGTTTTTGCAGTTATGTTGGGAGGTGTAGCAGTCCTCACCATCATGTACGCAGTTGGAAGAGAACCCAGGAGCGAAGAATATGTCCAGGTTAGTTACACCACCACCAAGAACTTCAACCAGACATGTTACCCCTGGGAGAACCAAAGAACCTGTTTCTTCCAAAGCTGGAAGCTTGGGGGAACAATACAGATGTGTCGGCTCTGCCCGCACTGATAGCTCAGCTCGGTCAGACCCGAGAAGGGGGTGAGACAGGAAATCTCACTGCCGAGCTCTTGACCTGGTTCGGGGACATACAGTCAAATGCCTCTGAGGACCAGAACACTCTCCATACCTGGGAGGAGATCATGGAATCTGAGGGAGTGACCAACGGAACCACGCTTCTAGAGGGATGGAAGATCGGAGAAGAAGAAGTGGGAATCAGAATCCTGATCAAAACAGGTACAGAGAAAAGGCAAGCCCAATGTAATTGGTTCATCCTGAATCTGAGACGCCCAGATGGTATTGCACAGCAGCATGTAGCCCTTGGCCCGGAAGAAAGAACCAAGGGTACTGGAAGCAGGAAGTCTACTACGGAGCGCACTTCAAGAATAAGACGTGTACAACTATCTTCCCCAGAGGAGGAATGTTTTGGGGATACTTCAACCTGACGTGTGAAGCAACAGTTCCTGTGCCCCGCCAGAAGGAAGCAAGTCAACGAAAGATCAAGACCAGACCGTCGCGACCCCCATAGCACAAAGTACACTCTCACCAACTCCTTCACCGCTGGCACCTGGAGCCGTGATGATGAGCACACCAACACAGCGAGACACTATAGATATAGTGGATCCAGATTTTCGACCAAGGGACCGTAGTCATATCCGTAACCGTAGTAGAGAAATAGCAGCAAGTTGTGTGAAGGACAAGATTCCAGTGCTAAACCCCTGCTATTGGGACATATGGTTTAAATGTTAAACCCAGAATTACCTTGTAGTCACCAAAGCCACCCACTTAGCCTTCTATGTGACCAAGGGGGGGTACATGACGACGCCCTGGGGCTTCCATGAAGACTGGCTTAACAGAACTCTACCCTGGGTGTGGATCGTCCCGCTGAATCACTTCAGAGGAACCTTTCCAAAAGGTTATGCCTGAAGTGGTCAAGGCTTAGCTGGCCCAGAAGAGACGGACATGTATGTTCAGAAACTCCCCACCCCTGTTGATCTGATGATGGCCCCTCGAGGGGATTTTCAGAAGATTGATGACTGCATAGTGGAGCAAGTGGTCAACACGCTGGATGGAGGAGAATACGTGAGTAATGGAGCCTTGCCCAGATGTCCATTATGGCAAGAATGGAACAAGTACTACGGGACCTGGACCTACAACTGTAGCGGGGTTAGAGCCAACAAAACCATCAAAGGTATTTTGCAGGCCTGGTCGGAAGGACACACAAGAGACGAGGGTACCACCTGGTGGGGACTGCAGAAAGAGGAAGTGAGGGAATGGGTGTTTTATTGCCTGACTAAATCCAACAACTACTGGGTAAAATACCAGTATTTGGCCACGGTTTATTCCAAAGATCGAGACATATGGCCCAAGGCCGTGGAGCATGGTGTGTGACAAAGCCAACACGACGTGTACCATCGGCCTAGAAACACTGCCAGGTAGTGCCAGGATGGAAAGACTTCTGTCAAAACCATTATGAGGAGGAATATAACAGCCATGCACTGGAGGTGAGATGGGTGAAGAGCAGCAAGGACGGCGTATGGAGAAGATCGACTCCTGTGAGAGTGGGCTGTGCTAAAACCATCATGGGACATCAGATGAAGGACAGAAAAGAGATAAATGGAGATGTCATCCCGTATGTGGCTGAAGGACACGCCTTCAGAAAGAGCCTCTGTGAGGGGAAAGAGAAGAAAGGATTCGAATGGCTGGGGCCTAACCGGATCTACAATAATGGAACCTGCCATTCACCTGAAGAGCATTGGGTGAACTGTGGAAAAGGAAAGAGCGAGCATGAGTGCACCTGGTGGGAGAGAGCCGGCATGACAGTAACAGGGAGCATAGCTACAATAGCGGAAACTGTGGCTGAGACAATTGGCGAATGATTTTCAGTAATAGGAGGCTGGCTACGGGGTCTAATCGCATGGATATGGCCATATATCCTGATGATAGTGGGAGTGATTATTACTGGAGTAATAATCTGCGTGATCGTGAAGGGAGGAGCCAGAGCCGCCTTCAGGTCCTGCCGAAAGACAAGTCACGCCAATGAAGACAGGAGGCCCCTCCTCCAGGAAAGGGAGGGGCAGTTGCGGGTATAAGACTCGCCGCACCCAGCGCTCTGGTCATTGTATTTCCTGATTCCGGACCGAGAGCAGCATCAAGCAAAGACGGGCAAAAACAGCAAACTAACATCACTACCAAGAACCATGACTTCTACCATAACCCCAGAGTGGGATACTTCCCTAACCAACAGATTTACTGTAAGTAGTATCTCAAACTCCTCTCAAAGCTACCCTCTGCTATGCAGCAAAGAAGCTTATGAGAAGTGCATGGAATTCTGGGCGGTCGAAGTCATCTGGTTCATCTACTGCTGTGTGGGAAGTTGGTCACTAGATCAGCCCTTAAGGGGTATTACCCTACTGTTGGGGCTGATAAAGACGGTGGTGAAGAACCTCTACAGAAGGCAAGGAGAATGGACCCTGTCCCTGTTCATGACCTACATCCTGGGGCGAATCAGAATCGACTCAACCCGGACTGGCTTAGTCAAAGGAACATTGGTGGTCCTGTGGCAGTTTTTGATCTAGCCACTCTGTATTACCAACCCATGAAGTGGCTTAACGTGGTTTTTGAAGGCCTGCTGGTAATGACAGTGCTAGCCCACCTCACCGTAATGACGATGGCGCTCCAGGAAAGAGGAAGAAGTCCTTGGCTGTTGAAACTCTGTGCCATTACGCTTTGGGGCGTTGGCTGGGGAATCATAGCTACCCTGTATTGGTTCCTGCAAGATGTGATGACGCCCTCAGTTGCATGGTTCATGCTGTACGAAACTCTCTCCACCCGGAATCACCAGATACCAAGAAGTCCAGGGATGACACCACCAATATTGTATTCCCCCTGGCTTAGCGCGATGGCCCAAGGACGCGCTGGAAGAAGCACCGGAGCCAGATAAAAATATAAACGCCTGGCCCTGGGCGCTTGCTTGCTTCACTAAAAAGCTTATATACAGTGCCTTGCGAAAGTATTCGGCCCCCTTGAACCTTTCAACCTGTCGCCACATTTCAGGCTTCAAACATAAAGATATAAAATTTTAATTTTTTGTCAAGAATCAACAAGTGGGACACAATCGTGAAGTGGAACGAAATTTATTGGATAATTTAAACTTTAACAAATAAAAAACTGAAAAGTGGGGCGTGCAATATTATTGGGCCCCTTTACTTTCGGTGCAGCAAACTCAGTCCAGAAGTTCAGTGAGGATCTCTGAATGGTCCAATGTCCTCAATGACTGATGATGATAAATAGACTCCACCGGTGTGTAGTCAAGTCTCCGTATAAATGCAGCTGCTCTGTGATCGTCTCAGGGTTCTGTTTAAAGCGCAGAGAGCATCATGAAGACCAAGGAACACACCAGGGGGGTCCGAGATACTGTTGTGGAGACGTTTAAAGCCGGATTTGGATACAAAAAGATTTCCCAAGCTTTAAACATCTCAAGGAGCACTGTGCAAGAGATCATATTGAAATGGAAGGAGTATCAGACCACTGCAAATCTACCAAGACCCGGCCGTCCCTCCAAACTTTCATTTCGAGGAAGGAGAAGACTGATCAGAGATGCAGCCAAGAGGCCCATGATCACTCTGGATGAACTGCAGAGATGTACAGCTGAGGTGGGAGAGTCTGTCCATAGGACAACAATCAGTCGTACACTGCACAAATCTGGCCTTTATGGAAGAGTGGCAAGAAGAAAGCCATTTCTCAAAGATATCCATAAAAAGTCTGGTTTAAAGTTTGCCACAAGCCACCTGGGAGACTCCAAACATGTGGAGGAAGGTGCTCTGGTCAGATGAAACCAAAATCAATATTGGCCGTGCTTCAAGAGGCTGTTTAGCACAGTTAATAGTTGGAGAAAGTGGGATTGGCGTCTGGACGTAGGCAGTTAGAGGCTAGGCGAGTTTCCTCGTCACCAGCTTAATCGTTCTACTGAATCCTTCCAGGTATTTTAGATCTGTAGGCAGTTAGAACCCGACCCTAGTAACGGAGAGCTGGACCGATCCCCCGGTCCAAGGGGACACAGATCGGCGCGACTAAACACCACCTTTATCATACAAGTTCATTATTACAGTTTTTTTTAATGTAATGGTTTTTGTTTTTCCATATGAAGTTGAACAGCATCTTGTCAGTGTCTTTAGAGACATTTTTGTTAACATGGACAGATAAGGCAGCATCTGTGAGTCGAGAAAGTCAGTGCTGCTGCATCTTTTCATTGGTTTAACAACACATTTTAATCTGCAGGATGATTGAGGTGTTGAAGGGGGGAGATCCTGACTGTATTCTCCAGAGAGCAGATCAAGGTGAGTGAAACTAACTGTGCTGTTAGTGGTTCTATTCTCTAGTGCTGCTATATGTTCTCTCTTTGCTCTTTGTCTTCAGATCTTACATGATGATCTCATGGAGTCGAGGGTCTGTTCGGACAGAATGAACCTCTGGAAGATGTCGTCAGCATCACTTTCCCTGAAGCAGCAGCTCAAACTGAGGATGTTTCCTTTCAGTGACCAGCAGGTAAGAAAACACCTCATCAATCAAGTTTGAGAGTTTTTACCTAACATAAGCTGGATTTGTTTACTTTTAGTCCTCTGTATTGCAACAGATCCTCAAGATACTGAAGGAGATGGAGGAAGTCACAGGAATCAAGAAGGAGGACCAGAGACTCATTTGTTTTGCTTCATGAAGCCACACATTGTCACTGGATGAATGAAGGAGGCAGATCAGTTTAGTAGCTGATCTCTGACCTCTGACCCTGAGGCTTCACTGTGGTTACAGCTGACCTCTGACCTCTGACCCTGAGCTTCACTGTGGTTACAGCTGACCTCTGACCTCTGACCCTGAGCTTCACTGAGGTTCCAGCTGCAGCTGAGTTAGAGAACTTAGTCAATCCTGTACGCAGCAGGTGTAAAACAGAATAAACTTCTGTTACGTGGCTCACCGACATTTTGGGATATAAAATGACACAGGTGCAGTGAAGTGAAATGTAAATGTAAAGCAGAATTTAGAATAGAGCAGAGTGGAGTTAGATGTGACACTTTTCTTATTTTGTCCTGAAGGTAAGGAAACATGACAAATAGAATAAATTCAAGATTCAAGATTCAAGATTCATTTTATTGTCATTCTACTTTTCTGTACAACGAAATTACTTCAAGCACAGATGGAAAGAAGAAGACAACATTGGGAGAGGGAGGAGAAAAAAGAAGTCACATTGCAGACAGTACTCCTTAGAGTAAAGTCTGGAATATAAGAAAAAAACACCTCAGCACATTTAGCATCCAGCATATTACAACATAGTACATGTCACAAGACAGAGCACATAGGAATTCCATGGGGTGGGGTGGGTGGGAGGGAGGGGGTTTGCAGGAGAGAGGTTGCCCCCAGTCGATCATGAGCCTCCAATTTGCACTACGCAGCCAGTATCGGCGCGACCGCGAAGAGACCCTCAACCGCTTGGGGGGGGTGGGGGGGGGGTGGTGCCAGCGGAGGCGGGGACAGTTCTGAGTTATTCCTCCTTCCAGTCAGTCCGGCCTCTGATGATGTGAGACGACCTCGGATAAGTTCTGGTCAGAGATAGTTCCTCAGGGGGAAAGGGTGTGAAGATAAGGGCAAGGTGGGGGCAGAGCCTTTGTTGCGTCTTTATCCTAGGAGAGAATGTAAACAACCTCCGGTTGTCATGGGAGTCCAATGAAGATCAGAGGTGTTTTGAGGTCAGGGTGTCTTGTTTTGTAGCACTCTGAGTACAAGTCTCTGGTCTCCAGCGAGTTTAAATCCAAATCTGTGGCCATTTCTTTATTTTAGCGTCCCCTCAGGGCGCCCAGCTTCTCCAAGTTGGAATCCATTTCATTCAAACGTCCAGAAGTGGCATCCTGCCTGCTTCTGGGTTCGTTTATCGTATGAGTCTGAGTGTTCAGAGCCCTGTTCAGTCCTTCAGTGATCACTGACAACCTTCCCAATGCAGCTGCCAGCATTTTGTCAACTTTGCGATAGGTTAGGTAGCTGCTCGCTCCAATCAGCAGCATACCTAATATCGTAAATCCAAATATGTAGACGTCTTCCACGTCCTCCACGGAAAAGATCGACAGGCACACTAACCTCCACGTCGACCAGGAGTCGAGAGTGTACCCGGCAAAGTGAGTTCCGGCAGGACATGAGGGCTCTCCTATGCCCGCTTTTCCAGTGAAGAAGATTTTGTCGATTGCATTCAGAGACCAGCTGATCAAATCCATGGTTGGTTTGGGTTCGGATAGAGACGAGAGAGAGGCTCTTATTAGAGTTGACGAGAGACACACGGGACAGAGGGCAGCAGCAAGCAGCAAGCAGGGAGAGATAAGGGAACGGAGAGGGAGGAAATGCGACCGCCTTCGTTGAGAGCCAGAGAAGAAAAAAAGCATAAACCATTATTTCAGGATGTCTGAAATAATTCTACCTTGTTCCATTCTCAATAATTCCTTTCCATTAAAACAATATTGCCTCAAATAGCAACGTTAATTTCTTTTCAGAATGTTTGTAGTGATTCCATCTGATCCTGGAGATCAGTCAGAGGCTGGTTTCATGATGATTCTTCAATTTAAATCCTCCTCACAAACATTTCTAAAGGTTTCATCATTTACAGTAATAAATGATTTAAAGTAATTCAGCATTTTGTTTAGAATAAGAAGAATCATACAGGTATCTAAAGAAATTCAGGATCTCCTTCACTATACTTTTTGGTTCTAAGTATTCTTCCCCGTTCATCATGAGAGTGAATCTTTTCTTTCTAGGCTGTTTTTATAAATTGAATGTTCAATATGATGGTTTTATCTCCTTCCTCAATCCACTTGGCTCTGGACCTTATAAATACTCTCTGAGCTTTAGTCAGATAAAATCTACCTGGATGTACCTTCCAGTGTACTTGTGCTTCTCAGAACTGAACATGACCCATGAAGCCATGACGTAACTTTAGCCACTGACGTCATTCTGCCTTTTAGATATGGTGGCGACCACTTACAAGTATGGCGGTGACCGCAAACAAGTATGACGGTGCCCATACGCTTTACATTATTTGATACTGCACTGGCGGGGTTTCAATTTTGAGAGTAGTATGGCGCTGACCGTGAGCAATTATGGTGGCGACCGCTAACAAGTATGTCAGCGCCCGCAAGCCACCTTCTTTATACCGCACTGGCGGGGTTTCAGTTCTGAAGAAGTACGGTCACTCATGTACTCCAGCCTCCTATCGAAAGTGGCGCTGTGGTGGTGATTCGGAAGAAAATGGCGGAACAATGTGACGGCGATCACAAGGAAGCAGCCTTATTGTCGGCCATCTTGGATTCCCCACCGGCAGCCTCTCCATTTTCGCTCTGGTCCAATTATGTAATTAATAGCGGGTATGAATTGAACAATGCTGTGCCACGCCCCCATCGGGGTCTTCCTCATGCAGGGACCTGCACGTTTTGTTAAACACCCCCAAAGTTGGTGCTGTGGAGTTGTCAGCCAGAGAAAACATGTTATCAGTTGCTACAATTGTTTACATATATTCTCGAACAACAAATTGCTTATTGTGTCCGTACACTCTAAAGAGAGTGACTGTGTCTAGAAGGAAAGAAGAAAAGGAAATGTTTAATCTGACTTCTGTTTTTGTTGTCAGGCAACATTGAGCCCAACCCAGGGCTGAAGAATTCAGAGGTAGGTGAGGGCTTGGTGTAATGCATATTAATGATAGAAGCCCGTTGGACCAAATCACAATATGAATTCAGTACACAGGTACCCATAATCTTGTGCTTTCTGAAACTTGGCTAAATAAGTCAGTTTCTGATAATGACATCCCTATCTCAGGTTATGTCTTCCGATGTGACCGCCTCGCCCAAAAAAAAGAAGGAGGGGTTGCCATCTAGGTCAAAAATAAGTTTAATGCAACTTTGCTGTCCTCCCTGTCAATTCAGAAACAATTTGAAAGTCTTGCCCTGAAACTTGACTTTTCTAATGGCCAGGCCCTCACAATTATGGGCTGTTCCAGACCTCCCTCTGCCTGCAGTGATGCGCTCACATTGCTGCACAATCGTCACGGATTCATTTCAAATGAATTTGTCTTTGTCGGTGACTTAAGTCTGGACTGGTTTACTCCAACTTCAGACAACCTGAAGTCTGTTTGTGACCCTTTTAATCTGGTCCAATTAATGGACAGCCCCACTCGGTCTAACATTTAACATCTTATGAGATTATCTTTGATTGATCTAATTAGGACTAATGCCCCACATAAGTACACTGACATTCCTGCAACTAGAAATGTGAAATTGTCAAAAACAAAACCTCGAATAATGACAAAAAGAAATATGAAGCATTTCAATGATCAAACTTTTATCCATGATTTGTCTCATATTGTGTGGTCCAGAGTGTCTCTTTTTGATAATGTAGAATTTGCATGGCAATGCTTTTATGATGAGTTCTTTAGGCTCCTAAACAAACAAACAAACATGGTGCACCTATAGGGTAAAGGGCCCAAACAATCCTTGGTTCTCGCCTGAGATTGCAGCTGTTTTTAAAGATAGTGTAGGAGCCTAAATGCAGTTCATTGATGTTGGTTAAAAGGGTAAATAACAATTTAAGTTAATCGAAAACAGCAGTAATTTCCGTTTATTGATTTGGAAGGAATCAGGAGGATCTTTTACAGGTATTTTCAGTTCATATGTGCAATATTGTAATAAGTTAATGATTTAGTATTTGGGGTTAATTTAGGTAGATAAAAATGTACTTTATGTCATATTTGCACTGTTTGGTGTTTTGATGCTCCGGGGGGGGGGGGGGGGGGGGGGGGGGCATTTGGGAGTTAAGTGGGACAGTGAGTCAGGCAGGCTGAGAGTGGAGCCACACGGTCTTTTGACCTCTCCCTCCCTCTCCTTCTTTTCTTATCACTAATGATTGTTACCTGGATTTAACGGACTACTTTTATAACTTTGAACACCTTTCCCCTTTTTTTTGGTTTCTGAGCCGAAGTAAACTGTTAAACTTTACGAGTGGTCCTGTGGATTTTTTTTTCTATGTGGATAAAGAAGAGGGAAATTATAGAGCGTCAAGCTCAGGCTTCATTCAGTGGAAAACTACAGATGGGATGCTGCCTGGTCGAGGGCAAGAAAAAACAAATCTGTCCCTGGTTGGCTCCGTTTTAAACAGATTAGAAACAAATGCACCTTCCTAATAAAACAAGCGTTATCTTTCTGAAATGACCATGTACTTGAACGATCCAAACAAATTTGGGAAAACTGTAAAATCTTTGGATGAGCCTGCACAAACTCCAAACTATTTAATCAGAGATGGACAGAACCTTGTTGGATTGTTTTAATGAGCACTTTATTTCAGCAGGTTCCCTGTTGGAAGCACACAACCCCGTCTTAGCAGGTACAGACTCAACTCCCGATTTCCTTGAAAAGTGCAATGATTTAAATATGCCTAAATTTAATTTGAGCCCATTGCCGTTCTGGAGGTTCACAGAGCACTCAAAGATCTGGACACCAGGAAAGCAGCTGGTCCAGACAAGTTGGAACCCTTGATTCTGAAGCTGACTGCTGATTTTATTGCTGAACTTTCACCTGTTCTTTTTGTACCAACAAACTTTAAACAGTCTGGAAATTGGTCTTTGTTCTTCCACTTCTTAAAGGAGGAAACAATTACAGGCCTTTTTCTAAACTATGTATTGTGGCTAAAATGTGTAAAAACCTGGTCAGTGTTTTTCAAGTTGTTTTTAGAAACCTATTGTATTTGGAATACTTTTCAATCTGGTTTTAGAAAGCAGCACAGCACGGTTACAGCCCCTTTAAGTTTTAAATGATTTTATTTATACACTGGATGTCAAGAAATATTGTACTGCACTTTTCATTGAGCTTTCAAAGGCTTTTGACACTGGATCACTCTCTTTTAGTTAAAACTCGAACTAAGATTGGCATCTCAGGGTAAGCTGCCGGCTGCTTTGTCGACTACCTGTCAAACAGATACCAGTCCTGTCAAACAGATACCAGACCGGTCAAACAGATACCAGTCCTGTCAAACAGATACCAGTCCACTCAAACAGATACCAGTCCGCTCAAACAGAGCGGCTCAAATTCTTCACCAAAGGTGTTCCACAGGGCTCGCTCCTAGGAACCAGTTTATTTTCTATTTATGTGAAAGACCTGTGCAATAATCTAACAAACGCATCCATCCATCCATCCATCCATCCATCCATCCATCCATCCATCCATCCATCCATCCATCCATTCATTTTCTCCCGCTTATCCGGGGGTGGCAGTCTGAGCACCGTCACCCAGATCACATTGCATTTTGAAGATTGAGGGGTGGGGGTGGGGGACAACATACAATACCCTTGTTAGTGCTACATATATTATTTACAGTTATCACACTGATCCAAATACTTTACAACTGTTACTAGATTAACCAGCCTGAGCAGCTCTATCTAGACAGTAAGATGATTTTCTAGATTAACCAGCCTGAGCAGCTCTATCTAGACAGTAACATGATTTTCTAGATTAACCAGCCTGAGCAGCTCTATCTAGACAGTAAGATTATTTTCTAGATTAACCAGCCTGAGCAGCTCTATTATCTAGACAGGAACATGAAGCAGGAACATGAATGAACAAAGAAGCAACAACAAAAGAAGAACATGATTTTTATAGTTGATCGAATGACGGCAGAAAACAAGCAACATCAGCAACACATCATGAGGAGTGGAAATGTGTGTGTGTGTTTGTGTGGTTTGTCCACTGAGTGTGGCTGGAACTGTTGCGGGGGGGCCTGTAGCGACACAAGGGGGCCCGAGGCCATCGGGCCCGGACACCGCCGCCCCGGTGGCCAGCAGCCCCCCAGACCCGGGGAGGCCCCAGCGAGCTTTCCTTATTGTCCGATCTCACCTGCACAATTTGAAGCTTGTGTTGAATGCCGAGAAAATAAAAGTGCTGGTCTTCACTCAGTAAATGAGCAGACAGCCGTCCAGAAATAACCACTACTCAAGGTAAACAAATAGAAGGTGTCAGTAGTTACCATCTTGATTTTGTTCTTGATCCAGAGTTTTCCTTTAAAGAGCACATTGCCATTTTAGTTTGCAAACTTAAAATCAAGATTGGATTTTATTTTCGTAACCAATCATGTTTTTCCCTAAGTGCTCGTAAATGTCGTGTCTTCAACGTTTTTAGCACTTTGACTATGGCCATGTTCTTTTCATGGGTGCTTCAGTGAAAAGTCTGCAGTCCTTGGACACAGTGAATCATTGTGCCTTAAGGTTTCACCAGTTCACCACTGTGAACTGTAGCAGAGCTGATCTGCTTCAGTCAGAGCGAGGAGCTTCACACACTGGATGACCTCAGTATACAAGACTATGCTTGGTTCCCTCCTACCTACTGTCTGTGCTCCTCTCCAGAGAACCAACAGCCATTATTCCTTACGTTCCAATGAGAAAGAGAGAGAGGGAGAGGGAGAGGGAGAGGGAGAGGGAGAGGGAGAGGTGGGGACGACAGCGACAGTGTAAATGCAGCCTAAGTCACCTAGACAGTGTTTTTATAACAGATTGCTCTGCTTCCGTGTAATTAGATAATTACATAGAGGCTAATTAGCTCACTCCTAGCAGGTCCTCTCTGTTGTGTCTGCCTAGTTTACAGTTGTGGTGCTTCATTACTGTTTTTCAGTGAGCTTTGAAAAATGAAAAAGACTTCACGGATTCAGGCCCCGTTTACACGACAATGAATACTTGTCTATCCGCAGAACCGTTGACACGACACCAGTGTTCTGATCTACTGTATCCACAAAGTTTTTATTCCGGCTCCCGAGGTGGAAAGATTCTTTGGCTGTCGCTGTTCCCTCCTGCAGAGCCTGATGGAGGTGACGGAGCACGGCATCGGTCCCCCTCCCTCCCCTTCCTTCAGCTCATGTGCCTGTAAACAAACATGGCCGACCCGTAGTGGTTTGACTGGCGGTCCTGTTCTAGTTTTATCGTCCAGATCACTAGTTTAATAGTTGACTCTCTCCTGATAACATCCGGTTCATCATCAGACCACTAGAATGTCTGGTTCTCTCTATTTTGTTCAAGTTTATAGTGTTTTGTTCTCTGCACACGTCTGTGTAGTTTCAATACAAAAAATCCTTTTTTATGTTTTACACAGAGGTAAAGGTGAAAGAATATAAACAGAACAACAGAAATGACTGATCATGAAATAATCATTCTGAGACAGACATCAGATTTACTTCTGGTGATAGAGATAACAAGTGTGAAACTTCATTTACTGGTTCATATATATACACAATATACAAAAATCACAAAAAGTATGTTGAATCTTTGAATCAACGTCATCAAGAAATGATGATCTGATCTGCAGCTGAATCACAAGTATAGAAAAACATGATATACTGAACATTTCTATTAAGTTAATTAACATGAAAAAGAGGGAAAATATAAAGTCGATGGAAACTGCAGAAGATCGTCCAGCTGGACTGGAATTGTCCACGGACTATAAATACACTAAATGTAGTGATGTATGTGTGTGTGTGTGTGTGTGTGTGTGTGTATGTGTGTGTGTGGATTTGAAAGTTTACACGGAGCTGAATGACGGGTTTGTAAAACTGTCGCTGCTCTGAGCTTTGGGATCGTTGTTCTCATCAAAGTCTTCAGGATTCAGATCAGACTCAAACATTCGCTGCAACAAAGCGTCGACAGTCCGATATCCTGAGAAAGAAACACATTGGGACACTATTTATGCTGAAATTCACACCAACACATAGTCATACTGCAGAATGTCCAAAGCATTTCTACACAGCAAGGAAAACTCCTCTTTTTCCTTCCCGACTTGTCTTGACTCACTTTTTGAGGCGATTTTAAACATGAGATGAGGCGGAGTGGCAGTAGTTGTTTCACACTGACTGGCTCCCAGGTCATTGTCAATGGTTTCCATAGAATTCACCAAGTTTTCATCCGACTCGTCCCTGGTTAACCACCAAAGAAACACTTTGTGAGTTTCATGCATTTAAAAACATCAAACCAATGGAAAGTGGCTCAATCAGAGTCCTCAGGATACAAAATACCCGCTTATGTCGTGACATTATAATGAGTGGGCAGGGGCGGATGGGGCTCCTGTGGTCACTATTACCCCCAGTGAGATTGAAGCAGTGTTTGGGAGGTGTCCAGTGGGTCCATTCCAAACTGCAGCTGTGGAGCCACATGTGGCTCTTTAGCCCCTCTGAAGCAGCTCCCTGTGGCTCTCAGCTTTCAGCAGTTTGAGGCATTCAACTGAAATCATCCCCGTGTGTCAGCATTAACGCGGCACCTTTTAACGAAGCCCACTTTGTTTCTGGAGGAGCTTTTTACCCACTTAGTTATTTAAACTTTTACAATCAGCTGATTTTAGGGAGCAAAGTTCAACGATGACAGAACAAGCTTATAAATCTCAGTAAACAAACTGTGGAAAATCAGTTTTTATAATATAATGTTCAAATTGGGCATTCACTGTTGCCAAACTTCAAATATATAATCTGTCTCCAGATAAAATAACTCATCTCCAGTCAGAATGTTTGTGTTTCATGTCGGTTGTCATACTGTGCAACAGCCAGCTCCAGTTCTTGGATTTTCTTCTCCAAAGATGTCAGAAGATCACTTTTCTCAACCGAGTACTCAACGAAAAAGGCTTCCAAGACGAACGCCACAAAGATACTGAAAGACAAAGGAGAGGAACAGGACAGCATACAGAAGAGGAGACGTTTGACTTCAGGATGTTTAGTTACCGATGTTTGAACTTAACACTTACTTGATGATGATGATGACAACCACGATGTGGAAAAGGACAAAAAAGAGCCTGGCTGATGAGTGTGTGACGGCAGCAAAGCCACTGCTGAGCAGTACCATCATGTTAAGGACACAAACACCAGTGAGAACCTTCCCAGAATATGCGACAACACTTTTACTGTTTCACTTCCTGACAGCATACAGCACAGCTCGAGCAGACAGCAGGTGAAGGATATCATGCCACTGGTTGACCACCGTCAGCTCCACCAGGAGGATGAAGGACGACACGATGTTGTTAAAATTGTTCTTACAATAGTTGAAGTGTGCGAAGGCTGTTCCTTTGAGCAGAATGTTTCCACAGTAAGTCTTCGCCGGGTCGCTGGCGTTTGCTTCATAAAACTTCACTTTGTCTTTGAAAAGCTCCATTCCGACCACAGCAAACACGTAGTAGACCACCTGGACAAGAGCACCCCCCCACCACAGCGTCACCAACACCCCCACCACAGCGTCACCAACACCCCCCACCACAGCAGTGAGAGCGTCACCAACACCCCCACCAACACCCCCACCACAGCGTCACCAACATCCCCCACCACAGCAGTGACAGCGTCACCAACACCCCCCACCACAGCGTCACCAACACCCCCACCACAGCGTCACCAACACCCCCACCACAGCAGTGACAGCGTCACCAACACCCCCACCACAGCGTCACCAACACCCCCCACCACAGCAGTGACAGCGTCACCAACACTCCCACCACAGCGTCACCAACACCCCCACCACAGCCCACAGCGTCACCAACACCCCCACCACAGCGTCACCAACACCCCCCACCACAGCAGTGACAGCGTCACCAACACTCCCACCACAGCGTCACCAACACCCCCACCACAGCGTCACCAACACCCCCCACCACAGCAGTGACAGCGTCACCAACACTCCCACCACAGCGTCACCAACACCCCCACCACAGCCCACAGCGTCACCAACACCCCCACCACAGCGTCACCAACACCCCCCACCACAGCAGTGACAGCGTCACCAACACTCCCACCACAGCGTCACCAACACCCCCACCACAGCCCACAGCGTCACCAACACCCCCCACCACAGCAGTGACAGCGTCACCAACACCCCCACCACAGCGTCACCAACACCCCCACCCCAGCGTCACCAACACCCCCCACCACAGCGTCACCAACACCCCCACCACAACGTCACCAACACCCCCACCACAGCAGTGACAGTGTCACCAACACCCCCACCACAGCGTCACCAACACCCCCCACCACAGCAGTGACAGTGTCACCAACACCCCCACCACAGCGTCACCAACACCCCCACCACAGCATCACCAACACCCCCCACCACAGCAGTGACAGTGTCACCAACACCCCCACCAACACCCCCCACCGTACTTTTAGGAGATATTACCTTTAAGCTACTTACAATAATGAGCTGTCCAAATGTGAGGATCGCTGGTCCGATCCTGATCAGTGTGTTTATAATGATACGGAACCTGACACAAGACACGAAGCAAAGACAGCTCAGTGAATATCCATAGACTGGTTTCCTTAAATACTCAACTGTTGCTCCTGGTACATAAATAAACCAGTGATCTGGAGGTAGTTTCTAAATATTTAACACTCTGAAAAAGAACATTAGGAAAAAAGTTGTGGAACCTTTTGATACTGTCGACCACTCGAATCAGTCTGAGGACTCGTAGAATGAAGACGATGTCCAGGATCTGTCGACTGGTGTAACCGCCGGCTGCGACAGGGTCACAAAGAGCTCTCAGTTATCCATCGACACAAAGATTAATGAATAAAGCAACACATCACTCCCAACAGCTTAAATCTTCAGCTTTAAGCTTCTCATCAGAGCTGAACAATCTCACTTAAAAACCAAACTGTTCTTACAGGATTTTAGAGCCGAGTTAGCAATGGTAGCGACGAGAGCAGAAATGACGATGATGGTGTCAAACCTGTAGAGAGAAAACACAAGTGTCATTTTAGAGGTTTACCGACTTGGATCATGTTAACTCAAAAGATCATTACACGACTACTGAATACAAAGACGTACATCCGTGATTTGGGATTTTGGATTAAATGAACGATCAGTAAATAAAGCTGGCACTGTGGGTTGTCACTGCCGTCTCACAAAAAGAAGATTGGGCAGTGAATCCTGGTCGAGGACAAGATGATCACTCCACACGCTGAACACTTTGAAAGTGAGTTCAACAAGTCAGGATGAAGAGTTAAAACAACAAACTGCAGCGTGTGGCTATACAGGCTCTCTCACAACACAAAAACATTCCACCTGTTCAGAGTCTGATCAGGAAAAGACAATTCTCTGTTTGAGAGCAGCTTCTGAATCCTCCAGTCCAGCTTTGACAGCCACATTGTTTTTCAAAACTGGATGAAAGTGATGTTACATAACTGACATGAAGAGTTGTACTCCAAGTATGGCGATCAGATCACAGCCAGTGTGTAAAAGGACTGTGTTCAGACACCAACCGGCCCTGTGGTCCATTCTAAATGGACCCTATCAGTTTAGGATCTAATGGCAGACAGGTTCTACTCTTCACACTGCTTGTGTGCAACATTCCTAAAAGACAGAATTACTGAGTGTCAATATGATTTGTGTGTATCGAGGTGACGACGGTGTAAAGATTTCAGCATCAACTCACCAGTTCCAGAAGCAGTGTCTGGAGAAGAAGGCTCTGGGCTCAAACACATAAAGCTTCATCAGGATTTCTAGAAGGTAGAGGGTCAGAAAGACCCACTCTGAGTGGGCGATCATGGGGTTTTCCTCATCCAGACCGATGAATACAGCATTCACCAGAATAATCAGGTCATACACGATGACGAAGGCCCTGAACGGAGAGCAGGCAGCTCAGTTCTACGTTACAGAACATCCTGCAGAGTCACCGTTTGTCACACATTGCTTCTCACCGGTGTTGGACCAGCCGGCGGAGAAGGCGGCTCGGGGCCGACTGGTAGAGGGCGGGGCAAGAGCTCTGAAATGGGTGTGGTCGGGACTTGAGCGTGATCACTTCGATATTGAGGAGGTCGGCGAGCTGGACGAATGCCTCCTTAGCTGTCAGTCCAAGCAGAGGAAACACACCAACATAAATACAAGAAGCAGCTCCTGCCAGGAAACCAAGTCAGAGACCGGGTCTGAAACCGGGTTTGAGACCATGTCTGAAACCGGGTTTGGGACCATGTCTGAAACCGGGTCAAAAACCAGTACCGAAACAAGTTCCAAAAGCAGGTCTGAAACCATTGAAAGCATACAGTATCTAAAACCTGGGGCCTCATCTATAAAGGTTGTTTACCCACAAAACAGGTCCTGAAAGATGCATACGCCACTTCCCACGCAAACTTTGTGATCTAAAAAAAAGCATTTTGAGGGAGAACCAGGAAAGCCCACTTTAGCACATGCACATTTTGGAGACGGAGAACCTGGTGGTGCTGATGGTGAAGTGGTGAATTGAAGCTAGATTCATCTCATACATTTAATGTCTTCACAGATCAGACTTATTGATCCACGTGATCATAAACAGCCGAGCTGCAGAGTTCTAGATGTTTCTTTAGTGGAACGTTACTGCTGAATCAGCAACTCCATGTTCATACATTCAGCTTCAAATGATAGAGCGGTGGACAGAACTGATTGATTATTAATGATACAGAGGATCGAACTGATTGATTATTATTGATACAGAGGACAGAACTGATTGATTATCAACTGTGACAAGGTGTGAAACAATCAGTATGATTTCAGAGTAAACATATAAATAGCGCGGTGACAGCCATGAGTAAAGCTGCAGTGTGGATGCGCTGGCAAGGTCATGTACTGGTACTGGAGACAGACGACCTCCTCCACCCACCTCCTCCACCCATCTTCTCCACCTCTAGACTGACTGAGGACACAACACAAAGTCCACTGAGCCTTTTCACAGTCCCCGTTGAAATATTTAATTTCTACATTTATTAAAGACATAAAACTGTATTTTATCGATCTCCTCCCAATCTGTCTCATTCCCTCTCCAACACTCTGCCAGACTGCCAGCACAACAGGGACTATTTTGTTGTCCAGCGGTGGGCTCAGGGTTCCTTGGCCTCCACGACGGTGCCATGTCACTCTCCTCTGACCTCCACCTTTAGACCAGACTCTTCTCCATCTCTGCAGTCACAGATCTCACTGTGGCTCTCACAATAATAACAACAATAATAATAATAATAATTTCCTGACCTCCACCTCCAGCATGACTATTTCTCTCTCCGTAAAATTCCTTTTCCTCGTCTTCTCTGCTATGATTTGGCGTAAAATGCCTTCGATCAACAGGCTGATTGAGATGCAAAATATTCCTGAGGCACTTTGCATTGACCATTTATGGTAGAACGTGGGCGTGTTGAGGGCGGGGCCTGAACTGTCACCTTCCAGGTGGACTGGGATCTAGAAAAGGAAAGTGCATGCAGTTGTGCATGTGCACGGTTTTACGGATCAGAATATTTTTTGGCGCACGGCATTTTCAGCTTTTGGGTGCACAAACATTTTTAGTTGGAATCCTACGCAGGGTTTTTATAGATGAGGCCCCTGATGAGGCCCCTGATGAGGCCCCTGATGAGGCCCCTGATGAGGCCCCTGATGAGGCCCCTGATGAGGCCCCTGAACTGAACCTGTCTGAGAGCACTGTTACATTTACATCCAGCTACACGTGGGCACTTATTTCTCTAAAGAATTTATAGGTTCTTCACATTAGATTTAGTAAAAACCAACAGAAAAAAGGTTATACTTCTTTGTACTAAAACTAAGTAAAACAAATGTTAGGAGTTATGAATATTTATGGTGAAGATTGAGATGAAATTGGGCCGTATGTGGCCTATGGCTCAGACTAATGCACACAGACAATGTATCATCACTCTTGAAAACGACCCACTGATGAAACCCTGGTTCTTGGTGTCCAAGACGCTCCACAGAAGCTGTCTGTGGGCATTGCTGATGTCGGGCTGCACCAGTCGAACCAGCTGGTTCCAGCTGGCCTGCTCCACCACTGGCTCTCCACCCTCCTCCTTCTGCTCGTGCAGAACCACAAAGGCTCGAGACATCTTCTGCCGTTTAGCTCGCACCAGCTGACGGACCTCTTCCTGTCAGACACAGCCACACAGACAGCTGGTGAATCACTCGGACTATGTATTTAGGTAGAACACCAATGGACCAGGCAATAAAAGAATAACACTAGAAGACTGTGATTTGTAGTATTTGTGTTATTTTTTAAATACATTCTCGCTGCATTGAACACTGAAGCAAAAAATTGCATTTAAAAAAAGTTTGACATAAATTGTTAAATGTCTTCACATTTCTGGACATTGTTTCATACCGCTGTATTTTGTGGATGTCATATAAAGACAATATATTAAATGTTGAAACAAATATATTTTACCCCCAAAAAAAAACCATACAGACAAATCTAGAAGAAATGTGTATGTCTACAATTGCAGATGTTAAGAAACATTTGTAAGGTTTGGTTAAGACTGTTGGATTTAACTACCACTTAATAGATCGTTTGCACTGACGTCACGATTTTCCCATGATCCTCTCTGATTCACTAGTGTCCTCCAGCTGAAAGTCACACTATAAAGTCATGGCGACTTACCTTGAAAGCAAAGCATTTAGGTATGAGATCGTTTTAATCAGCGATAGGGCTACAGCATTCCTATAACTGCAGCAACACCACCATTAACAGCACCTTTACTAACACCGTCAATACAACTATCAACACCATCGTCAATATCGCCATAACTACCACCGTCAATACCAACAACAACACCATCATTAACACCGTCAACACCACAATCAAACCCATTTTTAATTGCATTGTCAATTGCACCCTGACTATCGCTGTCAATACCACCATAACTACCACCGCCAATACTACCATAACTACCACCGCTGTCAATACCACCATAACTACCACCGCCAATACTACCATAACTACCACCGCTGTCAATACCACCATAACTACCACCGCCAATACTACCATAACTACCACCGCTGTCAATACCACCATAACTACCACCGCCAATACTACCATAACTACCACCGCTGTCAATACCACCATAACTACCACCGCCAATACCACCATAACTACCACTGTCAATACCACCATAACTACCACCACAGATACCACCATAACTACCACCGCCAATACCACCCTAACTACCACCGTCAATACCACTGCCAATACCACCAAAACTACCACTGCCAATACCACCAAAACTACCACTGCCAATACCACCAAAACTACCACTGCCAATACCACCAAAACTACCACCGCTGTCAATACCACCATAACTACCACCGCCAATACCACCATAACTACCACTGTCAAGAATACCATAACTACCACCATCAATAGCTCTATCAATAACATTGGCCATCCCATCATCAATACCACTGTCATTAACACCACCAATAACACAGCCAATATCACCACAGATCTATAAATACCCCGTGTGAGGGCATGAGACCCTGCAGGGGGCGCTGTACTCTATCTGAGCAGCAGAACTGACAGTGGTGGTCTGTGGTTCTCAGTGATGAAAGCGGGTTCAACGTGAACACATGTGACCACAGGAGTATATAATTATTATTGTACTAGATTATATTGTGTTGATTAGGGCTAAACAACACAAATGCCTTATGATCACAATAAAAACTCCACAACATGGAATCACAATGTGATTAATTATTCAGTCATTTATTCCTTCATGCTCTGCTAATGCAAAGCAACAGAATTGTACATTTGAAAGAAAAGTGTGATTTACTGCAATTAATGAAGAGTTTATAATCTACAGACGTGTTTGTCCGATATTTAATATTATTGTGTTATTTTCCCAAAATACATCAAGATGACCAGGTATTACTTTTGTATGTCAGAAACATTTGAAATGATCCTTCATTCATAATCATACTTTTATTAACCTGCTTGATGTCTTTTGAATGAATCAATAGTTTTTTCCTCCTATTCCTTGTTAGAAAGACAAACATCAGATGGACTTTCTCCCCACCGAGGACATGAAGCTGCTCCTTCAGACGAAGCGTCTCAGAGCAGCTCCAAACACTTTACAGCCCCAGAGAAACAAGCCAGTCCCCTGCTTCCCTTACTGACAGCAGCAGTGTAGTGATGGAGACCGTTGGCAGAGTTGTGAGAGCTGTACCTTCAGGTGCTTCTTGTAGGTGTTGTAAACTACAGCCAGGAAGACAGACATGAAGATGTAGGTGTTGACCAGGATGTAGAGGATGAAGAAGATGGCAAACACAAAGCTGGAGTTATAAGCTGGCATCCTGCCAACAAGACACAAAATCAAATAAGGTTATTTTCTGGGCTCTCACACCTGACAGCAGACTACACATACTACACAGACATACTACACAGACATACTACACAGACAGACAGACAGACTACACATACTACACAGACAGACTACACAGACAGACTACACAGACATACTACACAGACATACTACACAGACAGACAGACTAAATTAGTTCATAAAATTACATCAAACATTTCCTATGATGAAATTCTGTGCAGCAGCCATGAATTTAAAAAGAAGCGTTGCATATAAAGAATGCTCTGGGGGGACTGGCCCCCCCTAACTTCTTATTCTACTGTGGAGGAACCAATATTTCTAAATTTAATAACTGGATATCACTGCATGAAAATGGGACAGGACCAACATGGGCTACCAGGGAACTCCACTCCAACTCGCCAATTTCCACCATTTCCATCCTAAGTAGCTCCCTGCCTCTCTGAAGTCTGAAGAATCTGGGGTGTTCGGTGTGCAAATGAAAAACAATAAATAAAATTCTTAAAAAAAAAAAATAAAAAAAAGAATGCTCTTGAATTTCTTGTTGTGGACAGAACACAGTGGTTATAAAGTCTAAAAAATGTTCTTGTTTAGTTTTTTGAATGGTTTCAGACCTGTGGCCCTCTGAAAGACTTTAAGAGAGAGCGACTCACCCAGACCGAACACCGACTGGATCTCTACAGTTGGTCTACAGTTCGGTCGGGGAGTCAACGATGCCACTGCCACTTTATTAAAACATCTTGAGGTGAGCAAAAACCATGATAAACTGATATTTGGAGATTTCTCTTCTCCTTTTAACACAATTCAGCTCTTCTTAACAATTTTAATCTGGATTTCAATGTTTTAGGCTGGATTCTTAATTTTCTGAACATTTTCTGACCGTTAAAAAAAAAGGGTGAAGGTGAATGGACGCATGTCATTATTCACATGGTCTCTCCAGGGCTGCGTCCTTCCCCCTCTCCTCTTTTGAGGAGATTGCAGCAGTTGGCATGACGACAGATTTTTTTAATCAAATTTGTAGACGACGCCATACTAATCAGTCTCCTTCAGGACCATGAACTTTCCCATGGTCCTGTCGTTGATGAACCTACAGCCTGGTGTGACGATGCTTTTCTCAAAATGAAAATACAGGAAAATAAAAGATGTATTATTTATGAAAGAATTAAAAGAGCCATTATGAAAGTGGTGCTGCAGGTGTGTTTCCATCTCCTCTGCTGCTCCACCCCGTCCCGGGACCTCCTCGGCACCACAGAGTTCACTGGTCTGATCCGGCTTGGCTTCAGGGGAGCTTCTGTCTGGAAGAGACCCCCCCCCCCCCCTCCTCCGTCGGCTCTCAGCTTGACTCCGCTCCACTCGGATCCAGTCCGTGAGTCACCCCTCTCCAACCCTACTCCTTTTGGAGGATCACCTGGAGGCAAGACTCAAGACTAGTTCTTTTTTCAGTTTAAAATAAAATCCTTTGTTGATGTTCCATCTGTTGCTTCCTGCACATGAGCCTCCGTCCACCCCCCCCCCCCCCCCCCCGTCACAAATAGTCTTGCATGCCTCCCAGAGATCATCAAGATTCTTCCATGCTCTTTCATCCGACCCCAGACATGCTCCATGATGATCATGTCAGGTGACTGGGCTGGCCAATCCTGGAGCACCTTGATCCATTTTGCCTTCTGGAACTTTGACGTACAGATGGAAGTTTGCAATAGAGCACCATCCTGCTGCAGAACCTGGCCCCTGTTATAGTTGGGAATGTAAGCGGCAGCTACGATTCCTTGATATTTCAGACTATTGACGTGGCCTTCCACCCCCATACTGGATGGAACCCCAGACGAGGATTCTTCCGCCACCAAACTTGACTGTTTTCTCGGTTCCAGTAGATCTCTTGCAATATCTGCAGCGACTGTGATCAAATTCAACAATAGATTCATCAGGAAAATGCCGCCGTTTTTTAATCGTCTCTTGTTTACTGCTGATTTCTGGGCTTTGATTCGACCATGAGTCCACTTCAAGACAGGATTTGACAAACTGATCTGGTTGACCCTGGGATTTCAGGCAACTGGACCTCATGAAGCTCTGCTGCAGTGGAATATCAGCTTTCCCTGGTTCTGGATCTCTGAGACAACAATCAGGGTCCGTCTGACCTGGGCTTGTCAGAAACATCTCCAGTCTCTTCATATCTTCTTCTTATCCTCTGTACTTGACGCTGAGATACAGTGACGGTTTCTAACACCTCAGCAGTCGATCTGGTCTTCAGCCTCGTGATAATTAACACTTTGTTCTCAGGGCGAATCTTAGGCATGAGGTCAGAGGTCAGGTTGCAGTTGATGTGAACGTCTGTGTACTGGCGTTCTTTTTATACACACCTAAGAATGAGTTGATTTATTATTTGTCACAGGTGAAGCTCTAATCTAGGATTTGATGATCATATGACAAAGCCACAAGCCTTGTGTCTTTGTAAGTACTGACTCAATGGGCTGTACCAAGCCGTGGACATTTCAATACTCATCGGCCATTTTGTTTTGCACCAAAACATTCTGCTAACGCTGTAAAAATGTATTGATTATAAATATATTTTAGAGGCACTTCATGTCAATGTGTGCCAAAGCGACAAGACTCTTGTAGGGGACCGTGTCATGCTGAGGTCCAGTTTTTGCCTTCTGGCTTTTAGCTCAGATTTCCTAGAATGAAGGGAAACAGGTACCAGCACTGTTTTGTCCCTAAAGCCATTTCCCTCCTGAAATCAGCGCAGGATTAGAGAAGTCGGACCTGATTTGATTTGATTTGTGGCTTCTCACGGGACGCAGAAACCTGGAATATGCACTGACGTCACTTTAACAACCTTCTCTTACAGTCGGTAGGCCTATTTTAGTTTATTTTAAAATTCTGTTGAGTAACTGCGACTGGTGTTGTTGCAGCAAACTCTATTATTCTCTCCCTCTTGGGATGTATGTATGTATGTATATGTTTTTATACTTTGCTGCAGCACCATTTGTCCTATGGGGACACAAATAAAAGTGAAGTTTCTTGTCGTGGACAGAACAAAGGAGTTCTAAAAGTGAAGTTGGTCTCACATGATGTCGGGGCTGTTGGCTGTGGTGACCAGCACATACAGGTCGAAGACAATGGACAGGTAGTTGGTGAAGTAGGGTTCTCCTTCTAAAGTCTTCAGGTCTCTGCAGAGAAGACAACATTTACTACATCTTGTGTTCAGTTCTTCTGAAATGTACAAACCGCAGTCCTGTCAAACACAAGTCAATCAGAACATGTTGGACAAACATGAAAATCGGTTTTTCACAACATTTGGTTTTTGACATCTTATGTAAAACATAAGTTTGTAAAATTCATGTAGGGTCTAAAAATCTTAATATATTTTAGTCCTTTATTGAAACATCTATCGCTAAACTAAAGATGAAGTTGGTACATTGGAACACAAACACTGAAGAGCCCGACTGACTGTCTTCACCCTTCATGCAGTACTTGATTGCAGGAACTCAAAGAGAACTACAAGGATACAGACTCATACAAAAACTTCATTGGTCCCTTCAAACAGAAAATGTTCTTTATTTAATTGTTTATTAAACATTTTTCTAAAAACTAAATGTGTGTTATTCAGACGAAAACAGGATGGATTGGTTTGTGGACACGATCTGACTAAACATGGTTGTTTTCTCGTCTCCAAGCTGAGAGAAGCTGGGAGTTTGATGACTCTACTAATATGACAGTGGCAGCGATCTTAACTACCTTAACTACCGTACCTCCTGTGAGCTGCTTGCAGTTAACGGGGGTAACATCCTGCTCTGTCCCGGTTTGTGGACTGGACCTGACTCAGAGTGGAAGGTTTCTCCAGTCACACTGTCTGCAGTGTGATTCCAACCAGAGAACGACCTCCCTTCCCTCACCTCTTCACCTCTGCTCATTCTTCACCTTTATTACTTTTTCTTCCCAAAAACAGATTTTAATTCAAAATGTGGGAAGTTCTGTGGACAAAAGAACGTTGTGTGACCCAGAAACATTAGTTTGAGAAGCGTCTCACCGTTTGCCCAGCAGCTTGAGGGCCATGAGGGAGAAGATGAGGAGGCTGAAGATGAAGAGCAGGAATACATAGAAGATCTGAGGGAGGGCATTCCGGATGCTTCTGAATGCTCTGCGGAGCTGAAACATCAACTCAGACTCAGTTGTTATCAGAACACACACACACACACACACATCACAACAACACTGAGTGAGGGACAAATTCAGAACCAGGACAGGAAGTGACGGATCAGATCATGAAATCTTCTTTTACTAAGCCACCGCAGGCGAACGTCGTTTCTCTTTCCTGTCTTCACTGAAGAAATGTGTGGAAATGGTCCTTCATCAAAGAATCACATCAGGGCCCGGTTCTTCTAAACTGGGTTACTTTAACCACTGGTTAAGCCCGAACTGCCGGTTAAATCCTTAACCCGCCGTTAGCTAAACAACCATTAAATATGTTAAGTTTAAAACATATTTAGTCATCCCGTTAGTTAACTGTGAGGTTAACAACAGTGGTTAGCATCCCTGACGCTCCACCCAAGGCTCCGCCCACTTCCAAGTCTCCGTGCTTCCGTGTTTTGCCTTAAACATAGTGGTGGAGGCAGCGCAGTGTTTTTATCTGCTCTATTAAACGACCATAAAACATGACAAACTACCAGGATGTTAAAGAGGAAGATGAAAACTGAGCTGGATGATCAGAGGCTTCATGTTGCCTCTTTGTTTTTAATTTGACCCGAGAGAACCATCTAGAGAGAACCATCTAGAGAGTGGACTGAGTGGCCAGAGAGAAAATAATAAGAACGTGGGAACCAGATAATAAGTCGTTACCTCAAATGAATAAAGCGAGGGAACCAGATCATTTAATCTCTGGATTGATGAAGGCTGAGGTCTGCATGAGGCAGCAGGGGGCGCTCCGCTATGAGAAGCTCCACAGAACTTCTTTATAATGAAGCCAGACTTCTGGTTCCTCAGGAACTACTAAACAAACTACAAACTACTGTAAATGAAAGCTTGGAGGTTTTTTTGCCATAAAATGAGCCTTTTAATGGCTTCATGTGAAAGAGAACTTTAATTGTCATTTAGCATGTGTTTAAATAGGTTGCCATAGGAAACGGCTGCAGAGCAGCGTTCTATCATTCTACACCTCCATTCCTCCATGTTGAAGCTTTTGATTCAGACACGTCCAGAAATAAAGTGAAAGGAGCAGAAAGTCACTCTGGAATGTTGGATTGGTGAAAAATAAACATCAAGCTCATTTATTAATGTTAAAGAGGAGAGACATGAGAATTAGATCTTCTCTTTCTGGACCAAGGTGAGTTTTTTTTCTTTTTTGTTTTATTGAGTCCAAGAATAGACATTACAATGAAGTACACATACCTTTTCGAGTGGAGTTATATCACATGATACATCCTTAAAGCACACTTTTAACTCCGTAGTTCCAATCTAACAACACATCAAAGTCTACTTCTAAAAGAAAAAGCACACGTTTTGGATTTTTCTCCCCCAGGAAGAAAAAAGGAAAAAGAAAAAAAGAAAAAAAACCCAGAATAAAAAACCTCCTCAGCTCACTAAATTCAGTGCAAGTACAACAACAAATGTATATTATACGTATTTACACAGGTAGACATTAATGAATACCTACTACATATACAAAACAAAAAATTGATTAATGAAAATAAAATAAACACCAAGCACTGCCAGGCACATTTAGTTGGGCAGCATATTGAGAGCTGAAAAATAAGATAAAAAACATTGCCTTCTTTGGTAAAACCTTTCTGTACATCCTCTAATTGTATATTCAATTTTCTCAAGTTTTAGAAAAAATACCATGTCCTGAAGCCGCAGGCAAAGTGAGGGTTAACCTTCCAATGTAACAACAATGTGCGCCTTGCTATTGAGGACGTAAAGGAAACCATATCTCTGTGCTGAATTTAAAACCAATGAGGAATCAGGAATCCCAAATATGGCAATAAATGGAGAAGGCTGCACCCTCACTTTAAGAATCAATGAAAATGTTTTAAAATAACTGGACCAAAATGATATAAATAAGGACAGAGAAATAACATAAGACCAAGATGACATGGGGA
This sequence comes from Lipophrys pholis, assembly GCF_963383615.2. NCBI lineage: Eukaryota > Metazoa > Chordata > Actinopteri > Blenniiformes > Blenniidae > Lipophrys > Lipophrys pholis. The sequence goes on from NC_137628.1 coordinate 32,944,859, forward strand.
CCGTTACATTGATCACACATGTCCTCCAGTTCTGGATCAATCTTAGAGAGCCCAGATTTGGAGAAATGGACTTATGAACTACTTTAAGCTGAGTCAGGCTAAGACGAGCACACGAAGACGACGTTCTAATTCTGTTAAGAGCTTCCATCCTCCCAAAGCTCCTCAGTGATCTGTATTCCCAACTCCCTCTCACAAGAATTCTTAATTCTGACTATTGATTGTTTAGCGTTAAAATCAAATGATAGATCTCAGATCTCAGCCTCTCTGATGGCGACTAGACTCACACGGCTGTTCAGGAGGTAGGGAGGGAAAATTAGGGAAACATTTAGAAACAAAATGACGGATTTGAAAATATTGAAACAAATGATTACCTGGTAATTTATAGTTGGAAGATAAATTGGTAAAGCTGTCGAACAGCCCAGATGTGTATAAACTCCTGACTTGTTTGACACCTCTATCATGCCAAACTGAAAATACTGAATCTGAAAGAGAGGGGGTAAACAAATGATTCCTAGTTACAGGACATAAGGAGAAGGCTGCCACCAAACCAAACTGAAACCAGACTTTGTATTACAAACCACCTGATTATCTGTATATATCCAAGGTTTAGCTGGTTAAGGGGTAAAAATGAGGAATTGAAGTCCCATCGCAAGATGATAATTCCATTCTCCACCAGGGGGAGCCAAATGATTTTAACCTATAACAGATTTTATGTCTGTGAGCTGCCCAATAATATGATTGAAAGTTGGGTAAAGCACGTCCCCTGCTGAGTCTGCATTGTGGCAATAATGCTTTACGAACTCTCTGTGGTTTTCCATCTCAGATAAAACCACAAATAATCTTTTCCAAAGAATCGAAAAAGGTTTTTGGCAGAAAAAGAGGAATCGACTAAAACAGAAAAAGAAATGTTGGTAAGATCTTCATCTTGACCACATTAATCCTACCAAGAGGGAAAGAGGAAGATGTCACCATTGCTGGATGTCAGAAGTTATTTTTGCAATAAGAGGAGAAAAACTTGCAGAAGCGAGGTTAGACATCGAGCGTGTTACGTTGATACCGAGATACTTAAATCCAGTGGGATTAAGTTTAAAAAGTAAATCAGATCGCTGAAGCTTGCAAGCAGCAATATTTATGGTAAAGCATTCATTTTTCTACAAATTCAATTTATAACCTGAAAAGGAGCTGAAATTATTTAAAATACCCAAAACCTTGGGAATTGAACTAGTTGGATTTGATACATAGAACAACAAATCATCTGCATATAAAGACAATTTGTGTTCAGGAAAATCCCTGTAAATGAGGAGGAAGACGGCAGAGCAATAGACAAGGGCTCCCTAGCAAGAGCAGAGTGCAAAGGCCATAACGGACAGCCTTGTCGTGTTCCTCAACCAGGAGAAAAATATTCAGAGACTGTGTCTTTAGTATGAACACGATGAAGCTTTCAGGGATGAATAAAGAAGACGAATCCAAGAAACAAATTTATCATTAAATCCGAACTTCATCAAAACCACAAACAAGTTCTCCCACTCCACCCTGTCAAACGCCTTCTCGTTTGACACAAGAGTGCACAAGAGTGCGGGGATTAAAAAATAATTGAGGTCCCTTGATAAAACCATTTTGCTCTTGGGATATACCCAAAGGGAGAAAACACCTTTACGTCTGCATTTAGCAAAGACAGTGTTCTGTAAGAACCTGGGAAGGTTGGGTCTTTGTCCTTTTTAAGAGGTAAAACTATCGTGGCCTGCGTCAGGGTTGCTGGTAAATGACCTCTTTTTAACGATTCATTAAACAGCTAAAAGTAGTGGGGCCAATTCTTCAATAAACTTTTTGTAAAATTGGATAGAAGCCATCAGGGCCAGTTGCTTTATTTGACTGCATTGCTTTAATTGAATTTGTTACTTGGACCAGGCGGAACCGGGAGTCCAGATTTTTGGCAATATTGGGGTCATTAACCAGATTAGAGAGGCTTTGGAGGAATTCTTTCATTTTGTTTGAGTCTTGGGGAAATTCCGATGTATATAGAGAAGAATAAAATGATTTGAAGGTGGCATTAATTACAGTGGGATCAGTCATAATGATACTTTGGGTGTTTTGAATACTACAGATAATTCGAGAACTTGCTTGATGCCGTAACTGATGTGCCAATAGGCGGCTTGCTTTATCAGCATATTCATAGAATGAACCGCGACTATGTAATAACAACCGTTCAGCTTCTTTGGTAGAAATTAAATCAAATTCTAATTGTACCTCCATACGCTCTTAATATAATTCAGGTGGAGGGAGTGAGGCGTATCTTTGATCAAGGTTACTAATAGCAGTAGTAAGTTCCATAAGCCTAGAATTACTTATTTTACTTGAAAGTGCAGAGTAATAAATGATCTGCCCTCTGAGAGAGGATTTAAGTGTCTCCCATAATAATGAAGATGAAGTAGAATCATTCTTATTAAACAACAAAAACTAGAAATAAAATCACAAAATTCTTTATCTGCCAACAGAAGCGAATTAAACCTCCCTCATGGTGGCTTTGTTTGTGGACTTAAACTGTATATCTAATAGTACTGGTGCATGGTCAGATATTATTATACTCCAATAGTCCGTAGAAACAACACAGGAATTTAGAGTTGGGTCAATAAAAAGAATCAATCCTTGAATAGGAGTCATGCACCTTAGAAAAAAAAGGAAATGCTTTACTAGATGGATTGCAGGATCTCCCAGGGTCAACAAAGCCATTGTGAATCCTAAGTCTGAGAAGGATTGAGACATTGAGGATTCGTTCAGGTTTCAGGGACTGGGTCCGTCTCATGCTGGGTCAAAGACACAATTTAAGTTTCCACCAAAAATTAACAAATGTGAATTCAAAAGCGGCAGGTTGCTTAACAATCTATGATCAATGTTTGGGGCAAATACATTAACTAACAGAACCTTTTTCTGCATCAACACACCAGCAACTATCACATATCTGCCATTTTCATCAGCTCTAACATTCGTGGCTGAAAACGGTACTTTGTACTAATCAGAATAGCGCCCCCTCCTGACTTAGAGTTGAACTGTGAATGAAAAACTTGACTGACCCATGAGCACTGCAACCTGTAGTGATCTTTAATCTGAAGGGTCTCCTGTAAGAACACTACAGGAGACTGCCACTGTTTCAGACAGGTACAAACTTCTGATCTTTCTACAGGACGCCCCACGGCCTGGATATTCCAACTAATGAATGTGAGTGATGAGCCTGGCCCGGCTGTACCGCAGCCTCCAGTGGGATTAACCATTTAAAAACATGGAAAGAAAAACAAAGTGACCAAAGTGAGCTGAGATGAGACCCCCCTCCCCCCAAACAAACCCTGAACAAATACACCCAAAGTCCCCATATAAGTAAAGAACAGTGGAGACAGCAGTGTCACAGCAACAGGAAGAGGTTGTCCACAGTCAGAAGGGATCAACTCAAAGACAATGCTGAGCAGACAAAAACAGAAGTACACTGAGAGTGAACATGACTCCCACCAATTTAAAAAAAATAGAACAACAAAGTCTGCATTATTTACCAAATAACTTTTTAATAAAATATCTTAACTATTAACCAAAAAACAAGAGGAAGAACTTCCTTTCTCAATTAAAAAAAAAAAGTATTACATTACAGTGATAACCCTCAAAACCACAATGGTCGGTGAAAATACTAGGTGTGACCCAAATCTCTTAATAATTAACCAAACAAAAGGCCGGCGTGTTTAATGTCAAAGAACTGAAAATAGTTCGAACAAAAAGCATAAATATACACACACACACATATATATATATATATATATATATAAAAGTGAGGCACTTGTAAACTACAATGAAAAGTTCACTGAGAATGAGTCTGGATCCATCTCACCCAGGTTCAGACTCTTCACGTATTCTGTCACTTCCTCCGGTGATGTAAACTTCTTCTCAGCACCCTTGTAAGTAATGCGTCACTGCGCCGGGTAGAAAAGTCCGTATCTGAATCCTTCGACGTCCCGGAGAAGCTGCTGGACATCGTTGAATGCCGCCCGAGCCCGGGGCACCTTGGGAGTGTAATCCAGAAAGACCGGAATAACCACGACTCCAACTTTGATCCGCTGACGTTCTTTGGCCCGGCGTAGGATCTGGTCCCAGTCACTGTGGTAGTGAAGCCTGCACACTATGGCTCGTGGTCGGTCGCCCGGTTTAGGTTGAGGTTGAAGAGTGTGATGAGACCGATCAATAAGCGGTGCCTTATCCAGCACAAACGCTTCCTTCAGTAAGGTGGCCGCGGCTGCAGGAGAGCAGGAGCCAGGGCTTCTACTCCACCCATAATCCTTCACTTCCTGCGGCGTGATCTTGATTCCAGCTCCTCACATTTGTCTTCAAGCATTGTAAGCTTGGCAGTGAGGCGCTCCATGGTGGTTTTCATGGCGGCTATTTCTCCGTGCATCCTGAAAGCGCTTCCTCCATGTCTCCCGCGGTGCCTGTTAGCTTAGCCCACTTAGCATCATTAGCAACTTTGTCACACGCTCGCTGTTTCACGGCTTGTAGCTCAGCCTTAGTGGGTGACAGCGCATCTCTGAGAACTTCTTGCTGCTCCTTCTTAATGATTCCAGCAATGTCTTCTTTCAGGGAGGACAGCAGCTCGAGTTGTAGAGCGTCAACGTCCATACCGACGCCGTGCTGGGGAGGGTTCCACATGTTGAGCTCAGCGGTCGGGGCCCATGGGCACGACTTCAGCCGGGTCTGAATAGAACCACTTTTTCCCTTCCCGTCATTGCAAAGTCGTCCAAATTATGTCTTCAGGTATCCAGTGAACAAATACAACGAAAAACACTTGGTTGTAAGAAAAAAGCACAGTTGAATAACAATTTTAACCGAAATTGGGTGGAGCCACCGAATCCACACCTCGCTCCATTGAAAGCTCAGCAAGTTTTAGATGCTGTTTAAAGTAAAACACTAAACAAAAGTCAAGACAGCCCCTTAGGACAAATTCAATTTAAACTATATAAAACATTTAACCTTCAAAATGACATCAAACACACGATATGTTTTAACTAAAGAAAAAAATAATCCTGAACAAGTACTTTTGCTAAATTTCCTTTTTCCTCTTCGTCAATAGATATCATAAATGGAGGAACTTTAGTTAATCCTCTTTTTTTTATTATCTGTGCCTAAATATTTTCACAGAGCTGCTCTTTATGTCAAAATGTAGGAGTAGTAAAATGTGAACAGAATGTGAATAAATGTGATGCAGGGTTAGGGTTAGGGTTACATTGACTGTACTCTCTTACCTGTCGTCCCTCTGTGACGTTGACCAGGAGCAGCGGACGTAGAACTCTGGACCACCGGACTCCCTCACAATGTGAGGCTGTGAGCGCACCATAGATGATCATATCCACCAGGGTGAGCTGCACACAGGAGCAGACATCAATGTTCATCCAGGAGAGGGAGGAAAGGAAAAGCTAACTAACCACTGATCAACACTGCTAATTAACCACTGATGAACACCGCTTACGAACTACTGATCAATCGTGCTACAAGTTCTGTCTGTCCGTTATCATTTTCAAAACATTTTTAAAACAGAGCTAACAAAACTAAGAGGGTCTAGAGCCCTGGTCCCCAAATGGGGGCACCTAAACCACCGGAGCGAGTACTAGAGCTAGCAGCTCTGGTACGAGTCCAAACAAGAGGCGTTTGCAGGCCAAACTCGAACAAATGACTGGCTTCAGGAGCAAAATGAGTAAGTCAAGGTCGAATAAACTCACAAATTGACTTGCTAAATGGATTGCTCTGGACTGTAGACCACTATCAGTGGTAGAAGATAAGGGATTAGAAAATGTGCTACAGATAGCAACGTGCGATCCAACATTCCAGCTGCCGTGCAGAAAAACTGTTTCAAACCAGGTCCAACAGCTTTATGAAACTGAAAAGCACGTAAAAAGAATGCATTGCAGAAAGCTGAATTTGTGGTTCTGACTGGGGATCATTGGACCAACGTTAGTAATTCCAATTATGTTGGTGTTGCTGATGTCACAGATGGGACATGGCATCTCCAGTCTTTAGTCCTGACTGTGCAGAAGACACACACCAGACACTGAACAGTTTCTCTCTGTGGCAGAGGAATGGGGAATTCAACCAAAGACCCCCACAATTGGAGCAGACAGTGCACGGAACATGATGGCTGCAGCAAGACACTTCCCTTTTCAACATATGCCTTGTGTTGCTCACATCTTACAGAGAACCATCACTGTCAGCCTTGCTGATAGTGGGTTTAGTGAGACATTAGCAAAATGTCTTAAGAAAGTGGGTGACTTTAAAGACAGCCCTGCTCATACTGAGGAACTACAGCAGGAACAAACAGGACTGGGGCAGAACCAGAACCACTTATCCAGGATGTTTCCACAAGGTGGAATTCAACGCTTCAAATGATCCCTCGTCTGCTGAAGAATCAAGAGGCTGTTGTTGCTGCTTGAGACAGACAGAAGGACAAGCTGGTCATGTTGACTCCATCAGAGCTGGTAAACTCCAAAAGCTGGCAACTCTCCTTGAGACATGCAGGTAAATAAAAACTGTTTTAATGGCATTTATTGTTACTGTTTCTCTATAATTGACTGTTATTTTGTAGATAAATAATTTTTTTCCTGAACTGTCTTCTGCAGATTTGTACGGAAGAGTTTTAGGGCCACTGAAGAAAAAAATTAATTCGGAGGCTACAAAAAAACAAAAACCTTTGTGGCTCCAGAAAAAGTCAAAAATCAAAGTCGAGATTTTTTTTTTTCACGGTGGAAAAAACAGTCTGTCCCTCCACAAGCCAGCGGTGTGACTGCTTCCTCAAAATGCATCAGGCGGTTTAATGACGTGATGAAAAGATGCTTCAGGACAGAATGGAGCTCATAAACACGGTCAGTTATCATCAGAATCAGGACCAGAAGAGACAGAGCAGCCTGCTGCCTGGTTCTGTAGAGGAACAGTTATCATCAGTATCAGGACCAGAAGAGACAGAGCAGCCTGCTGCCTGGTTCTGTAGAGGAACACAGTTATCAGTATCAGGACCAGAAGAGACAGAGCAGCCTGCTGCCTGGTTCTGTAGAGGAACACAGTTATCATCAGTACCAGGACCAGAAGAGACAGAGCAGCCTGCTGCCTGGTTCTGTAGAGGAACATAGTCAGTTATCATCAGTATCAGGACCAGAAGAGACAGAGCAGCCTGCTGCCTGGTTCTGTAGAGGAACACAGTTATCATCAGTACCAGGACCAGAAGAGACAGAGCAGCCTGCTGCCTGGTTCTGTAGAGGAAGTTCGTCGAGTACGAAGGACAAAGACACGGATCCCGGCTGCTTATTTAAATGTTCTTATTAATCAAGGAAATCCTGTTTAAAATCACGTCCATCAGCAGTAAGCAACCTGATATAGTCACAATTAATTGATTTAATGTGAATTCACATCTACGGGTAAATGATGAGGGATGGACAGAAAGTCTCTCCGTGAAAAACAAAAATCTCGACTTTGATTTTCGACTTTTTCTGGAGCCACGAAGGCTTTTTTTTTTTGCCTCCAAAGTTTTTTTTTTTTTCTTCAGTGGCCCTAAAACTCTTCCGTAGATTTGTGCCTGAGCTCCTTGGAGGTGAGACATGTCTCATATTCAGTGGTTCTACCTGCTCTCCGCCACCTGTTCCACACCATGGACACCTCCAACACGCCTGTTTATCTAGTACTTGGAGTTCCAAAGAGATTTAGGCCAAATGACCATTTACATTTGAAATGTTACTTGAATTTTTAAAAAAAAGTACTTTATGTTGAATAGTTTTTTTTTACCATTTAAAGCCAACACTGTTGTGAAGGATTCTAAGATTCAAAGTGTTTATTGTCATGTGTACAGTAAAGAAACGTGTTTCCCTGTACAATGAAATTCCTACTTTGCTGCCCACACTGAACGCTACATAATTAAAAACTATAATGAACTTAAGCAATAGAAATATAGATCTATACATTAAAACTGCAAAATACAAGTGAATATACAATATACGGTTTAAGGTGGAAGTAAAAAATACTCCAGTCTGTACATAAAGGTGTGAAGTAGTCAGCAGTATTTGGGACAGATGTGAACTGTACACGTGTGCATCTAAAGTGCATATACTGTACAGAAGTTGTGCAAATTCAGTAAAACGAGAGCTATGGGGGGCATGAATAGTCTGCTGGACTCCTGTCAGCTGTTTAGAGTCTGATAGAGGGAAAGAAAGAGTTCTTGAGTCTGGTGGTCTTGCAGTTCACACTTGTGTCCCTCCGGCCTGAGGGTAGAAGTGTGAGCAGTCCTTGTTGCGGGCGAGGGGGTCCTTGATGATGGCAGCAGCTCTCCTGTGGACTCGCTTGTAGATGCTCTGCAGAGAGGGCAGTGGAGTCCTGGTGATCTCTGCAGTGGTCTTCACCACTCTCTGCAGGTGTTTGCGGTCCATGACAGTGGTGCTGCCGTGCCACACGGTGATGCAGCTGGTCAGGATGGGATCAACAATGAAGATGTGGAAGTTGCTGAGTATCTTTGGGGACATGCCAAATGTCCTCCGCCTCCTCAGGAAGTACAGCCGCTGTTGAGCTTTCTTCACCAGCTGTGTGGTGCTGAGGGTCCAGGTGAGGTCCTCACTGATGTGGACCCCAAGATACTTGAAGCTGCTCACCCTTTCCACTTCCAGCTCCTGGATAGACAGTGGCTGATGAGGACCCCTCTGCTTCCTCATGTCCACTATCAGCTCCTTCGTCTTGTCCGTGTTGAGGGTGAGGTTGTTGCCCTCACAACATGTCACCAGACTGGACACCTCCCTCCTGTAGGCCGCTTTGTCTCCGCCAGTGATACGTCTAATCACTGCAGTGTCATCCACAAACTTCAGGATGGTGTTGTCCTCATGGGAGGCGACACAGTCTTGGGTGAACAGGGTGTAGGGGGTGGGGCTGAGGACACAACCCTGAGGAGTGCCAATGTTGGTGATAATGCTGGCTGAAGTCCTGAGCCCAATCCTGACAGTCTGGGGCCTGCCAGTCAAACAGTCCAGGAGCCAGTCACAAAGGGTGGGGTGAAGTCCAGGAAAGCAGTTTGTGGAGGAACTTGTGGGGGAGGACTGTGTTGAAAGCAGAGCTGTAGTCAATAAAGAGCCTCCTGATGGAGGAGGCTTTATTTTCCAGATGGGAGAGGGAAAAGTGAAGGGCTCCAGCAATGGCGTCTGAGGTGGACCTGTTGGGACGGTAGGCGTACTGCAGGGGGTCCAATGTGTCCGGTATACTTTTCTGAATGTGGCTCAGCACCACCCTCTCAAAGCACTTCATAATGATTGGAGTGAGTGCTACTGGCCTGTTTGTCATTCGGACAGGTGGGGAGGCTCTCCTTGGGGAGGGGGATGATGGTGGTGGCCTTGAAGCAGGAGGGGACGGTGCTCGCTGGCTGAGGGAAAGGTTGAAGATGGAGGTGAGAATGTCTGTCAGCTCGTTGGCACATGCTCCGAGGGCCCACCCAGGGATGTTGTCTGGTCCTGCTGCTTTGCGGGGGTTGATCCTCCTCAGGGCTGTGCGTACCTGGGCTGATGAGATGAAATAATCTCATAGTGTGCAAAAAAAAAAAAAAAGGAAACACTGAACATCTCAAAAAATTAACAGATGGAATATTAGAACTAGACACGCTGCGCAGCCACTCCCCCACCGCAGACACAATCAAAAAACGTCCGTCACTACAAACAGAGTTTGATTCTGAATGTCAAGTTCAAAACTAAACATACACACATGGGGAAAAGGCTGGAGGAAGACTTGTGCATCAGCTACGCCAAAGAACTGCTAACCAGACCATCCTGGGAAAGATGATGAATGTGGTCTGAAACATACCGACAATGAAAAAATGAATTCATATTTTAAAGGTTTTTACCAATCGTTATATACTTCGGATTCGTCTGCTAACCCCATTGCTTTGAATACTTCTTCACATCCCTGAATATGCCTCGTTTTGATCCAGAACTGTCCACTGAATTAGAAAAAGATTTTTCAGCCATGCTCAGATAGCCTCAGCAATTAGGGCCATGCTAAGTGGTAAAGCCCCAGAGCCTTATGGCTTCACAAATGACTTTTTTAAGCAATTCTCAAATCAAATGACCCCTTTACTGCTGTTGGTATTGGAAGAATGTTTTGTCTCAAAGTCCCTACCTCAACCATGCACCAAGCAGTTATTTCTTTGCTACTTAAAATGGGAATAGAAACCCTCGTTTGCAGTTCATATTGGACTATTTTGTTGTTGAACACAGATACAAAAATCGGTGCCAAAATTCTTGCATGTAATCTCGAAAAGATTATTCCCTCTATTATTATTGCACCCGATCAAACAGAGTTCATAATTATTTTTTTTTCCAACAATAGATTATTTAACATTCTCTACGGTCCCACTCTGCCAGTCCCGACGATATTGAGGTAGTTCTTTCACTTGGCGCTGAAAAGGCGTTCGAACAGGTGGAGTGGGACTACCTTTTAAAGACTTTAGAAATTTTTAGTTTTGGCCCTACATTCATATCCTGGATTAAAATTCCATATACTCTACCAGTGGCTGTCATGTGCATGAATAGCAACCTGTCCAACTACTTTGAGCTCAAACAAGGTAGAAGGCAGGGATGCTTTCTGTCATCACTAGTATTCATTACTGCACTTGAGCCGCTTTCATTAGCACGGAGACAGAGCCCTTCTAACAGGGCATCCATCGGGCAGGTTCAGAGTAAAGTCTCACTTTATGCAGATGACATGTTATTGTGTATCACGAACCCTCTATCGTGCTTTCCTGAACTATTAGCTCTACTCTCAAAATTTGGAAACATATCGGGCTATAAAATAAATTAAGAATGCACCAGGGTGTCGAACCCTGGTTCGATACCAGGTATGAGTACTCGTACTCATAAAACTGCCACCGATACCACGACACCGATACCACTTTATGGCAGCATGCAGTTTACGGCACCGCCTGCGCCTTGCAGTGGGGAACGCACAGGTTGCTCAAAGCCAGAAAAATGGCTTTGAGCCTGTGCGCTGTTTTTTCTGCAGTCATTTTCGAAAATTGACCGTCCAAATGACGGTTGGAGGCTCGCTGCCTAAAACACTGAAATGGAGCTGCTGCTACTTAAACTGGCTTTAGCAGCCAAACCACTGCCTGGGTTTGGTCTGTTGCACCAAGCGCCTATGTACTCATATCGGTGAGTACTCAAACAATACTCGTTATGAGAAAAAAGTGTTATCGATGCATCCCTACAATAAACCTCCTTAAAAGTGAACTTATGTCCAGTACTAAAGTGGAGGAGCGGCATGTTGAGTCAACCCCCTTAAAAATAATCCCCCAAAAGTTCAGATATGTAGGCATGTGGGTTACATCGGACGACAAAGATCTTTTTAAAGCTAATTACCAGCCTCTGCTTTTAAATCTGAAGCAAGACCTCGAACGCTGTGACCCTCTACCTCTTTCCTTCAGGGGCAGGATCAGCACAATTAAGATGAATGTACTCCCTCAAGTTTATTTATTTATTTCAGTGCCTCCCATTCTTCCTGACAAAGTCTTCCTTTCACAACTTAAACAGCCAGATATCATCCTTCATATGGCGTAAAAAAACACCAAGAATCAACATGAATTTATTACAGAAGTCCCGCTCAACTGGAGGTATGGCACGTTATGTATTATTGCTGGGCTGCCAATATAAGAGCATTGCAGCCTGGAGTGGCTTATTCCATTTTGTCAATGCTTCTCCTGTTTTGTCTTTGTCTTTTCCATTGCATTTACTGGATGAGTCAAGCTGTCTGGAAAAAACAAAAGCAATACAAAGCAAAGCAGCGAGGCCTGTGGGGGGGTCTTTCTGTTCAGGGGGACTAGTCCATACCTGATCACACCATTCCTGCTTGAAGGACGTCATGTTGAGCAATTTTTGTTCATGCCAATCGATGGCACTTTTGCATCAAGTATAAGTTTGAAGTATTTAATTTATTTTTCCTTTTACACATTTCTTATTTCTTGTACAGTATTTTACAATATATTTTATAATATTTGAAGTGAAGAGGCTGTCGTGGAGTTCATTTCTAGAAATATTTAGAGATTATTTTTCAAGCGTTTTAAAAAAGTAGAGTTGTATTGACGCGCCACCTGTGTGTATGATTACAGAGGCTCTGTTGGATTTGAAAGTTCTATATCACAGGGAAGTGATGCGATATTATGATGGGGAGTATATCAGTGGAATTAATCCACTGATTTAAGTGAGCAGACACAAACGTGTAGTCGATTCTTGAGTATGTTTTATGTCTGGTAGAGAAGAAAGTATAATTCATCACAGTTTGATTGCGTAGGTGCCAAGGGTCGATAAGATTCAGATCGGAAATGAATGAATTAATGCCAGAGAGTGATCCCAGCTTTGGAGGCAGAGGTATTGATTTATCTGAAGTTGCATCACACACCTGGTTGAAGTCATCCCCGGTTATGAGCTGGTAATCTGGCATTTCCAAAAGCTTATTAGAAACCATAGTACCAGCTTATAAAAAGAATTGCTGTGGTTGCAATAACAGTGTGAATGTAGACTAATTAAATATCAGGCACATTGACCTGTGGGGGTGTTTTCTGCACTTACCAGCCTGAAACAGTTTGAAAACCAGATCCCGGTGTGACAGGCTGGTCTGTGTCAGCCGGCGCTGTGGCGTCAGGAGAGCGAGGTGCGCTGATCTTTCAGGTGACGGGTGCGAGGTGTGGTCAAATGTGGACATGAAATCCTGGGCCTTGTCGACATCCTCAAAGAAGTACACAGTCCCATTAAAGGCTTTCCTCTCCTGCTGTAGTCCGGGACAAGAAGCAGGCTGGATGTTGTCGTCTCCCCTCTTTGGATGTTTGATGTATCGGCGGGGTTGCGAGTGCTCCGACGCTGTTAAAGATTCTCTCCCCGTCTTGGTAGCGGAGCAGCTGGAAGGTGAGGGTTCGGGGGCGGTTCGGTTTATCCTGAGAGGCGTAAATGCGGCGTGCCCGCTGGATTTCAATACCCTCCCCCGCCAGGGAGGGAATCCACACCGGCAAACTTTGTTGGAGGAACTGAGTAGCATTTTCGCCTTCTGCTGATTCAGCCAGACCGACAAGTCGGACGTTGTCTCTCCGTGAGCCGTCTTCCATCTCTGCGATCTTTAGATGGAGCTTAAGCGTCTCTGCCTGGAGGGTATTCACGTCGCGGTTAGTCGCTCTCATGTTAGCGGCCATAGCCACCACCTTCCCTTGCAGAGCTTTGTTAGCTTCATCTCGGTTAATAAAGTCGCGGCTAAGTTGATTCAATCATGGTCTTTAGGGTTGGAATTTCCCTGCCAAGCATATCCTCAACAGCTTCCCTCACGGCCAGATTAACTTCCTTTGCCAACCGATCCTCCTGTTCTTCCAAAGCCAGCAGGACAGCTGCGTTAGACGGCTCTATCCATGTCTTTCTTTTTAGACGTGTGGTCTTCTTGAAACGTTTCACCTCTTGTGGATCTTGTTCCCAACATGTTAAAGAAGTCCTTAACTGCAATGGGCGTTGTATTTGTTTCTGAATGGAAGCATTATTTGCAGATATTTGGACTTTTGAGACAGAGCTGGAGGTTACACGTGCTTCTCGTACCAGCAGCCACTGGAAGTCTCCTTTCGGAGGGCTACTGATCTCTTGTTTAGCACCAATATCAAGAAACCTTTTGTTTGCTCCATCAGTGATTGATAAAGCTTTTGATATCTGGTCAAGAAGAGGAACAGGAGCAATAACTAAGCGCTACACTGAGAACAGGTTTGCCTCATTTAAAGAACTATCACAGAAATTTTATCTTCCCAAGTCCAATTTCTTCAGATATTTACAAACCAGAGATTTTGTGGCCTCTGTCTTTGCTCAATTTCCATTACATCATCCTGAACGTCTCCTAGAAACAATGACAGTGACGGCGGGTCCACGCTGGACACTGGCAGGCAGGTTGGCATCGACAGCAGCAGCCATGACGGAGGCTGAGAGGAAGGAGTAGGAGACCGACAGGGCAGAGGCAAGTCACAGGGTGGCAACGGTATAAAAAGTTATAGAAAAGCAATAGAGGGCGCTGTTTTCATTATTTCTACCTCCAGACTGAAGCACAGACACAAGGCTGGGTCATTTAATGCACCTTAGTGCTGAGAGAACAGGAGGAATATTAAACAAATACTCCACAAAACAAGCAGACAACCTGTCAAACAGAACGAAAGACTCATGATCAAAAACTAACAGGGAAAGATTGAAGTGGACTTTTTAAAAAAACACAAACATGCAAACCGAACTGGAAAGGACACTTTTAAAATAACCATCCTGAAGGTTTCTCAACTTCCACACGCACACACACACACACACACATACACTCGCACACACGCACTCACACTCACACGCAGTGAGCTAACAGAAGTGTTGTTCCCAGGAAGCAGAGAAGAGGTGCCGACTCAGCAGCAGGTTTCACAACAGCACTCACAACGTCCTCTCAGCACATTTCTGTTCTCCGAGAGGAAGGAAGCTCCTCTCGACTCCATGGGTTTGTTCTGAGAGACTGGGACCATGACCCACTGAGGAAGAGGCCGCCTACCATGAGGATGACGATGATGCAGATGTTCTTGGGGTCTTTCCAGAACTTGTCTCGAGGAATCACTTTGGCGTAGTGAAAGAGTCGCAGGGTGTAAACCAGCAGACAGAGCAGCTCCACCAGCATGGTGCCCTGAAAAACACCGTGCAACACACACACACACACTTTTGCAATACTGTACATAAACAAATATGCAACACATTTTACGCTTCATAACTCCAATTTAAAGCATCTTTCCATTGGTTTTACCAGTTTCAGATTTCCATGTGTACGATTCTTAAAGCTCCACGTAAAACAACACGTTATCAGTAAAAGTAAATGAGTGAAAATCACTATTTTCCTTTGGATTTAATCCTGGTTATCGTACCAAGAGGAGGTTTTTCATCTGAAGTGAAAGGAGAATTTCGCTGGCTCAGCAAATAAATTTTTCTTTAGTTTAAATTGAATGTTTGGACCTTCAGCTGAGAGATCAGAGTCCTTTGGAAAGAGAATCTGCTCTGAAAATGAAATTATTTATTCACATTTAAATTAGACAATGTGTCATGCAGGGGTGAAAGGTAACACAAGTACATTTACATACACTACTGTAGTTGAATACTTTTTTGTAAACTTTAAGTCGTTTCGAAACCCATTACTTTGACTTTTTTAGTATGTTTTTCCAAAAGTAATGTAATGCACTACAATTTCAATCGTGTTGGTTACCGAGTATAAATTTAATCAATAAATGAATGAATTAAGAGAGTTGTGTTCTGGATTTAATCAAGTGTCAAGCAACATGGAAGACCTTCCTGAGTATTAATACTTCTGTTAATGACAGAGGCAAGCTGAGCGGACACTAAAACAGCTAAAACACTTGGACTGGACCCGATTATCCGAATATTTGGTGGTGGTGTCCGGCTATTAATTTTGAGATGCGATTATTCTTCATGCAGCCCTTCGTGCAGCTGCACTGTGACTCCCCTCAGCTCAACTTTCTCTTTTCATTTCAATACACCAGGGGAGTTTGACGCAAAAAGTTCCAACCTGGTCCCACAAACCACCAAGTAAGGGGATTATATAGGATTTATAGGAGTTTTTTGACATTTCATTGTATTTTGCACCGGAATGTTTCAATAAAATTCACTTAATGTTGAGATTATAGTCATTTTCAGTAGAAACTGCACGATCTTGCAAAAATCGAGACAATTTCATCACGTACACTGTGACCACAGCAAAGAAAACTGTAAATTTAAAGGTTATTAACACACTCTTTTACAGTCCGGCCCACTCAAGATGAATCTGGACTGTATGTGGCCCCTGAAGTCAAATGTAATTTAGTATATATTGTGTATATATTATACACATGTGTATACATATACAATAGAACCTCTGACAGGCAGACCCGGTAAGAGCGACACCCTGCTCTGGGCGAACACGTCACTGTGCACAGACACATATTTACCTGTTAACGCACCTTAATGAGGACAACCTGCCTGATGAGCACAACAGACAGGTTTTCCTGGCAAATTTCCAGCCGAGCGACACTGAAACGACCAAAATAATTGGGCTGGACCGGATTATTGGAATATTCTGACGTTGTGGTGTCAGGAGATTAGTTTTGAGATGTGAACAATCGCCACTTCCCCACAGCACAGTGCTGCGGTGAAGCTCCTCTCCGTCAGCCCCTCCATGATCTCAGCATTACGTGTCCACAGACTGTGCGGGGGCCACAGGTGATACACGATTGCCTCCATACTCCACTCTGGGTTCACTTCCATACGTGTTCTATAACGGAACGGAACGATCCCGAAACTATCTCCACTTCTGTTCCCCGGCGTTCTCCACCTTTCCTAAAGTAGTTTATGTTTCACTTCAGGAGTTCTGAGCCTCTGGCTCTTTATTTTATTTAAATTGTGATTGTTCAGACGGGGAGACGGAGGATCTCCTCACACAAGCGTGTGAGGAGATCCTCCGTCCAGTAGCTCTGGATCATGAGCAGTCGGAGCCTACAGGTCCCGCCGTCACAAAACTTGTGAGTGAGTGTCGGAGCGTACCATAACGTACAGGGTGGATAACGATTTTGACATCACGCATCCTCTGCGCACACGAAGGTTTCACATTTCCTTTACAGCAGAGAAAATAAGGCCCGGGGGCCAAAACCGACCAAGAGGCTCCAATCGGGTCTCACCAAGCAAGGAGGTTATAAAGGATTTATACAAGTTGTTTTTTTTGATTTTTTGACATTTCATTGTATTTTGCACCAGAATGTTTCATTAAATTGACTTTATGTTGAGATTCTAATCATTTTCAGTACTAACTGTTTGATCTTGTAAAAATTTCATTACATCCACTGTGACTACAACAAATACAAAGTTTGAAGTGTAAATTAAAGGTCATTATAGTAATATTTTACCAGTCTGGTCCACTCAAGATGAAGCTTTTAAATAACCACAACATATTTGGTGTTTGGTTCATTCAATATCAACTGGTTCTACAATTTGAGGACACCCGTCTTCAGGGAACACTTGCCTTTGGATTTTAGGGTGTCACTACATCACAGGTTTTACTAATTATATATATATATATATATATATATATATATATATTAGGGATGTCCCGATCGTGGGCCACACAAAACAACGTGGCGGGCCACATTTGGCCCGCGGGCCTTGAGTTTGGCACACGTGTCTCTGTGGATGGGGGTGGTGTACTTTAGTGCATTATATTGAGCTGTGTGCTCCTTTTACTTTTGTCCAACTTCAAGCCATTAACATACATCAACGGGCAGAAGTTATTAGGAACACTTAATTACACGTTACACTCCAGTATGCCACCACCACCCATTACAACCTCAATAACAAACACTACGTCAAACTATAACCTTTACAACAATTTCAACAAAAACTGAAAATGATAAAGCTTTGTTAATGTGGAATCAGTGGTAATGCTGATGTATTTGACTGGATTACATTAGACAAGTGTATCTAATGAAATGGCCAGTGAGTGTATATGTACTGGAAAAAACATTATAATAATAAATATATATATATATATATATATATATATATATGCAGATTTGTGGGCCGGTTGGAGCCAAAACTGCCAGGGCTGATTGTTTGCCCCAGTCCACCCCTGATCATCGCCTATGTATTTTATAGAAATGTATCTCTACTCTGATCTCAACTGAAACGAGCTTTATTGGAGTGTTTGTCTGTCAAACTCAGTGTTAGCAGATCAGCTTTCACACGTGTGAACACAATAAGTTGGAGAGGCTCCAGTAGATCAGGTGGTGTGTCGTCGTGAAGCGGTGGTGACTAAATGCTGCATGTGGTTGTATGATCATGGCGTTAAACCACAGATTGGAAGACACAATCAAAGATAACATGCTGTCAGCAGATCAGGTCACCACACACACACACACACATCAGGGCAGAAACTGAGATGATAAGAGACCAATAGGTGTGTGTTGCACAGGTATTTCTATCTTACCCATGTGGGTAAAGCGATGACCGCCGGCTCCTCAAAGAACGCCAGAGACAGATTGACCAAGATGAAGAAGTAGAGGAGCACCTTGGCGAGCCAGTGGTTGTAGAGCAGATATAGCCTGAAAACACACACACACACTACTTATAGATATATATCACAAAGTTATTCTAGAAGTACAAGTGAAAAACAAAAAGTGGTGTTTGTGAGTTTGTGCTGTATTCTGTGATGTTTTCCTGAAAGCAGGTAACATGAGAACTTGCAGTCGTGGACCAACATGTGGAAGACGAAGCCTCACCTGACAGCAGGAGGCGAAGCGTCGAAGCAGATGTTTCTGTTGTACTGAGCATCCGACACAAAGATGGCAGCCAGCTCCAAATCCTGCAACACAAAGTACTTTTACTTCAATGTATTTAATTCATCATTTGTGCCACAACACAAGTTAAGTACGAGTCTGACAATGAGTAACAGGTTGGAATGTTGCCGTTTAAGAATTAGAGAATTTAACATGGATTTTTTCTTATCATCTGTCCAAATGATTATTGATGCTGCACATTTTGCTTCCAAGTTCAGAGCTTCTGTCTTTGTCCAGTCTAAAATTCAAAGTACGCTGTAAGGGAAACTGAAACTTGTTTTGTCTCATAAAGAATGAGGTCTAATTCTGCAGCCTGAGATTGAAGGATGACCCGTGTCAGCACTTTTGGAACCTCTGTGCTACTTCTTGTAACCTAAAGTCTACAATGCAGGAAACAAGTGGATCTTTCTCAAAACATTTCAGCCTTTAAGAAGGCGCTGTGTGATAAACTCCGTGACAATCATGCAAGGGTTGTACTGTGACATTGTCTGTTCTCACAAGAATAATGTAATAAAATTGTCTTCAAATGGCTCTCAGTCTGATTCCTGTGTATTCTGTCTCCCTGAGGTTTCTTACTAGGAGAATTCTCCTCACAACTTGGTCCTTGGAGCTGGATTCCAACATCCCTCTCTCCACCAGGATCGGGACTGAGCCGTGCACAGGGCAAAGGCCAGTCTGGTCTAAAGAGCCATGTTAGCAGGAGGCCGGTTTCCACTGGAGGTGAGAGGGTGACGGATATCTGTCCATCGTGCTTAGTAAGGTTGAATTGTTAAATGTGCGGTAAAAATCGAATACAAGGTTGTTACAGCATCGTCCAGAGGACCGCAGCCTCTCTGTGTATGTTACCTGAGTCTGTAGCATGGTTATGTTCCGGGAGAAGCAGTGAAGATATCACAACAACTGACCAGTTCACGCTCACTGAGACCTTGTGACAGGAGGAGGACTATCTCAACACCAAAACGTGAAAGAAAAAGCTCAAACCAAACTCAATTAGAAGTGTTTCATACTGCCTACTCCTCCTCGAGAGAAGAAACTACAAATCTGTATTGAAAGTTTCTGTTATCCCCATCAGGTATAACCACGACCCCAAACTAATTAATGAACGGTTTAATTCTATAGCTCCTTTTATACTGCTGAACCATCCAATGATCCTACGGCACTTAATCGTTTCACTTCCCTTGTCATTCTTAAGATTAGATCTGAGTTTGCTGCTAGACTGGATGAGCCTCTCTCTATAGCAGAGCTCCATAAAGCAACACGTGCTATGCCGTCAGGTAAATGCCCGGCCCGGATGGTTGCCCCGTGGGATTTTATAGGACATTTTTCACCAAGTTAGCACCACTCCTCATGGACATGTTCAACGAATCCTTACAAATCTGCCACACACACTCAGGCTATAATTTCACTGATTCTAAAAAAGCCAAAGGACCCTCTCCTTTGTGGGAGCTGCCGTCCTATAAGATGACCAGACAGGTTTTATACAAAATAGACACTCATTTTCTAACATTAGGCGCCTCTTTAATATCATGTACAATCCCTCCACATCTTAGAGTCAGAAGCTGTGATTTCACTGGATGCAGAGAAGGCCTTTGAGCGGGTAGAGCGGGGCGATCGTTTCCACACCTTAGAGAGATTTGGATTTGGTGAAACTTTTATCAGATGGGTGAAACTGCTCTACTGCTCTCCTACTGCCCGCATCAGAAGTAATAGCACCTACTCTAAATACTTCCCTTTGTCCCGCTCTACTCATCAGCAGCCCACTTCTTTTTGCGATTGCAATTGCGCCGCTAGCCGTTTCACTTAGATCCAACCCTTGCATAACTGGTGTTGAGCAAAGAATCTCGTTATATGCCGATGATTTGCTTTTATATGTATCTAACCTGTCCGTTTCCATTCCAGCGATTCTTCAGACCTTAAGGCAGGGGTGCCCAACCCCGGTCCTGGAGGACCCCTGTCCTGCATGTTTTAGTTCCTCCCTGTTTCAGCATACCTGTATCTAACGATGATGTCATCACCAAGGTTGTGAAAAAGCCCAATAACGAGCCCCTCATTGCAATCCGGCTGGTTGCAACTGGGAGGAGCTAAAACATGCAGGACAGGGACCCTCGAGGACCGAGGTTGGGCACACCTGCCGTAAGGTCTTTTGGAAAAATCTCAGCCTACAAACTTAATTTGGAAAAAGCGAACTCTTCCCATTAAACATAAAAGCTCGGAATCTTCCCCTGCACATCTTGCCATTCAAAGTTACAGTTCTCTGCTTCACAGATCTGGGTGTCTACTTCACAGATATATTGGAGTATCTGTTTGAATTCATTTAGATTCTTCTTACCACTACTAGATAAAATATGCAAAGACTTTGTTGGTCCTTACGACCCTTGTCCTTAACCGCAGGATGAACACTCTACCAAAATTCTCAATCTGTTTCAATGCTTACTTATTTTTCTGCCTCAATAATTTTTTCAGAAAACTGACTCTTTAGTGTCGGAGTTCATCTGGAACAAGAAAGGTCCTAGAGTTGGCAGAGTCTTACTGCAAAGACCAAAATCTTTAGGAGGCCTCGCTCTACCATATTTCAGGTTCTACTTCTGGGCGGTCAACCTCAGAGTCTTGCAGCAGTGGGCCCAATCTCATTCCTCCCCCTCACCTCCAGTGTGGTTCGTCTTGGAGAATTCCTCCTTTACTCCAGCTTCAGGATCAGCTCTGGCGCATGCTCCTTTAAATGTTCCTCTTTCTACTTACTCTAAAAACATTATTGTTAAATCAACACTCAGGATCTGGAATCAGTTTAAACGCCACTTTGAAACTGCAGTCATTTTCCTCATCAGCTCCGATCACAGCCAACCCGGCTTCCTTGATGGAGACAGGTTTTCATTCCTCGGTATCACATCACTGAAAGACCTTTATATCGGTAATGCAACGGCCTCGTCTGAACAACCATCTAGAAAATATGCTCTTTGTAAAACACATTTCTTTAAATATCTGCAAATTCGTAGCTTTCTCAGAAATAGAAACCCAGATGCCCCCACTCCTGTAGATCCACTCCTAAAACCCTCGCACCGTGTAAAGGGTTCTCTCTCTGTACTGTGTGCCCTCATCTCCTCATTGCAGCCCTCGTCTCCTCATTGCAGCCCTCGTCTGTAGAAAACATGAAGGTTAAATGGGAGGAGGACCTCTGGGAAGTGATTTCTGATGACCGGTGGGAGGCGTAGAATCCACTCCTCTTCATTCGGTTCCAGACACGGTCTGATTCAATGTAAAACTGTCCATCGTACTCAGTTCACTAAAGTCAGATGAGCCAACATTTATGGAAATATCGATCCCACCTGTGACAGGTGTCATCAAGCACCAGCTTCATACAGTCACATGTTTTGGTTCTGCCCTTCTTTAATTCCATTTTGGACAGACATATTATTTCTAAAAGTTCAGAGGTCCCCATCAGACCATCTGCTCTAACAGTTTGCTTTAACATTCCCTCTCCTGACCTACAGCTTCCAAAACATAAAGCAGACCTGGCGGCATTTGTGACGCTCCTGGCAAGACGACAGATTTTACTAGGTTGGGAATCACCCGCTCCTCCCTCTCATGTTGCATGTCTCAAGGATATTCTGCACTTTATTAAAATGGAGACGATTAGATGTGTAACCAATGGTTCAGCGAAGAGATTTCATAAAACATGGAGCATTTTGTTTTAATATGTTCGGGGTCTCCATTTACTGGATGACTCTTCATGTCTGTGGAATCACCAGGGTTCTTTTTCTTTATCTTTGATTAATTAAGTTTTACTCAGACTGAATGCTGTGGTAGTGATATGTGTGTATTGTCCTCCTCTGGGTGTCTCATGTTTACAGTTACATGTATGCATTCTTGTTCAGTTTTCCTTTCCATGTTGGGATTATTATTATTTTATTATTTCTAAAGTGGCCTGTTTATTTGAATGACAGCTGGGCACCAGAATGTCACGTGACTATGGATCCTGCGGTGTAGAAACTTCACAGGGCCTCTAAAAGAGGATAAAACTGCTTAAACGGTTGTTTATTGTGATTTTAATGGACTGTGTCATCAAAGTTCCCAGAGCTCCAGATTTTATAGTGACAATGTGACTCGATTGTGTTTAAACAGCAAAATGAGGACGTTTCTTCATTCATTAACAACTTTATGAGCTCAGAGTTCATGAAAGGTCTGCTGTCATGTGCAAGAAATAAACAATAATAAACTTCAGGGACAATTCTCTGTGTGTGTGTGTGTGTGTGTGTGTGTGTGTGTGTGTGTGTGTGTGTGTGTGTGTGTGTGTGTGTGTGTGTGTGTGTGTGTGTGTGTGTGTGTGTGTGTGTGTGTGTGTGATGTGACTAACCTCTTTCGTTTTAGGAGGATTGCCTCCATTTGGAATTCCTCTTTCTTTTTCCGACTTCTCACTGGGAATGTTGTTGCTGGTCTCCGACATCTCTGCGCACTTCCAACAATCTTCCTGAGACGAACTTCCGATTAAAACTTGTGAGGTCGGACAGGAGTGCTGGTCCTGGTCCTGGTCCTGGTCCTGGTCCTGGTCCTGGTCCTGGTCCTGGTCCCGGACTGAGAGTCTGCAGACGTCAGCAGCGGACGACCGTCCGTCTCCTCGGTTCGGTCCGTTTCGTCCTTTTCCGCTGCTCAGTTCGGGAAGCGGAGCGGCTCAGTCCCTCCGCCTGCTCGTGTGCGGTTCACGGGTGACACGGCTTTTAAAGCCGGATCATGAATTGAACCATAAAAACGTTTTTTTGTTTTTTTTTCCACCCAACTTTTTTCTGTTGAACCTGCTGCTGATTGGTCAACAATGACAGCTGACGTCGTCAGCGAGAGGGGGCGTGGTCAAATCAGACCGACTCAAGGGGTGCTTCCAAATACTCCCTCCTATCCACTTCTCCTTAACCCCGTGGATGACGTCACGGGCAAGGGTGGAGGAATGAGTTTAACATGGGCAGATCCGTGAATAGTTTAGGCACAAATGTCAAAAAGGAACTCCATCACACACAACCAGTCCGTCTCCTGGTTCTTGTACGAGCGCCGTCAGCGCTAAATTGGTGAAATCAGTGACGTGTCACGTTTTGGAGTGACGCGGTGACGAGTCTCTGACCGGCTCCGTTAACGGGGGAAAAACCACCGGTTCTTTGGCGGAGCTCATTTAAGAACCGGCTCTGGCAAACACCCACAAGATTTCATACATACATACATACATACATACATACATACATACATACATACATACATACATACATACATACATACCAATTAACAAATACTTGTAGATGAACACATAACCTTCTTGGCCAACTTCCGTTGGTGAAGGTAGAAAGGTTACACTAGGAAAGTACCACGAGCCAGTAAAATCAGGAGAGGGTATTCTGTCTGTATTGAGGAACGATAACGATTCACCCCGCATGAATCAACACATTCAGTGAATCAACAGCAGCACAGAAGAGATGTCTTTATAGCCACAGGAATAAATTTACTCCAATGTGAAGCTGAATTCTTTTCCTCCGTTTCTGCATCAAAATGCAGAAACGCTCCTCTCTTCTGATTGGCTGTGGGACAAAATTCTCTCTCCTGATTGGTTGTGAAATCCATCAATCTCAGATAAGCTCCGCCTTTTTCTCCACTGCCTGAATACACAGGTAGTTTTTTTACCAGATGTTTCAGCTGAGAGCCGCAATGTTTGATTTGTAGTTGAAGGAAACCAAATCTGAGACTCGGGGAAGAACTTCTCATCGTTACACACGAATCTTCAGCTCAAGGTGCCGGCATTGCACTGTTATTCTACAGTAAAACCTACTGCGTTGTACAACAACAGTATATTACTGTAAAATATATTACAGTATTCTGCAATTTAGAGTATGAGCATTACAGTATAGTACTGTCAGCTTTATTGGATCCATTATACTGTTATTTTACAGTTGCTACTGTAATCTTCATAAACAGCTTATTCCTGTAAAATTCCGAGTATAGAATGTGATGATATAGAACATGATGACTGCTAGAAAATAATGATTTAGAAAGGTCACACCTCAAAACAATGACCTCGGAAAATCGTTAGCGTAAGAATGACACTGGAAAAATGTGATTTTTAACATTAGGTTTTTATTCAATCAAATTCAACATCAAACACCAAAACATTTTTGTGTGGTACAAACCATTGTTAATGCTAAACAGGATCTCACTTTACACGGCCTGGTTTACATTCTTCTTATACGATAGCAAAACATGTCAATATAACATTGAATTCATGACAGTGATTAACTGCTGCGCTGAACACATGTTCAATCATTCAAGTCCTGTAAAATATAATCCATAAGAAAAATTAACATTATCAACATCTGTAAAGAAAAGCAAATTGTCCCCTGCCTCCAGAATCAGTGGTAACCTGTGAACATATAGAATAAACACCAAGTCAAGTCACAAACCTGGAACTTCAGAACAGACACACTTGGACTGAAGTGTGTTTGAATTCTGAGACTCAAAACGTGAACATGTGGCTGCAGAGCGTTTCCTCTGTGAGTGTGAGGTCCCGGGTTGAGAGAAGTTGTGACTTTACATAAAACAAAATTCAAAGTCCACGAGTTGTTTTATAAGCGTGGCCACACGGAGACTCGTAGTCTGGACCAAGAAGGAGTGTCTAGTTTTAACCAAATTTAACTTGTTTAACTTCTTTTCACCATGAGTTGAACCATAATCTCATAATGAACTTTAATATCACACATTGACATGGTGACATCTTTTAGGGACACTTTAAATTGCTGTGCACATATTTTATTTTGAAACACGAACTCTGAATTTTCCTGTATTTTTAAGCAAAAGCACATTGGACAAACAGTGAAGCCGTCCTCTGTGTCCCTCACTCTATTCTACGTGTCTTTCTCTATATAGCTTTGTTTTTTGATATCAAATTCATATTTACATTAACTTTATGGGAGAATGGTAAATGCGAGAGCAAAATGAAAATGCTCAGTGTATCTACTGGTGTATTATGTGATGTGTATACTTTTCCAGGAGTCAGATTTAACCCCTTAATCCCTGTTTCTCCTTATTTTTCTCAGACATGCTCGCATTTGTCTGAGTTCCCTGTTAATAAAACACAATAGAACTCATGAAGTTGGTTCAGGGACTAATAATCACCAACTGACTTGACGCACAGTTAAGAGTCAACAAACAACATTTAAGACAAAGAGAATTCACTTTTGAACAAACGCCAGTGTCCTTGCAGCCTCTCCTTGGTATTGCCCCCCCCACCCCCCCCGCTTAAAGGTGCATTTCCACATCAGGATGAGTTCCTGAGTTCCTTCCTGACATTCTTAATGCAACCTGATGCATCTGAAGATGGTTCTGGAATGGGCCGTTCCTCATATTCCTGGAACGTCTTTTTGGCTCCAATGAATCTTCAAGAATATCAAGAACCACCTGTATTGGTGAAGTTAGTAACTGAGCATGTGGATTAGTAGTGAAGCGTGGTGATGCCTGAAACAGCCTGACAGCATTCGCTCCCTGCAGCATCCATCCATCCATCTTCTCCCTCTTATCCGTTCCCGGGTGGTGGTGGTGTCAGTCTGAGCACCGTCACCCAGATCACATTGACCCATTAAGAACCTTCCTGCAGGTGGAGAGCCCACAGGAAGGTGGAGAGCCCACAGGAAGGTGGAGAGCCCACAGGAAGGTGTAGAGCCCACAGGAAGGTGGCGCCCAGTGTGGGACATGAACCCTCTACCTTGAGACTGAGAGTCTCATGCTCTACCAGCTGAGCTGGCCGGGGCCTCTTTGATAAACTCCATGGAGTTTCTCTGAATGCTGAGCGCTCTGGAGTGTGTGAACTGTTCAGTAGCTGCTGGTAGAATAACTGGGGTGACGTGCAGTGAGTGATTCCAGTGTGATGTCATCGAGGTCAATCCAACATGGCGGCTCCCAGCTTGTAATACAAACTTTTCCGTCCGACGGGAAGAAAAACAAAAAACAAACAAAGAAACAAAAGGGAAATGAAGCTCGCCCACAACGCTGGAAGAACAAACAATAGAAGACCTTCAAACCTACTTGGACGAGTGCGACGACCGTCTCGTCATGTCCAAGACTCCGCAGACCTCGTCCTCCAAAAGAAGCTGCCCAGAGCCGTCTCCACCTGTGGCTTCTTCTCCATCCAAACAGTTCGAGGACATCCTGGACAGCATCAACACCAAGCTGTCCAGCTTCGATGCCCGGTTCCCTCTGGTCCAGCTGCTCCACCGCGAGTTTCAGGCTCTCCGGGACTCGCTGGAGTTTAGTCAGCAGCAGGTGGTAGAACTGACCGCTGAGAACCAGGGACTACAGGACGAGGTGAGGTCACTGAGCAAAGGACTGACCGGGCTGACGCAGGACAACAAGAAGATGAAGGAGTCCATCCTCGATCTCCAGATTTGGAGCACGCGGGACAACCTCGTCTTCGCGGGACTGCCTGAGCGGGCGGAAGAGGACACCGAGACATCGCTCCGGGACTTCATGCAGGTGAGCCTGAAGCTGCACGCTGACAACGTGAGTAAGATCACCTTCGCCCGTATCCACCGCCTGGGAGGAAGACAACAGGACAACCAGCGCCCGCGGCCCGTCGTCGCCAAGTTTGAACATTTCAAACAGAAAGAGCTGGTGAAGAGTCGCGGCAGGGAACTACGAGGGACGGACTTCAGCGTCAACGACCAGTTCCCGAAGGACATCCTGGACCGCCGCCGCTCATCGCTGAGGGATCCCGAGCCGTCATCACAGTGGACAGGCTCTATGTCAACGGCCAGCTGTTCCAGGACCCCGCTGTCCCCCCCTGGCTCTACTGATGGTCCTCACACACTGAGTATAACCACTCTGACACACACATCAAGGTCTACTCAGGCCCAGGTAAGTGTTTAACAGTAACATTAGTAAACATCATGAACAACCTATATTAAAGCGAAAGTAATTAATATTACATCATCAATGTACACGATGTTTGCTATATTGCTGTAGTAATAATTATCTTGGACTTGCACCGTCAGCACTGGGATGGAAAAAAGGGAAGGAAAAAAAAAAAAAGCCTCGTTACGTCACCGCTAAACGTCCCCTCTGGGTTTGAACTGGTTCTTTTTCTGTTTTTGGTTTCTCAATTTTCTTTTCTATTTCCACACCCCCTCCCTTGTTTTAATTGTCATATAGGAGATGCTTATATCTGTCTCTTTAAGTGCCGTAAATAACAACTGTATGGTGACCGGGGTAACGCGCGAAAAGGACCCTGGGTACTTGCTGTTTTAAGCCTTGCTGTGTTGGTGCTAGTTCGGAGCTAAGTAAAAGTTTTTCATTACCACGAAGCTTTGTGTGGACATTTCAATTACTTTACATGGTGTCAGAAGCTGGTGACGGACGTACGGCTTCGGGAGGATGGCAAAGTTTAATCCACCGGAGAGTTTCCCGTTCGACCACCCGACTGAATGGAGTGATTGGAAGCAGCGTTTCCAGCGCTTCCGCGTGGCTACGAAACTGAACAAGGAAGACGGGGAGGTCCAGGTCAGTTCATTAATCTACGCCATGGGCCCGGAGGCTGAAAACATCTTTAAAGCTTTCACTTTTGCGGAGGTGGCTGATCAAAAGACATTTGACGTCGTGTTAGGAAAATACGATGAGTACTTCTACCCCAAAAGGAATGTTATCCACGAGCGCGCCTGTTTCCACCAGAGGATACAGCGGCCCGGTGAGAAAGCTGAAATGTTTATCAGAGCTCTCTATGAACTATCAGAACACTGTGACTTTGGGGCGCAGAGGGAGGAGCACATCAGAGACCGTATAGTAGTGGGAATTAATGATAAGGAGATGTCTCGTAAGCTGCAGTTGGAGGCACAGCTTACATTATCCCAAACTATTCAGGCCGTGCGCCAGTCCGAGGAGGTGACCAGGCAGGTGCACCAGCAGGGAGAGGCGTGCGCAGCGGTGCAGGAGGTCTCACAGGCAAAATCTCCTCCATCCAGAGGAAAACAGCAGTGGAAAAATAAAAAGAGAGATTTTGCCGAAAGAACAGAGCCAAAATGTGGAAAATGTGGCAAACTAAAACACAGAGTCCAGGATAAATGTCCAGCTAACAAATCAGTGTGCAATAAATGTAAAAAAATGGGCCACTGGGAAAGAATGTGCCACAGTAAATCAGTCAGAGAAGTGACAGAAACAGCTCCGGTTTCCCAGACACCATATTTCCTAGGGGCCGTCACAGACACTAGCAGAGACAGTGATCAGTGGACAGTAGAGATAGTGATTGGCTCAACACCAGTTAAATTTAAAATTGATACAGGGGCGGATATAAACGTTGTGGAGAGAGAAACATTTAACATGTTAGTCCCTGAGCAAAAACTGGTGCAGTCAAACATTCCACCAATGCACAGCCCCGGTGGTCAGCTAAATTGCATGGGGAAATTTCAGGCAAATGTAAAATACAAAGAAACGCACTACTCATTCCCAGTTTATGTGATCCACAGCCAGACAGCTAATAACCTGCTAGGCAAAGAAACAGCATGCTCAATGGGGCTAGTTAGGCGCATTGAGGAGGTGCACAAAGCATTTGGTGAGCATGGGACACTTAAGACAGAGCCCGTAAAAATAAGACTAAAAGAGAACACAGAGCCATACGCAGTACACACAGCTCGAAGAGTTCCCCTGCCTCTCATAGAGAAAGTAAAAGCGGAAATACAGCTAATGGAAGAGAACGGAGTCATCGAAAAAGTGACTGAGCCGACAGACCAATGGTACCAGTCCCAAGAAGAAACTGGCAAAGTGCGCATTTGTGTAGACCTGAAAAGTTTAAACGAGGCTGTGAGGAGGGAGAGATACGTTCTTCCAACTGCTGAGGAAATCACTGCAAAACTGAGCGGCGCCACCATGTTTACATCTCTGGATGCGGCATCAGGGTTTTGGCAGATTCCTCTTCACCCGGAAAGTAGTAAGTTGACAACGTTCATTATGCCTTTCGGGAGATACGCATTTAAACGTCTTCCCTTTGGCATCACGAATGCTCCGGAAATCTTCCAGAGAAAGATGGCTGAAACCCTGATTGATCTGGAGGGAGTGGCCATCTACATGGACGACGTACTGGTGTACGGCGACACAGCAGAACAGCATGACCAGCGCCTAAAGAAAGTACTGGAAAGAGTCGAGTCAGCTGGCCTGAAGTTGAATAAAGACAAGTGTGTGTTCAGACGGAACCAACTTCACTTCCTGGGTCATGTGATCGACAAGTCAGGAGTAAAACCCGATCCTGAGAAAGTAAGAGCCATTAAAGAGCTACCAGAACCACAAACTGACCAGGATTTAAAATGCGTCTTGGGCATGTTCACATACTTGGGAAAGTATTTTCCACATTTGTCAACAGTGGGCCAGCCTTTATATGAACTACTGAGATCCAAGACTACATGGACGTGGGACCATCCACAGAAGGAGGCGTTCCAGCGTATCGAAGACATCCTGTCTACGTCTCCTGTCCTGAAGTTCTATGATTTGAACCGACCTACAGCTGTATCAGCCGACGCTAGCAGCTATGGCATTGGAGGCGTGCTGCTACAACAACATGACGGGGATTGGAAACCAGTTGCTTCCTGTTCTCGCTGCTTGTCAGACGCCGAAACCAGATATGCCCAGATAGAAAAAGAATGTCTGGCTAGTAAGGCAGACATTGTCTTATTACAAGAGACACACACACCTAATACAGGACATCTCACCTGAGCACACTGTCACAATTTACTGTAAAAATACACAATTTTTTGTACAGTAAATTACCTTTCTATGCAAATATTTTAATACTGTGAATTTGTATGGTTTTCAAGAAAAAAATAGTAACAGCAAGCTACTGTACAATCTTACAGTAGATTACAGTATTTCGCTGGTTTCAGCAGACTTTAGTGTGACAGTCATTGTGATCTTATTAATGTCTTATTGACATTTTTTTTAAGTTACAGTTTTTTGTGTTCGCCGTGAGTTGAGACTGGAGACCGAATGCTAATAGTAGCTGGTAGCATCGTCTGCTATGGCTGCAGAATAAACACAACTTTGGTTCTTTTTTCTTATAAGCAATGATACAAGTACCGAGACACTTTATTTAGTTCTCAATAGCCGGGGAAATACATTTCTAAGCAACCCAATCCAACAAGATGCAGTTAGCTCTCTGTTTCGATTGATCAAATGCTAATCTAAAACATGATGCTCCATTAGATTATACTTGGATGCATGTGACCATTTGTATTGGGCTATTTGAAGTTTAAAAAGGGTTTGAGGGTGTCATGTGGCTTTCCTCTCCACTTTGGGAAGAGAAAAAATGGCTGTCTATGCAAGTTGCTGTAATAAGTTGATTTAAATGTGCAGTTAAGTTGCCTTTAGTGTTTGCCTTTATTTTGCTGAATAATTTCAGTATCCTGTGAGAGAGCGTTGTTGAACAACTGAGATCATTTTCTTGAAAAGGCAGGTAAATCATAGTGTAGAAATGGTAATTTGCAACATTCAGTATGTGCAAAAACCTGGAAGAATGCATTTGCACAATCCAAGCACATGCAAACTCACAGTTGTTTGCCTAATGCATCATTCAAGTGTTGCTTTCCTGCATGCACTTAAGTTAATTCTAAGTTTTCATCATTTAAATTTTCACATTTCACATCACTATGAACATACAAAGAATTAGACTAAACTGGTGAGTGCGTGGGAACATGTCATATTGACTTATACAGCGCAAGGCGTGAGGATATCAGGGGTCTTCTATTGCATCTGAACAAAACATATTAGTACGGTATATTAGTGAAGGCAAGATGCTCACATGTCCTCTCATCAACCCAGTACTGTTCAGTCCACATTCACATCACATGTCCAAAATGCCTAAAGATTGCACTGAAAAACGTTTTGTTTGTTGTCCACCAGGGCGGAGATGTGGAGTTACTGTTCACCTCATCCACCTGCCGATGGTCTACTGTGAAGAGAGACCTGTCTCATGACCTGTCTCATGACAAACCTTGTTAAACTGGATGTGGTGCAGGCTAAAGCCTTGAGGGTCTGTTGTGGAGCAGTCAGGAACACTCCTATCCCGGCTCTTCTAGTGGAGATGCCCTTGTGGTTGAAGCGAGAAAAGTTAAGCCTCCAGTGTTCTGGGGGAATCCAGAGCCAGGAAGAGTGTCGAACTGTCTGCTGCAGGAGGGTTAGGAGACAGCTCAGGGTGGGCAGGGGAGAGGAGCATTTATTAAAAGAGTATGGGCAGAATGCCCTGAGTTCTGGGTCTTGG
The DNA here is from genome assembly GCF_963383615.2 of Lipophrys pholis. NCBI lineage: Eukaryota > Metazoa > Chordata > Actinopteri > Blenniiformes > Blenniidae > Lipophrys > Lipophrys pholis. The sequence continues at coordinate 32,976,514 of NC_137628.1, forward strand.
ACATGGCTCTGAGGGTGGTGTGGCCCTCTGTCCCCCCCTGGTTGCTTCCAGCGGCTGAAATAGACTGGACTGCTAGAGACATTGTCAGGGAAAAGGGGAAGGAAAACTTTGTTGATATCGTCAGTGAAGTAATCAGTGAGCACTGGGATGGACACATACAGATTCATTCTGATGGTCTCTGGATCCTTCAACCAGCCCAGCTGCGTTTGCTGTACACGTTCCTGAGGTTGGCATATGTCAAGGATACCGGCTTCCAAATAATGTGTCTGTGTTTCCGACAGAAGTTATCGCATTGTTCTGTGCACTAGAATGGGTGGACCGCTCAGCGGTCCTTAATATGTCCGGACTCAGCAGCTGCTCTAATGACCCTGCAGACAGGAAGTCACGTGTTCGATCTGAGCTAAGATTTGAGAGCCGAGTCAATAGACTAACTGTGGTGTTTACATCGGTCCCTGCTCACGTTGGAATCTCAGGCAATGAGGTGGCAGATGCAACTGCAAAAAAGGCACTGAACCATGATTTTATCAATGTAAGCATGACTATTGGGTTTTCAGAGAATTATAGTATTGTAGGTCAGAAAATATCTCACATCTGGCAGAGAGAGTGGGACACAGAGACGAGGGGGAGGCATTATTATTCTATTCAACAAGGTGGGGACTCCAGTTGGGGAAAAGGTAGATTTCAACAGGTCATTCTCTCTAGATTAAGATTAGGACACACTGGTCTGGCCCTGGATTTGAACTTAATTGGAAAAAGAATGAAAGGCCTTTGTGAATGTGGAAGAGAAGAGACAGTTGAGCACATTTTGATGGATTGTGAAGTGTATAAGCATGACAGAAGTTCCTTCAAAAGCCTTGGAAAAAATTGGTTTTAAAACATTTTCACTAAAGCAGTTAGTAGAAGTTGTGCATGCCACTGCCGGGTTCCCCCACAGAGACACAGAGCCGGAGCCTTCCCAAACCATAATTCTTTTATTAATTAATTCAAACCAAACATCAGACACTGCTGCCTCTTTGTCTGTTCTCTCCCGCCTGTCACCCTGTGTGTCTGGTGGCTCCTCTTTTTATGTGCAGAGAGGTGAGGCAGCACACCTGATTCCCATCAGGGGCCTAACCACCTCTCTGCCATGATACTTGGTCCTGAGTTGCAAAGGAGTGAAGTAACGGCGGCCCTGTTTAAATTCATATGCAATAACAAACTGCACCTCAGGATCTGAGGCGCTCTTAACTCCTACATGGTGAATATAACAAAGGACTAGCAGTGGAAGGGCAGCAATGCGCCAGGTGGTGCCCCGGCCTGCCCAAAAGGCAAAAGAAGAAGAACAGAAGCAGGTGCCATTTCTTTCTCCCCACAGCCAGTACCAGACATGGCAAAGGTAGGAGGAGAATGTGGCAGTTGCTCTGTTGTTGCTGCATCAATGAGAACAGAAGTTTCAGTTTATTAGCCATTTGTAGTATGAAAACCACTTCGGAAAAAAATGTGCAAGGAGCTCAAAGTGCACTGTCAACATTTAAAAAGACATTTCATGAAAAAAAAAAAAAAAACAATCAAAAATTACAGCTTTGCGATTTGAATAACTATTATGTCAAAAATGTTTCTAAAATACTGGTACAAGTCAAACAAAGGCACTTCGAGATTGGTGGTAAACCTCATAAGTTAACCTGTCAACTTAAACAGTCGCAAGCTTCCAGAGCCATACACCTTATTAGGTTAAGAGAAGGTACTTTACTTACAGATCTTAGTAAAATTAATTAAAGTTTTCCAGATTTTTACACAAAGGTATACCAGACCCAGGGTAAAACAAATCTTGAAAATATGGACCCCTGTTTTATGAAAGCCTAACTTTACCAAAGCAGTCATTAGACTCAGTTGAAGCACTGGAAGCAGATATAACCGAGCAGGAGATCAAAACCATTATCTCTACTTTTCCCAATAATAAGTCGCCTGGTTCCAGATGGGTTCAACATAGAGTTTTCCAAAGTATTCAGCTACAAAATATTGTCCCTGCTTTTGTTAAATCACACTAGGCTCACATCCAGGTTGCCTCCCACTTCATACAGAGACAATATCTATTTGATCTCGAAACCAGGTGGTGACCCCGGAGGGGATCTCGTCTTATTGGGAGGATTTTAGCCAACAGACTAAAAGAATACATATGTACAATTATACATTCTGGTCAGACTGGCTTTATGCCAGGTAAACATATGTTTTTGAACTTGCGCCGTGTTTTTCACTATTCTATATGCAAAACATCCCGAAGAAGCTGTTACTATTTCATTCGATGCACAGTGCGCGTTTGACCAAGTAGAGTGGCCTTATATGATATACACGCTTAAATAATTTGGATTTGGACTGTATTCACAAAATGGATTGAGATCATTTATGCACCACCAACTTCAGTTATTACCAATCAAAATATTTCCTGTCCCTTTGCAATTCATCGGGGGACACGTCAGGGCTGCCCACATTCTCCATTCCTGTTCTCAATTATTATTGAACCCTTGCCAGCAAGCATCAGACAAAACCCTGTGATATCTCCTATTGAAATGCATGGTCATAAACGTCACCTCTCTCTTTATGCAGATGACATCCTCTTATACGTCTCCAATCCACAAACGCCGGTAACCCCCCCTCTTGACGTCCATTGATACTTTTTGCAGTTTCTCCAGCTTCTCTATTAATTGGCATAAGAGTGAACTGATGCCTGTCTCTCCAGGGATAGATCCTGCTTATTTACAGTCTATCCCTTTTAAGATAGCCTATAACAATTTCTCATATTTGGGTGTGACTATAACAAAAAACCAGAAGATCTCCTTCGACTAAATTGGCAGACCAAAGTTTAACAACTAAAGCAATATATAGATTTTTGTAAAACTCTCCCACTCTCTATGGTGGGAAGGATCAATGCAATGAAAATTGTGGTATTACCACGCTTCCTTCACTTATTTCAATCTAGCCCAAGCTTTATAAGTGCATCCTATTCTAAACAACAAGATTCAATTCTTACCCCTTTTCTATGGGGCTACAAAAATGTTAGAATTTCCAAAAAACACTTGTGCAAATCAAATATAGCAGGTGGATTCCCCTTACCAAATTTCAAACTGTACAATTGGGCTTCTCATCTAAATATCTTAGAGTGGTGGAAGAAAGGTCGCCTGTTTTTTTTTTCTCGATATTTACAGATCCGGGACTACGTTAGGGAAAAGGTGTCTGACTTTAATGTCCCTATCAGACATGAGGCCCTGGAGGCAATAAATAAATTTGATCCTGCCAATCGGGGGGCGGTGTCCTATTTTTATAAGATCCTGTATGATGAGACTGTGTTGGACATGACTGGAATTAGGGGGGCATGGGAGGAGGAGCTGGGGGTCAAACTAACTGATGAGGTCTGTGGTGAATGTCTGGAGAGTATACATGGTTGTTCAGTCAATACCAGGAACAATCCTATACAGTTTAAAACACTACACAAGCTGTATTATTCAAAGGAGAAGTTAAGTAGCTTTTTTACCAGCGTGTCACCAGTTTGCAATCGCTGCAATTCTCCTTCTGGTCATGTAGTAAACTTAACTCATTTTGGAAGAGTATTTTCCATTGCTTTTCATAGGCTTTTAGGAAGCACTGGGATCCAGATCCACTTATCGCCATCATAGGAGCTTCTAGTGCTTTACCATCAGCCAGTAAGGAAAATGAGGAAGTTGCTCTTCTGTTTGGTATGGTGATTGTTAAGAGACTCATCTTGAGAGTGTGGAAAAGGGATTCAGTGCCTAAGTTTGACCTATGGCTGAGTGAATTTGCAAACACACTGTGTTTGGAAGGACTAAGGTACGATAAAGATGACAGTGTTTTTGACCGGATATGAGACCCTGATTAAATTTCTTCAACAAAGTAACTGACCTAGCTGTTTCCACCATGAAGTGCACTTTTTGTTTTATTTCTTCACCTTTTGTCTCTCTTAAATGATGTATGATTACTAATTAGTAGTATATTATTTCATTGCTGTCTGGACTGAAGTACTGTTGGTTCTATGATGTGCTTTGTTCGGGGGGTTGTGGTTTTGCTTTTTTCAATTTTTGTACTGATGTTTTATTTTTGGTGAAAACGAATAAATATATTTAAAACAAAAAACACACAATCAATGCCACATCAAATCCAATAGGGTAAAATACTGTACAATAAAAAGTCCACATAAAATTAAAGTGCCTTGTTTAAAGTCATCACAGCTTGTGGAAAGAAACTGTTGAAATGGCGAGCAGTGGAACATTTGATGGAGCGATATCTTTTCCCTGAAGGAAGCATTGCAAAATGGCCCTGGCAGGGTGGCCTGAGGCGGCATTCACGATTTGTAAAGCTCGATTCAAGAGTCAAGCTTTATGTGTGGCCTCCAGGAGTGGCAAAGTACATCAATGGTCCTGCTGGCTGAGCCAACCACTTAGTTCAAAGTATTTCTTTCTTTCAGAGTGAGATTTACAAACCACACAGTAATACAGTTGGTTAAAACACTCTCGATTACGCAATAGCAGAAGTTGAAAAGAATCTTAGCATTTTAAGTGAAATCACGGAGCTTGCGTAAAAAGAAGAGGCGCTGTCTTGCTTTCTTAGCAGTGTTACTGGTATTAGAGCTCCAATCCAAAGTCATGAGAAAAAGTCACGCCCAAGAATTTACTTTCCTCAACAATCTGCACTTCTGATTCCTACTGGGACAAACGTCGAGAACAAGTTCACATGTTTTTGATGTGTTCAGAAGTAAGTTGTTTACCTTTGTAGCCGGAGGCTATTTCCTCCAGACCACTGACAGGGCTTTTCCACCAAAAAGAACCAGGTTCTAGTTCAGGGCCGGTGCCAGGACCAGTTCTTAAATAAGCACCACCAAAGAACCGGTTCTTGTTCCACCACTAACGGAGCCAGTAGAGCTACGTCACTGCGTCACTCCAAAACGTGATACGTCACTGATTTCACCAATGTAGCACTGACAGCCTCATCCAGGAACCAGGAGACGGACTGTACCAGTGGTTTAGTCCGGGTCGGTCCATCTAGTCTGACCTGAACCTCAGATGCACCAAAGAGCCAGAAGACATTACGTCTCTTCTTGTCTCTATTGGTGTTTTTTAACGTCCGTCTTGTTTTAGTCCAGAGCCCCAGAGTGGACATAGAGGGACAATAATAACATGTGAATGAGTTTAGGTCTTATTTTCCACCATTCCAACATTCCATAGTGACTTTCTGCTCCTTTCACTTTATTTCTGGACGTGTCTGAATCAAAAGCTTCAACATGGAGGAATGGAGGTGTAGAATGATAGAACGCTGCTCTACAGCCGTTTCCATGGTAACCTAGGTAAACACTCTGATTAAAGTTCTCTTTCACATGAAGCCGTTAAAAGGCTCATTTTATGCCTATAAACTCCAAGCTTTCATTTACTGTCATGACCTCCACCTCTGGCTCTGCCTAGTGCCAGCATTTTTCCCTTCCCCCTCCCTCCTTTCCTTTTTCCGAGGTGGGCGTGTGCTGCATGCTGGTGAGGTGTGGAGTGCAGTCATCTGATTACCTGAGTGCACTCACCTGAGGCAGGGTGTGGCTTCACCAATCCATTCCCCTCTCTCCCCATAAAGCTGGCTTCAGGTCAAGACTCAGCGCTGGACTGTAAACTACCAACAGTTAGTTGCGCCCCGCCCCGCCCCAGTTTTGGACCAACCCTGCTGCACCAGGCCTGCTTGTGACTCCATTCAGTGGCACAGCTCAACAGAAGGCTCCCTGTTCACCCTCCATCGGACTGCAGCACCGGCCCTCCGTCCTGCTTCCTCACTGCCGACCACGCCCTCCTACAGTTACCCACTGCGTACCAGGCAGTGCGCTCCCCGGAGTCTCTAGCTGGGCCTGAATAGTTACTTTTGAGCGTTACCTTTAGTAGTGGTATAGTTTGTGTTGTACTTTTGTTCTGATTTTTTCCCGTCATGGAGTATTAGCTTAGTTTGGCAGTTTCTTAGTTTGTTAGTGTTTGTGGAGTAGTTCAGTCACCCTTTCCCCTCCTTTTGTTCTCGTTCTTCTTACTTATCCTGTTGTAACAGCTCAGCTATCTTGTTTATTGGGTTGATCCTTTGCCACCTTTTATTTATTAAAGTACTCTTGAGAGAACTCCTGGTACCGTGTCTCTGAGTGTGAATCGTGACATTTACAGTAGTTTTTTTTTTTTTTTTTTAGTTGCTGATGAAGCCAAAGTATTCATTATAAAGAAGTTCTGTGGGTTATAAAATAATATTGGAGCGTCTCTGAGCGGAGCGGAGCGCCCCCTGCAGCCTTCAGGGAACGACTTATTTCGTTCCCACGCGTTATTTTATTGTTTTCTCTATAACCACTCTGGGGCTCCGTGTTCGCTGGAGTTTTCAGAAAGCCGGTTCAGCCTGGCCTCCACCTTGCAGGTAGTGATACCTCCAGAGATAACTCCGCCCCCAGCTGATGACGTGTCGGGTCCCAGTCTGGCTCCTCTCTGGTCCAGCAACGAAGTGGGGCCAGTGTAGCAGCAGTTTAGCCCCTGATAGGCCGGGGCTTTGGTGGTGGAAAGACAAAGAACTGGTGCTAAAGCTGGCCCTGGACCAGAACTAGAACCTGGTTCTTTCCGGTGGAAAAGCCCCCTGAGGGGGCTGTGAGCAGGGTGGGTGCCGGTGTGGCTGGGCGGTGCCCAGAGCCCTTTAAAATCCAGTGTGCGCCAGTGGCACACATGTCTCTGCCACACCTCATGCACCGAGAGCCGCTGTGCACAATGAGCAGCGTCTGCCCGGTACTGGATTGCTGTCAAGGCGCACACTCTCCCCTCCACACAGTAAGTGTTCAGCCATCTTTTCTTCGTGTCAGTGCGGTACCACGCACGTTTGGTCAAGCCTTCTCTGCCCTTTCAGCACGGCTGCTGCTGGGCCGGGAAGGAGGAGCGACCTCAGAAAATCCCGAGGTGCGTTATAGGCCTTTTTCACTTCCGGATGTGGTGCTTCCGGTGGCTATCGCTTTAGCGTTGGACAGTGACGATATTGGCTCAGGGTGTGTCCGAATTGTTCCCTCCTAACTCCTTATCTATCCACTTCTCCTTCACCCCGGAAGTGTTCTGTGTGGCGGCCTTGATAAGGACTGTCCGAATTCTCAATAAGCAAAGGAAAGGAGGCTCGTTGCTTCCTTTAGAACCTCCTTTAGCCTAGGAACCACTGATGCTTCCTTTAGAACCTCCTTTAGCCTAGGAACCACTGATGCTTCCTTTAGAACCTCCTTTAGCTCAGGAACCACTGATGCTTCCTTTAGAACCTCCTTTAGCCTAGGAACCACTGATGCTTCCTTTAGAACCTCCTTTAGCTCAGGAACCACTGATGCTTCCTTTAGAACCTCCTTTAGCCTAGGAACTACTGATGCTTCCTTTAGAACCTCCTTTAGTCTAGGAACCACTGATGCTTCCTTTAGAACCTCCTTTAGCATAGGAACCACTGATGCTTCCTTTAGAACCTCCTTTAGCCTAGGAACCACTGATGCTTCCTTTAGAACCTCCTTTAGTCTAGGAACCACTGATGCTTCCTTTAGAACCTCCTTTAGCCTAGGAACCACTGATGCTTCCTTTAGAACCTCCTTTAGCATAGGAACCACTGATGCTTCCTTCAGAACATCCTTTAGCTCAGGAACCACTGATGCTTCCTTTAGAACCTCCTTTAGTCTAGGAACCACTGATGCTTCCTTTAGAACCTCCTTTAGCATAGGAACCACTGATGCTTCCTTCAGAACATCCTTTAGCTCAGGAACCACTGATGCTTCCTTTAGAACCTCCTTTAGCTTAGGAACCACTGATGCTTCCTTTAGAACCTCCTTTAGCATAGGAACCACTGATGCTTCCTTTAGAACCTCATTTAGCCTAGGAACCACTGATGCTTCCTTTAGAACCTCCTTTAGCTCAGGAACCACTGATGCTTCCTTTAGAACCTCCTTTAGCCTAGGAACCACTGATGCTTCCTTCAGAACATCCTTTAGCTCAGGAACCACTGATGCTTCCTTTAGAACCTCCTTTAGTCTAGGAACCACTGATGCTTCCTTTAGAACCTCCTTTAGCATAGGAACCACTGATGCTTCCTTCAGAACCTCCTTTAGCTCAGGAACCACTGATGCTTCCTTTAGAACCTCCTTTAGTCTAGGAACCACTGATGCTTCCTTTAGAACCTCCTTTAGCCTAGGAACCACTGATGCTTCCCTTAGAACCTCCTTTAGCTCAGGAACCACTGATGCTTCCTTTAGAACCTCCTTTAGCATAGGAACCACTGATGCTTCCCTCAGAACATCCTTTAGCTCAGGAACCACTGATGCTTCCTTTAGAACCTCCTTTAGCCTAGGAACCACTGATGCTTCCTTTAGAACCTCCTTTAGCTCAGGAACCACTGATGCTTCCTTTAGAACCTCCTTTAGCCTAGGAACCACTGATGCTTCCTTTAGAACCTCCTTCAGCCAAGGAACCACTGAGGCTTCCTTTAGAACCTCCTTTAGCCTAGGAACCACTGATGGTTCCTTTACCAAAGGAGACCAGCTCATGTTCCCCCACAATCCCTTGCAGTGACATTTAAAGGAACCCGCTCATCGGAGCGTTCAGGGAAACTCAGGATGACTGAAAAAGGAGCAGATCATGTAAGTTACCAAAGCAATAATCTGCCTAGAACCACTTGAGATCATCTAGAACCCAGATGAACTTTTATTAGTCCATTTTTAGAAACTTGTACTTCTTTCCCCACCATGACAGACGTCACTAACTAGAGCCGCCGTCTCATTATTATTACTTGGGATCTGAATTTTTCCGGTGAGGCCAAGGCTTCAGGATTTCCTTTACATTGATACAAAATGCCTCCTTTAATGACATAAGTTGCCTCGTCTGGACACCCGGGGTTACCAGGTTTAACCCCTTCAACTTCTGTCACTTTTTTAAACCACGGGTTGAACGTTGCATCCTCTTTTTGTCCCTTGGACTCTTTTGGCCGGAACACCTACAGAGGCAGACTCAGCCAGTTCCATGAAAACCAGGTTTATTGTAACACGAGGAGACACAGGGGACACAGGGGAGACGAGAGGAGCGACGGGATGACCAGAGGCGCGACAAGTGACGAGGAGACAAGACTTGTTGACGAGACGATCCGACCCGGACAACAGAAGGACAGCAGTTTAAATACACAAGGAAGGGGTGGACACAAGTGGAACATTGGAAACACGAGGTGAGACACACTGTTACCACTGTGATCATATTTGTGTGTTTTCTGTCTCCTGGGTGATTCTCCAGGTCAATCAAACATGTAAATAGGGCTGTGCCGTCCCAACAACCTGATTGGCCAAACTCAGGAAGTAAACTGGTTTAAAAGAAGGAAGGATGATGTTGCCAGGGGGCGGGGCTTGGATCAGAGGGGCGGGGCCATCTTCATTCTGCCAAACAGCCAGAGTGCAGCCTGCAGTGTGTGTTAGTGGAGTGAGCTTTACTTTCTGGGTTAAATCTTTTTCTCTTGTTTATGTTGGATAGGAAGAAAAGACTGTTTGTTTTCCTTTAGTTTGTTAGTTTTAATACAGAATAAGGTGGTTTTTGGTTTGTTTTATCGTAGAGTTCACTAAGGACTCATTATTTGCTTGTTGTACACTAGAGCACCTTGTAAATAAACTCACTATTGCACTGAGAAGTACTTTGTGGCTGTTTGGACCAATGGAGTGGTGGCAACTTTATGTTGTGCTCCAGGAGCTCCTAGGCAGCGGCGGAACATAAATTCGTGGCTCATCATACATATTTTTTTTTGCTTTTCCTCGTTTCGTGGTTGACATGTTTCTGTTTACTGTGGCAGAATGGAGTTTAGGTTGGAAGAGTTCAGCTGGGTGGACCTGCTGGTGTTCAGGCTCCTTCCTCAGACCTCCATCAGAGACTCTCAGGACTGCAGAGATGCTGAAACTAACCCTGCAGATCAAAGAGGCTGAAGTACGTAAGCAGGAGATGGAGGTAGAAGCCATGCATCTGAGGGTAAAGGCACTGGAAATAGAGCGGGGAGCCGGTTTATTCTCCAGTCCGTCATCCCCTCATGGTCCACCCCACCAGAGTCCCCACCAAGGCCTTGACATGAGTCAGCACATTGCCTTGGTTCCTCCATTTCGTCAATCTGAGGTGGATTCATATTTCAGTGCTTTTCAACGCTTCGCTTCTGCGTTAGTGTCCTCCAGAGTTTTGGTCCTGACTGCTGCAGTGTAAACTTGTGGGTAAAGCGCAGGAGGTCTGTGCTAGTCTGTCCATGGAGCAGAGTCTGGATTACAGCACTTTAAAGGAAGCTGTGCTGCAGGCCTGTGAACTAGTTCCTGAGGCTTATAGGCAAAGTTTTAGGAGAAGAGAGAGACATGACCACCAGACCAATGTGGAGTTTGTTTGTGAGAAAAGTGTTTTGTTTGACAAATGGTGTCAAGCATGTAATGTTAGAACTGTGGAGGAAATGCGTGAGTTAATCCTGCTTGAGGAATTCAAATAATGTTTACCTGAGCACACCGTCGTGTATCTGAATGAAGAAAAAGTGGTTTCTGTGACGAGAGCAGCCGTCCTCGCTGAGGAGTCCATCTTGACTCACCAAAGTGTTTTTTCTGTGCCGTCGTCTTGCAGTCCAAGTTTTGGGTCTGAGCGGAGAAATGGATCACCAAAGCTCGTGGGTTAAAGAGTTTCCACAGCTGCAAGTGACAACCGAGTGTTTCTACTGCCGTGAGTCGGGTCACTTTATTGCCACTTGTCCAGCTCTGAAAAGAAAAGAAGGTTTGTGTAAATCTAATAAACCGCCTGCAGGTGTGTGTCTGATTAAAACTGCGTCTTCGTCTGCAGTGCGTCCTGCGCCTCCGGTGCGTCCTGCGCCTCCGGTGCGTAAAGTGGCTGAAGTTGATGCCCGTTTCAAACCGGTGCTCACGCAGGGCTTTGTTTCTGTCTGCTGGAAAAGGAAAAGGTTCCGATAACGATACTGCTGCTTACCATTCTGTGATGTTGAGTGGCGTCCTGCCGCCATCTCGTGAGACTTGTTGTGGTGTGTTGGTGTGGGACATCGGGAGCTCCACTGCATCAGCTGTATTTACAGTCACCGCTGGTCACAGGTCAGGTGAAAGTAGTTGTGTCCGCGGTGGCCAATCAGTGGTGCTGCATTCATTCTAGGTAATGATTCAGCTGGAGGAAACCTTTTTCCTCATCCAGTGGTTGTCGACGTTCCGGTCTCTGTTTCGTCCGCTGACCCCTCTGCTGAAACCCTCTGCTGACCCCTCTGCTGAAACCCTCTGCTGACCCCTCTGCTGAAACCCTCTGCTGACCCTTCTGCTGAAACCCTCTGCTGACCCTTCTGCTGAAACCCTTCTGCTGACCGCTCTGCTGATCCCTCTGCTGAAACCCTCTGCTGACCGCTCTGCTGATCCCTCTGCTGACCGCTCTGCACCAACTCTGTTCTCAGTGTGCGTTGTTGATCTGTCTGAGTCATTCATGTCAAACCTGGATGAGTGACAAATCTTTGGTTGTGGAGGACGTTTCTCTGTTTCCTGGTGATGAAGAGTTGAACCTGAATGTGACTCATGAAATGTTGATTTCTGCTCGGATAAATGATTCAGCTCTCACTGTGTGTTGCTTCTGTATCAGCTGACGACGGCACGTCACCACTTTTCTTTTTAGAAAATGGGGCGTTGATGAGGAAGTGGAGTCCTGGTTCTGACCAGTTACGTGCTGTGCATCAGATAGTTGGGCCAAAAGAGGCAGACCCAGAAACCTGACAGAACATTTCAATCAGTCAAACATTTTAAAAAGAAAAGACGAGACAGTTGGCTTCTGCGGGGCGCCTATCGAGGACCCCTGATATAGACTATCGTGAGCCACCGGGAGGTCACGAGTCACTTTGTTTTGATATTCTTGACCTGCATATGCGCAAAGATGATCATCCAGTGCTTAAAGCAGCGCCTCTGGAGGGATGAAATAAAACTGTATTTTCCCTCTCAGATGTTTCTTTATTTGAATTTATTTATGGTTAACTTTATGAGAGGTTGAAAGTTATTTATCAGCTGTAGTGAACAACACTGAGAAGCTGAGGCAGATTTGAGACAAACTATTAAACTTTTCAAAGTTTGCTTCATCCTTGTAGGTTTCGTGATGAGACTCCCTGTAGAAAATGTTATTTGAAAGCTTCGTGGAGCCGTGAGAATGCGGCTGAAGACGTCATTAGTAACTGTGAAATTGTGTGTACTTACAGAATGTGTCCAGTAGAGGGCGACAGGAAGCTTTCAGAAAGTAGCCTGCATACATGCTCTGAGAGAAAACATGAATTTATGTGGAGCAAAGTTGCATCCAAATGAATTTCATATTACAAGCTGGACAGTTTCACAACAACTCTGTCCTGCTGAAGACTTGGTATTTACTGACTTTCAGGTGGATTCACACAAAAATGAGTGATTCTGTGTGGATATCCTCGTGGTTACAAAGCAACCGTAAACTGCATGGCGGAATAACAACACAGATTTATCAGAGGTTCAAACATTCTGAAAATACATGAGAGGCAGCCAATTTATGCTTTAGGAAATTAAAAATGCTCTTTAAAAGGAATCTGTGCCAACTGTTGATCATTAAATAAATGCAGCAGACGCTCTGTGGTTAACATTTTTTACAAAATGTGTGTCGACCATCCAGAGTTTCAGTTTAACTCCATTCACTGCTTCCATGCCATTCCTGGCATTTGAATACAGACCTTGTGAGAGGAGAGTGCTAACCACTGCAACACTGCGCCTCCATCCCACAATGTAATACATTATGCTATTATACATTTCTTATGAAAATATTACAAAATATGACTCCCTGCAAGTATCATGGAGCGGTGGAGAACGCTGGCAGGCACGCCACGGTGTCAGGTGTGGATTAGGCCAGTAACTAAATGTCACGGCTACAAATAAACTAGGAGAAGACATGGAGGAGGTTATACAATCACTGAACTTCATGTCAGAGCAGTTCCGTCAGGTGGCAAAGCAACAGAGGCGATTACTGAACTAAACTGAAGAAGTGAAACACCTGAAGGCTGTGATCAATGAAAAAGACAAGAAATTGAAGCGCTGGAAAGAAGAATAGACGATCTGGAGCCGAACACAAGGATGGAGGACCTACACACGGATTAGGGCAGGTGATGAGGAGGGCGAGGACCCACCAAGAGGTGATTTACCCTCCCTGGAGCAGCAGGTCATCAACTTCTTCAGCAGCAAAGACATTTTTATAGACCGTCGAACTATAGCTGCCTGCCACACTTTCCCCCGACACCAGACAACAGGTCCAACATCATTATTTCATTTTTAAATTGAAAAGAAAAATGAGGCAGGGGAAAAAACTGAAAGGCTCACGAGTTTATCTAAATCACACGTGTCAAACTCGAGGCCCGCGGGCCAAATGTGGCCCTCCATGTTATGTTATGTGGCCCTCCATGTTATTTTATGTGGCCCCGCAAGAGCTTAAGGTCTGATTGTCTTAAAATAAATACCGTATTGTTCCCAGCAGACGCCCAGTGCTTTAGTGCAAGCCTTGGGGTGACGTCTATTGGGAACATGTGAGCGCAGCTTCATTATATTCTATAAAATACGGTAATTACATGTACCTTTGTTAAAGTAGTTCTACACACTCATATCCAGATTAGCTTTCACCCCCCCGACCTGTGTTCCACCCGACGGTGGACAACCCCCCGTAAGAAACCGCCTGTGTCCACATGCTGTATTATTGTACTCGCGACCTCTAAATGCTGTAAGTCCTGTGCCAACACTCTATTAAACATAGATGAACTTTCCAATTAACCCGTGGTAATCGAGTATATCTGTACCATTGATCCTGATAGGTAAAAGCAAAAAGACATTGTTCTGTGTCTCTAGGAAGACTGAAGAATGCAGAACAGAGATCTATTACTGTGTACCATCTAGCTCCAGGTACGATGTTTGATCATAATGTATGTGGGTCGGAGACAACAGGAGGTTCAGCATCCAGAGTGGAACTGACTGCTCTTAAATCATGAAGCAACCTATAATCTATTGAATTAGGTTTTTTGATTTGTGAAGATTGGTTTATTACTCTGTCTTAATTCACACTCCCGCTTCTTCTAGTCCTTTTATAGTTGCTTCAATGCCTCTGATAGCGTGTTGCTTCAGTGGGTATTGCTTTCAGGATGGCAGCCGGACATTCGGTTTGACTTTAATGAGGATCGCTTGTGCTGATTTTACTCTGCCAACATCAGTCTTGTGTCTTGTTCACACATCCTGTGGTTCTTGTTCTAGGATGAGCGATTGTTCTGCAGTCAGTCTGTTTAGCTGGTCTTGGTTCCAACACCGTCTCTTCTGCTGTGCCCTCCTCCACCACTCTTTTCTTTGATATTCTCTTCATCCATCTCTTCCACTGGTGAAGCAGATTGGATTCTGCCATCAGTCGAACCCAGTAGACCAGTGGTTGTTCTTTCATGTTGTCGGGTCGCTGGACCGTCATGGGATTTGATTCCTTCAGATCCTGGTCTGGGAAATCCATGTCCACTCCATCTGGTGTGGACATTGTATTAGCCTGTAAACCACGATGTCTCTTCTCAGCAGGTTGACTGGAGAATGTAGCAGTGATGTGGTGATGGTCTTTCTGCTGCATTCCCCCTCTTCCACCTCTAGGTGGAGGTATTGTTCCCATAAACAGATCCGTGCCCTCTGTCACCGGATCTCCATTTTCTGGGACTTTATGTGATGCCGTGGCTCCGTTGTTCTCTCTCCACGAGCAGCTTGATGGAACGTTCTCTTTTTCTTCATTCCTCTTGTGACCCGCTGACCTGGCAGAGCTTCTGGGAGCTGCACAGGCCTCGTCCGTCTGTGCTCCAGCTTCCCTGGTCTGGACCACTTCTCTGTTCTGGACCACTCCAGCTTCCCTGGTCTGGACCACTTCTCTGTTCTGGACCACTCCAGCTTCTCTGGTCTGGACCACTCCTCTGGTCTGGACCACTCCAGCTTCCCTGGTCTGGACCACTTCTCTGGTCTGGACCACTTCTCTGGTCTGGACCACTCCAGCTTCTCTGTTCTGGACCACTTCTCTGTTCTGGACCACTCCAGCTTCTCTGTTCTGGACCACTTCTCTGTTCTGGACCACTCCAGCTTCTCTGGTCTGGACCACTCCTCTGGTCTGGACCACTCCAGCTTCCCTGGTCTGGACCACTTCTCTGGTCTGGACCACTTCTCTGGTCTGGACCGCTCCAGCTTCTCTGGTCTGGACCACTCCTCTGGTCTGGACCACTCCAGCTTCCCTGGTCTGGACCACTTCTCTGGTCTGGACCACTCCAGCGTCTCTGGTCTGTCTCTCTTGTTGTCTCTCATCACTGTGGTCATCAAGGCTCCTCCTCCAGGCCACTGCGCCTCTCTGAAAGTTTTTTCACTAATTTCAGAATTTGTTTTTCAGAATTTGGGTTCCGTCGTTATGATTCCCTCCACTGGTGTTTCTCTTCCTCCTTTTGGCCTCCCTTCCCCTTTTAGTTCTGGGCAGCTCCTGGTTCTTAGATCACTCCAACAAATCATCTGAACAGTTGTTCAGTCTACATATCAGAAATATGTTTGATCAACATGAGCATTCTGAGCCTCTCACTGGTAAATAGTTCATTCTAACACATGTTGGGTAGATAACCTTAATTAAACCTTTTAAGCTAAAAGTGACCTGTTTTTGTTTTTCCCTGCTAAATGCATAATAGATAAATAAAACTAAAAAGTCTTCTTCTCAGTGAGTGCTGTTTTGAATTCAGCTCTGTAGTGTAATCATGTAATAATGCTTCACCTTTTTGTAATGTTCTTACTATTACACAGTAAAATTACTCTGCAACTTTACCTGTTTACCACTTTTACCTTTGGTGGACTTCCCGTGATACTTAACCGTGGCTTCACTGCCATTCTGTGTGTCCTCTGGTGTATTTACTGAGACTCGGAGGAATAGTTGCTCGGCGCAGAGACTCACAGAACCTTAACACCAGCAGTTTGTTCAAACCTCTTGGCTTCCAGCAGCTCCTGATCCCCCGTCCCTGCAGGTCAGGAGACTCCTCCTGTGCTCATGTTTAGACAGACAATCTCAGTTAAATGTCCCAGTTGTTTGATTAATGTCCTGTGAGGTTTCCCACAGCTCATCACCGCCTGTTTCTATAAATACGTTCTCTCCAGAAATGATTTCTTATAAGTTCCTGCGTCGCCTCTTTCTTCTATTTGTTTAGGCAGCAAACATTCATCACCACAGTTTTATTAGGTTCTGGCTCGCCGTGAACTTTCTTGATTTTTCTGTTTAAAAATAGTATCTATAGAATTAATTGTCCCACTAATCTTTATTTCCTGAATTCTCTTTATCTATTCCTGATTCTTGTATGCATGTTCTTTATTCTGACGTATTTATTAATTTAGTTTAACATGTTATTACTTTGCACTCTTTACTTCTTCAGACTCACACAGGTCTGCTTGTCGAAATGAATTTAAATTTGAGCTAATATTTTACTTCACTGTCCTAAATACAACTTCTCTATAGTTATCCAAATGAATCCCGTCATAAAGAACAATGACGCTGCCCAAGCTGCAGCTCCTATAACTAATATGACCTCCTGCTCTGTTTGGTCACGTGTCTGTTATCCTCCTCTGTAACTCAATCTGCACAGCGTTCCTCTATCTGTTTACACTAATTTCCTATTATAATACTTCTGTTACTTCAAACTTTATTTACACTGTATAAGTTATTCTAGATACACTAATTTCTTCGTATCACTTTACTGTTAGTTCATGCAATTATTTACACTATATACACTCGGCCAATTTCGAGTCTGTCTCTCTCCTCTTGACACAGACTGTCTGCTCTCCTGGAATCTTCAGACACACTCCAGTTCTCTCACTCCATTCATCCCTCTCTCTCTCTCTCTCTCTCTCTCTCTCTCTCTCTCTCTCTCTGATCCCTCATAAATCACATCCATACACACACAGTGCTCATTCTCACCAGCCCCCACCTTTCCTCTATCTGCTCCCACTCTAAAGTTTTCCTTTTTTGTTTTTTCTTAAACCGTCTGTTGGACAGACTCTCCTGTCCCGGTCCGGTCTTAGGACCTTTTCCCATCTTGGGAAGAAGCTTTGACAATTTCTACCCGTTCAGACCAGGTTTTAAGTTACTCACTCACGGCACTTCAGCCCTATTTGATTAACGAACCCCCCGCGGGAGCCATAGAATTGCAGCGCGCGTTTTTTAGCACATCTACCCGTTCAGACCTTAAGTTACTCACACACAGCGCCTTAGCTGTATCTGACTAATGAACGGACAGCGGTACCCATAGGGACTTTTTGTGAGACAAACACATATAATGACAACACACAACAAAGCATGGACTCCTTTATCTCGCTCAAATGCCTCTTTTGGCCTTTCTACATTAAGATCCCGCATCAATTGACTCACGGCTACTATCTTCTATAGCACCGACCAGACCATTCCTCAAAGCAACACAGTGGTCAACAGATGATTAACACATGCATGTAAGTTCACTCATTCATTCCACTCCATGGTCTGTGAGGCACGTACACTTCCAACCTCCCTATCTATTAGTTATCAATACTTCTTTTGGATTACATTTGAACCGGCTGGATCTTACCTGGGTGGCAGACCCGTGATGAAATCCCAGGCGATGTCCGACCAGGGCCGCCAGGAAATTGTAAGGGGATGCAGGAGACCAGGAGTGGGGAGCCGGGAGGACTTGTGTTGGGCGCAGGTGGGACAGGCCCCCACGTAGTCCTTGATGTCTTTTGTCATGGAGGCCCACCAGAATTGTTGAGCCACTAAAAGGATTAAAGAACAGAACCCACCTGGCCTGCCTGGAGTCAAGCCTCTTTGCCGTGCCCAGGTACCCAATTCTTGTGGTCGGCCCAGACCTGCACCGGCAGCTGAGCTCCCTCAAGCCATTGCCGCCACTCCTCAAGGGCGACCTTAACCGCCAACAGCTCCCGGTCTCCCACGTCATAATTGCGCTCAGTGGGAGGAAAGCACAGGCGTGTAACTTATTGTCCTGGGACTGATGCTGGGACGGGACTACCCCAACCCCCACACTGGATGCGTCGACCTCCACAATGAACTGTCTGGTAGACCTCTGTAGAGGGACTTGAGTTTCTGGAAGGCGGCGTCTGCCTGAGGGGTCCAGGAGAAACAGGCCGGGGTAGAGGTGAGAAAGTGCAGGGGAGCAGCAACAGAACTGAACCCACAAATAAACCTTTGGTAGAAGTTGGCAAACCCCAGAAAGCACTGCAACTCCTTCCTGCTGTTAGGGGTTGGCCACTCCAGGATTCCACTAATCTTCTGGGGTCCATTTCTATGCGGCCCTCACTCACCACATACTCGAGGAAGGAGATTTGAGGAACGTGGAACTCGCACTTTTCTGCTTTGACAAACAGATTGGTGGTCGAGCAGCCGCCTCAGAACCCAACGTACCAGCTGGGTGTGAGAGGCAAGATCCGGGGAGAATATGAGAATGTCATACAGGTACATGAAGACATTGATGTTCAACATGTCCTGCGGGACATCATTGACGAGGGCCTGAAATACAGCTGGGGTAATAGTGAGTCCGAAGGGCATGACGAGATACTCGTAGTGACCTGTGGGCGTGTTGAAGGCCGTCTTCCACTCATCCACTTGCCGTATCCAGACTAGGTGGTAGGTGTTCCTGAGGTCCAATTTAGTGAAGAATTGAGACCCCAGCAGAAGTTTAAAGGCTGAAGTGATGAGTGGTAGAGGGTACCTGTTTTTCACAGTGATATTATTGAGACCTCTGTGGTTGATACAGTGATTTATTCTTCTCCACAAAGAAGGACCCATCCCCGCCGGGGGAGGTGGACTGATGAATGATCCTGGCGGCAGGTCTTACTGAACACCTCCTTGAGGTCCCAGTGGACCGTAGGCACGGTGGACAGGTCGGGATTATCAGGTAAGCCAGAGTCAAAAGCTGATTCACTACCTTTTTTGTTAGATGTGTTGGGCCTAGATCACCATGCTCACCCCCTCCGGACAAAAGGGGGGGATTCGCCATTGGTCACGTGATCCCCACCAGGGGGCCCCCAGGCCCCCACCTCGGAAGCTGCATCCCTGCAGCTCACCACCAGGGGGATCCACCAACTTCGCCACACCCATGGTCTGGAACCCTGAGACCAGCCCAAGGAGACTGGCTGAGACGCATCCTGAGCGCAGCAGGGGTCGGACCATGACGCACAACTATAAAAGTCCAACACACAAAAATTCAACCGTCTCCAAGACGGACTGGTGTTGATCCAGACGCAGAACTTTGTATGGGGACACAAAGGGCCGCGTGTTGACTCACACGGACTGGGCCGGAACACTTCCAACGGGATCCACACAGCTTATCTCTTTCTCTCTCGCTTTCATTAACCCCGCTCGTCCGCTGCCGCTCGTCTTATCTGCTCCAGATAAGCTCACACACATTGCCACCATTAGCACCCGAACCGCTAACTTGTGCCGCTAACGACGGATCACCAGAGTTCTGACTGCATGTTCCGACATCCAGTTAGAACTCCGGCTCAGAACCGGCGCAACAGGGCCGCCATTTTGGCTCTTTGAAACCGCATCAGAGCTGCCATCTTGGATGAGGATCCCAACCTGGTGGACGTTCGAGGTCATCACACCCACTCATATTGACCCACCGACGTCTGCCTCCACCTGGTGGACGTTCGAGGTAGGTCATTACACCCATCACCCTCATCACTCCAGACCACACACACACACACACTTTGTACATAGTGTTGCTGTTTAATAGATTAGATCTTCATGTTAGATGTCATTTGCTACTTAAATGTGTTGATTTATGAAATGATTTCAGAATTATTTATGAATTAATACATTTTGTTAATAAACGCCTGTTAGCTGAATTGAACGATTCTTGGTGATTATTGTGTATTTATTGTTGACAATACCCTGGTTTGTAACGGTCTCTGCTCGGATCTCACACCTTCCATTTTATTTAATATTGTTATATTTTTACACAGAAATATTAACTAACTTAAATAAACCTTTCACAAATGAGACTGATATTTTGGTATTAGCTATTTCCAGTTTATCTGGTGGAGCCCCCCTCTTTTTATTACTAATAAATAAATAACACATTTATGCAAATTAATAATTTTTCATTAATAAATAATTTTTGATAATTTATTAACTTTTAAGTAATTACTCAATTACTTTAGGAGTTGTTAATGAGTAAATGACCGTTTACTTCCATTAATAATTTAAATTTTTCATAAATTATTTCCAGTGATTTATTACTTTCAGTAATCTATTACTTACAGTAATTTAATGCTAATAACCAACCATAAATCTCAACAGGTGGTACTAAGAGACAAGTGGCCTCAAAGACAAAGAGCTACAGGATGGATTAGAAGGTTCTGAAATGTTTTGGCAAAACAGAGGAAATAAAAGGGGGAGGGGGTGTTGCCCTTTTTGTGATGCTTTGAAATGGAAAGTAGTTGGGAATATGACCAAGGTTATTGATAATTTAATGGAATGTACAACCACTGAAACTGAGGTTGAGAGATCTCAAAATATTTTATTTAGTTGCATTTATAGAACACTGGGTCATGTATTGATCAATTTGAAATAAGATTTGTGAACTGTATGAAAGAAATGATGATTAGACTCTCTTGGTTCGTGGTGACTTCAACACAGATTTTTTGAAAACAGCAGAGTTTGTTAATATCATGTTTGGCTTGAGTTTTCCTCATTTAATTGTAAAACTTAGCAAAATAACCAAAGACTGAGACAAAATCCATAAAAGACGGGAAAACCATGGTTCATGAAAGGTGGACTTTGTTTGGTCTGGCCAGCACTGGGTGCGAGCGTCGGTCCTGTATCTCCCTGTGGCAGAGGGGGGCGGGGCCTCATAGACACCGTCTCCAGAACTGTGTCCTTCAGACTGCAGGGTCTGCAGAGACTGCTCTATGGCTCCTCTGTCTGGACGCCGCTTGCACAGCGGCTACTCAGGAAGGCTGGGAGACTCGGACTGGACAAACAATTATTCCTGACACGGACATCTCAATGTGACCTTTCTGGACCGACTCCCTTCTACACGTCAATGATGGAGGCATGGAGGACACTGGACATCTCCCATCCAGACACCAGGCCTGGGCTGTGGGTCTTTGAAGAACCTCTGCTCCACAACTGCCTGATCTCCACCGCAGCTTCTCCTCAGCCACCTTGAGAAGCAGCTCACTGAGGCAGGGATCACAGAGGTGGTCCATCCAGCTGGGACAGACACACAGCAGCTAATAGAGATGATGGGGGTCCGGTCCAGCAGAGTGGTCCAGCATCTGGTGGAGGAGGTGTGGCAGTTGCTTCCTGCTCCTCAGGACAAGGATCAGCTGACCAGTGGAGTAGAGGAGAAGATTATGTCTTCCTCTCGCTGAAGGTCCGTCCTGCTTTTGGAGAAAGGGAGGAGGAGGAGGGGAAACTACTGACCATTAAAACATCAAGACTGGTCCTCTTCCAGTCCTCTTCCAGGCCTCTTCCTGTCCTCTTCCTGTCCTCTTCCAGGCCTCTTCCACTCCTCTTCCAGGCCTCTTCCACTCCTCTTCCAGTCCTGCCCTGGGAAGGAGTTGTACAGCAGCTGTGTGAAGGTCCTGGATCTGCAGTCGCTGGCTGGAGTGAGGGAGTCCAGGTGGACTGGTTTGTTTGGTGCTGATTCTTCCCCTAGAGGGAGCTGGTGGGTCCTGTACAACCCCCCCCCCCCCCCCCCCCCCCCCTGGAAAAGCAGATGGGTGACCTCCAGTGGAGGGTGATACCTGGAGCTGGAGCTAGAACAGATACAGAGCCCGCCTGGTTCCAAGCTCTGGGGAGAACTGCTCTGTTTGTACAGAGCCTGAAACTTTAGAACATCTAGTGGTGTCCTGTCCTTTACAGGGTTCTACGAAGGCTGGAGGCTCTGGGAGAGGGTTCCTCTGTCCCCTTTTTTGTTTTTAGTCCAAAGTACACCAAACAAAAAAAGGCAACATTGGTCTTATTGAATTTCATTCTGCATGTTTTTAAAGGTCTGAGAGTGGAACACAGTTTTTATAAACTGGTTTTATTTCAGTGTGGGGAATCAGGCAGGTCCTGTGCTCCCGTGGGGAGGGGGGGGAGACTGTCTTATCGTGGGTTTTTAATATTGGATGTGATCTTGTGTTGATTTGATAGCTGATTACAGTGTGTGACCAGTTTGTGGTTCCACACTGTGTGTTTGTCTACATATTATTGTTCTCTTTGTGAGAATAAGCATGTAAATGATTGATTTTTGAGTTTTTTGGAATAAAGGGTTTTTCAAGTCTTCTTTCTTTCTTTCATTCGTTCGTTCGTGTTTGGAAAAAGCACACCAATGCGCTAAATGTTTCCTCATATTTTCCAGTTAATTTGCATATTGACAAGAATTCTTTATATTGTCATGTTTAACTGAAGGTTCAACAGAACAGTAGCACTTATCTACATTTCCAATTTGTGACAAACATTCTGCGAAGGTGTCATTTGTAGGGAAAGTAGAATTACAATGTATAGCCGGGTCAAAGGTCAAACACAGGACTGTCTTCTCCTTGTTCCTCTGAACAACAAAAGCTGGATGTGGATTATGTGATTATGTCACAAAGCATTATGGGATTGATTCGCTGACTGAATGGGAGGTGCAGATAAACCTGAATCTGATCACTTTATTCAATATTCAAGTGAACGGGATAGTCAGGTCTCTCAGGCCCCGTTTACACGGCAACGTTTCACGTGACAACACCTA
This sequence comes from Lipophrys pholis, assembly GCF_963383615.2. Taxonomy (NCBI): domain Eukaryota; kingdom Metazoa; phylum Chordata; class Actinopteri; order Blenniiformes; family Blenniidae; genus Lipophrys; species Lipophrys pholis. The sequence continues at coordinate 32,999,311 of NC_137628.1, forward strand.
ATCCGTTACAAAAAAGTGTTGCAGCAGCGGACACACTGACAACGATGTAGTTAGTATGTCGGGTCATGGGAGGGCGCTGTTGCATGTGTTTGTAATGAAACCTCATAGATGTGCGGGGACCGACCACCATGTTTCTGAGCAGAAGGAAGTAGTTAACACGTGCATGCGCAGTAACAGCACTCCACTGCCTCCGGGAGTCTCTGTAGGGGGGGTCGCGCCCGTGAAAGAAAAGTCGGTCTGCTCCTATCCTACCTTCAGACCTACAACACAAAGAGAAACACCGACTCTTGTCATGTTCGCCCACAGAATCTTTTTTTACAGTCTGTTCCTCCAGTTAGGACTGAACTGGTAAACAAGGCATTCAGGTTTGTGGCTCCATTTGCTTGGAACGAATTACAAAAAGTAACTCAAAAACCTGATTTCACTGACTCTACTAAAAGTTGCTTAATGACTTAGAGACAGACACATTTGTCTGCAGATGTTTTGAATATTGGATTTAATGTGAATTTATAGGCAATTTGTTTTAGCAAATGTGCATGTCTAATGTCTTTCTTTGATTCTGTGTCTTCTAATGCATTGCCATTTTTCTTATCTGTTCTATGTGTTTTATGTGCCTGTTTGTTCTGAAACGTTGTAATGTACTGCTGCCTGTCTTGGCCAGGACACCGGATTTTTAATGTCAGTGAGGTTTTTCTGGTTCAGTAAAGATTAAGTAACATAGAAAAATAAATATATTGTGTGCAAACCATCTTACTTGTAAAAACAGAACAATACAGGTCAACACACTCAGTCCGTGATCTCTACCTTGCAGCATGTACTGACTCTGTGGGCTTCAGCTATTGGTGCTGAAGGTACCGAGCTCCCTCTGCTGGCCAAACCTATTTTACACCATATTATTAGCAGAATACAGAATAGACCAACAGTATCTTTATCAATAGAAAGTGACCTAAGGCATATGAATAAAATGTGTGTGTGGGGGGGATTTTTATACATTAAACTATATCATAGTACCGCATACAGTTTGTCAACCATTTCCCATAGATGTCAGAGGTCCAGCATTTTATTCGAAGTGTGGCTTCCCAAATGGGCCACATTTATACGTACCCTGGTTTTTACGAAAACTGATATTTTGCTCTCTACATTTATAAAAAGATTTTTTAATAAATTCATTGACCCCCGATCGTTCACAAAAAAAACATAATTTACATGGACCCACATACACACCTGGTTCAGAGCTGCTATGAGCAGCCAAACCTATAGGGGGCAATGAGAAGAAATATCACAGTTTTTGTAAATACCCGGGTATGTGTAAATGTGGCCACCTTGGTCCAAAATGTTATCCAGTCTAAAGTCCACAGTCCCTCTAGTGACCTCTACTGGGAATAGTTTCTAATGAGCTGTGTATCCGGCAAGCTCAGTTGGTAGAGACTCTCATGGTAGAGGGTTCATGTCCCAGAATGAGACTCTCAGGGTAGAGGGTTCATGTCCCAGCATGAGACTCTCATGGTAGAGGGTTCATGTCCCAGCATGAGACTCTCATGGTAGAGGGTTCATGTCCCACACTGGGCGCCACCTTCCTGTGGGCTCTCCACCTTCCTGTGGGCTCTCCACCTGCAGGAAGGTTCTTAATGGTGCAATGTGATCTTGGTGACGGTGCTCAGACTGACACCCCCACCTCCCGGGAACAGATAAGAGGGAGGAGATGGACGGAGCTGTGTCTGTCCACACCTGCTCCTCTCAGGGAGATCAGTGTTGCCAGATTGGATGGGTTCCGACCCAATTGACCTTCTTTATTAGTATTACCTTTTTTCTTTGTTTATTTTGTGCAGGTTATGATGTGTTCTTTATTATGTCTAAAATTGTTTTATGGTTTTCACATGGATTTCTACAGCAGTTGAGATTTGGGCAGGTTTTTATTGAGGAGGTGCTGATGCATACTTTTACTATCTCCAGTGGCTTAGATTACTGCAATGCTCTGCTTTCTGCTCTTCCCCAAAAAACTATCAGCAGCCTTCAGCTGCTCCAGAACTCAGCAGCAGTACACCAATAAAACATGTATTTATGTATTTCTTTTAAACTAAAAAGCAGTGTAATGTGATTCAGCCAATCACTGCAGTGCATGCATTCACCTTGGAACTTCCTACTTCCTGTTATTAAGAGCACATTATTCCTGGTGACGGCGTAACTTACTAACAGTAATGAAACATGGAACAAAATAAAGTGACACAATCACTGATGCAGTCACTCTGAACCACAACAACCAAGGTATGGTTTTATTATGACACCTCATGGATGATTTATGATTATTGCCTATTTGGTGTTTGAGAGCTGAGCTCTGACTCCTGGTTCTCTCTATGCAGGGTTTATTAATCTGTCAGTAGATCACTGAAGCAGATCTTGTTCTCTCAGTGGAGGTTTTGGTGTCTGGCAGCAGGAGGTAGTGAAAGATCGAGCTCCACCAGAGCAGCAGCAGAAAGAATATCTGGCGCGGCCACTGGGCTTTCCTCAGCGCCCCAGGCTTTCTGGACTGGGGGCATGACTCTCTGGGCTGGGGGGGTGGCTCTCTGGGCTGGGGGCGTGGCTCTCTGGGCTGGGGGGGTGGCTCTCTGGACTGGGGGCATGACTCTCTGGGCTGGGGGGGTGGCTCTCTGGGCTGGGGGCGTGGCTCTCTGGGGTGACTCTGTGGCAGTGTCTGGCCCCGATGGCCTCGGGCCTTTTTTTTCTGCATAAAAGAAACATGAGACTTTTCCAGAGTTGCACCTTAGGCCCCGTTTACACGACAATGAATTAGAGTGTATCCGCAAAACTTTCTTCCCTTTTGGGGGGGTCCGTTTACGCGACACCAGTGTTCTGATCCACTGTATCCACAAAGTTTTTAATCCGGCTCCCAAAGTGGAAAGATTCTTTCACGGTGCAAATCCCTCCTGCTGAGACTGATGGAGGCTCCAGAGCCTGTTACTGCTCATCCCCCCCCCCCCCCCCCCCGCTCATCCAGTTGTAAACAAACATGGTGGCCCGTAGTGGTACGACCCGTAGTGGTACGACCCGTAGTGGTACGACCATATTCTAGTTTTATGGTCCAGATCAGTAGTTTAATAGTTGAGACTCTCCCTGATATCATCCGGTTCCTCATCAGTCCACTAGGATGTCAGGTTCTCTCCATTTTCTTCACCTTTATAGTGTTTTGTTCTCTGCACACGTCTGTGTAGTTTCATTACAAAATCAAGCAACAGCGCCCTCCAGTGGCCCGGCAGACTAACTACATCGTTGTCTCTGTGTCCGCTGCTGCAGTGGAAACACACTCCTTGTTTTTAGCGGATTAGGTGTTTTCACGTGAAACGTTGTGGTGTAAACGGGGCCTTAGTTGCTACTGTGTTCATCCACTTCAGTATATTTGTATGTTAACGCTGCAAATCTTAATAAAAGCAGTTGGAACAGAGCGGACGTCTCCAGCGACACCAGGCAGTCGCTCCCCTGGATGCACTGTTGCCAACCTGGCGACTTTTCAGGTCCTGTTGGCGACTTTTTTTGTGAAAAGCGACTAGCGACAAACCTAGCGACTTTTTCTGGTGTTATTGGCGACGTTCTAGTGTGTTTGGCGACTCTGAGGTGAAAGCAGGTCTGGTTCTGCAGTCAATGTGGTCAACGAGCAGCAGGTCCTGCTGTGAGCCCCTCCCCCGTCCTGAGGTCAGTCTGACAGACCCTCCCTCCCTCCTGCAGTCAGACCAGAGGATCACCCTCACCACACTGAGAAGGAACCGCGCAAGGCCGCCGCTGCTTTACTGAGCAGCAAGTAAATCTAAAGGTTTTTTCAATCAAACTAAAAGAGATCAATAAATCACTGCATTTGACTCACACTCCTATTTCAATAAGAAAAACAAAAACAAAAACGGTAGAATCAGCAGCAGAAAGCTCATTTGCAGCTCTAAACATTCAGGGCGGTTTTATTTTACTAACTTTGTCTCTTCCACGATGTTATTCCTCTTTCCTACAGAGTGCCTTATAATTACACGCTAATGTCCAATTATGCACATTAGGTGATGACGTCATTTAGACCATCTTTAGACTTTGAGGACAGCCAATAGCTCCTTTCCTTACTGAGGAGTTGGAAACGCTGCCTGGATGGGAATCCCTTTTTGGGCAGGGAATCCCTTTTTGGGCAGGGAATCCCTTTTTGGGCACACCACCGGCTCCATTTGGGCCGCTGGCCACATGTTTGACGTCTTTGGTTGAAATGACGGACCTCCCCTCGCTCGCGGGGCCTTGATGAGTCCTCCCTTCCCCGGCCCCTGTCTGTCCTTCAGTCCACCGCTGTGCGTCCTGTGAGCCGTGCGTCCTGCGTCCTGCGTCCTGCGTCCTGCCCGTGTGTGAGTCCGGCTGAAGATGAGTCCCGGGGGGAGACGCTGCCTCTGGCTGTGGTGCAGCTGGATGAGCCTGGTGGCGCTGAGCCGGGCTCTGGAGCTGGACGAGCTGTTTGACTTTGGAGAAGAAGCCGGAGACCAGCAGCTGCCGCCGGGCTCCGACTCCACGGCAGAGCTGCCTCTGAGCCACCCCGTGGGGCTTTTCAGCCAGACCTTCAACACCGCATATGTGAGTCAGCCTCCGCCTGAGGACCATCATGATATAAATACACCTTGAATGTCTTATGGCAGGTATTCCTCTACAAGCTGGTTCTATCTTTACCAAAATAGGATCAACTTCACGGAGTTCCATCCTTCAAGGGGAAACTTTCCATATGTCAGCGTTTAAAGTAAAGAACAATAACAAAATAAATCAGTATTTTAATTTAAATAAAGAAGATGTTTTGTTTTATTTTTGCAAGGCCACGATGCTCGTTGAGACAACAGGCTTGTAAATTATTTAGAACAGATCTAATGAGAATTTTGATCTCAGAATTGTGAAATACGATTTCATTTTGTTCCGTTTTACACTTTCCAGCAGAACTTAATCCAGTTAATAGGATTTAGTTGTGTTTTTCAAGACTCAATCTAAAAACCGGACTCTTGAGTGTTGAAATTCTTCATTTCTAATACTTGAAATATTTCACAATTTAGGATAAAAACTGCAGAACAACCATAATTGACCAAAATGATGGGACTGGGGCAGATCAGACAATTTGTTAAGGTTAAAAAAGCTCCTGTCAAAAATGTGTGTTGGACTGGTTTGTCTATTTAGAAAGCTTGTTTTAACCAACACATTATTCCCTAGTCTCCACAGTGCTGACTGATCTCACATGGAAACAAACTCCTGAAAAGTCCTTTTAAGTGAAGAGTAGAACTGTGATTGATGCATAACCCTCAAAGTACCCCAGTAAAAATGTTTTTGTGTAAAAGTGAAACTAATCACACATTTAAACCACTCAGAGATGACCTGAGATTACAATATGGAGGCCTCCTGGGGTGGGCTGTGGTCTGGGCACATTTGTTCAAAATATGGAGTATTGTCTCTGTGCTGCGTCACTGATCAGCTTTACTACCTTACATCCGCCGTGACTGAGTTTTGTTTTTGTTGTTGTTCACCAGCAGTGTTTGTTGACTTTTTAACTTACTTTTCCCTGATTGCTGTGCTTTTGTGCTTCAACCTTGACCTGTGTGTGTGTGTGTGTGTGTGTGTGTGTGCGTGTGTGTGTGTGTGTGTGTGTGTGTGAGTGTGTGAGTGTGTGAGTGTGTGTGTGTGCGTGTGCGTGTGTGTGTGTGTGTGCGTGTGTGTGTGTGTGTGTGTGTGTGTGTGTGAGTGTGTGAGTGTGTGAGTGTGTGAGTGTGTGAGTGTGTGAGTGTGTGAGTGTGTGAGTGAGTGAGTGAGTGAGTGAGTGTGTGTGTGTGTGTGTGTGTGTGTGTGTGTGTGTGTGTGTGTGTGTGTGTGTGTGTGTGTGTGTGTGTGTGCGTGCGTGCGTGCGTGCGTGCGTGCGTGCGTGCGTGCGTGCGTGCGTGCGTGCGTGCGTGCGTGCGAGAAGAAGAGAAGTCCTTGTTGTGTTGAATCAGTGAAGGAGGTCCGAGATGATCCATGTGGAGCATCTCCTACACATCATGTGTGGAGTTCCTTTGGTCCTGAGGTGTTTTGTTTGTCTCAGAACTCTGTTCTCAACCTTTTCAAAAAGTTTACATGCGTTTAACATTAAGATGGACAAGAGGTTCTTCAGGGTAGCGTTTCCCTGCATACATGGACACGTCTTTCCTGTCAATCTGTGTTTATCGCTCAATGGAAAGTCCAATTAACTTTGTCTTGAGGGTCCTGAGCTGAGCCTCGTAAAAGTGTAAAGGTACGTTTACCTGGACAGATCAGCGATCCATCACCCACACACACACACACACACAATGAAATATACATTCACCCAATAACCTCACACACACATTTAGAACGCCTGCAGGATTGGAGATTCCTGTTGTGTACAGGGATTGGTTTGTGTCTCAGTCATGAGTTGTGAACTTGCAGATTTTACTTCTCTCCACAAATACTACACAACACTTACACATTCACAAATTCTTAATTGCAGGAGCACAAATCCTATTTTACAAGTCACACATTGAAAGCCGGACACGCTCACATTGCTGCTCCTGCTGTTGCAGAATATATTACATATACATATTTGTGGACCTCAATCAAACAATGTGAAGAGGTGGACAAAAATTGAATATGTGCAAAACTGAATGTAAACGTGATGAATGAAACACAAATACAAATCGATGACAACTCCTCCAGTCCACGCCTCAAGTCACAGATTCTGAGTTCAACCACCAATCACAGACCGGCCCTCCACTGAGATCTGTGGGGAAAAAGAGGCGCTGATCTGAGATTGACTGGTTCCACATCCAATCAGAGGAGAGGGAAGTCGGTGTGCGATGCATCACCATAGCAACACCATAGCAACACCATAGCACCACCATAGCAACACGTAATACACTAGTGAAAGCTGAAAGAACGTACGTCACAACAAAAAATTATTATTATTTTTTTTTTATTGAGCCAGGACGAAGGTTGCCAGTCACGCGACCTGAAGCTAAACCCTCAGAAAAGACTCGGTAGATAAAACCAATTCAGAATTTCCGAGCTGTTTTTGTCCAATGACTGTGTGTTGTGTTGTAGACAAACGTAGGTAAAACACAATTTTAAATGACACTGGGTTGCTCCTTCTCACTCTGCAAAGTAGACAAAAGCTGTCAGCGATTTATATTTGTATTTTAAAAGAACACAAATATTTTCATGAGAAGTTATTTTTACATACATTGAAGAATTTATTGCACAAGTTCACATTTAAATATAAACATATTGTAATTTTGTCCACAACTTCACATTGTTTGATTCAGGTACACAAATATACGTTCTGCATCAAATATACTGCAGCAATAGGAGCCAAGATGTGAGCCCGTCACTTTTTTAATCTGAGATTTGTAAAATAGGATTTGTGCACCGGTAAGTGGTGATTTGTAAATGTGTGTGCTCATTTAGTGTGTGACCTCACATTTACTGATACACACAGATTACTGTCCACAGCTACAAGTCCCACGGTTACAGGCGCTAAAAACGTGTTCACCAATAATCAGTACACAAGTAACACAGTCTCAGGAACTTATTTTTTAGAATTTTGGTTATATTATACTCATTACAATCGAAGTAATCTCATTACCAGGACCTTTAGTATGTTTAGATGTTGCTTTTTAAAGAATTTTCTGACAACAGAAAACATATATAATCCACAAACAAGAGTTATTTGCTGCTGCTTGAATTCACTAAATGACTAAAGACACAAATTCCATATTTGCATGACGGACATAATCCCGTTCTGTTCAGTTGGTCAGAGAAAAGGACACGAGCATAACAGTGGAGTGTAATCTGTGTGCGACACCGAGGAAACTCTCCACTTTAGGAAACAGATTTCAGTAAAGTTGAGCAGATTCAGACGTCAATAACTCTTTAACAAAACATCATGGACACACAGACCACGCTTCTTTCACGTCGCTGTGAGGAAGGTAATATGCTCCCAGCTTATTTTTATCAGAAGTAGCAGGAATAACGTTGTTCCCTATGAGCAGCCGGTGTGGTGTGACCGTGTGCAGCGACCGTCTGCCATTACAAACTGCTGCAGTCCAGACAGGTACTACGAAAACATCTCTGGTATTGTCACTGCTATTCTCTGCACTGTCACCAACGTCACGCTGAGTCACTGCGCTCCTGATAATCACACTACAACACTTGGTTTGCTATGAAAAATGGCTTTTTCATCATTTTAATGGATTCTTATCAGTAATACAATTCAATATCTTCACTCTGATTTACTATGGACCAATGAAACTTCTTAACCATCAAGGAGTTCCTGCTGATCATATTACAGTACTTGGTTTGACAAACAAGCCTGAAACCTTCTAAGAAGGGGGCTTGTTTTCATTTCCTATGTAATACTTCCTTCATGTCAGTACTGAAGGTGGCAGTCTGAACAGTTTGTTCTTATATTGTTGTGGTCCGATTCATTATGAGACAGTATCGTGTATTTGTTCAAGCTGGTGCACTGTGGAACGAGGCACCTTATTACATTTGTGTTCTGTTTGTTTGTCATGTAAAGTCTAGTTTAACGATAGAATGATTGAACCTGCTCTGATGTACGTGACACTACTGTATGTTTTATACAATACACAGTAAAAATGACGGGTCTAGTCGTCAAAGCTTGTTTCAAGTGTTGATAATTCCTAAGTTCTGGCCATTCAGTGCACGTCGTCTTTGTGCTGTGAGCTTGAATTAAAAGAGAATAAAAGAATAGAACAACCAGATAAAGAGGTTGAGTCTTGTCATGTCATCAGGCTGGAGGTTGGATGATGGCGGCTCCAGCTCTGTTGGGTTTCATATGAATCAGCCGGGACTTTAAAGATCTGCAGCGTCTCCATCAGAACTCACCAGACTCTAGTCCTTTGTCTGCTTTTGTGTTTCTGCTGGTCGTCGTCACTGATCAGTCTTTACTGAGTCTATTGTGTGACGTTGTCAGCAGCTTCAAGAGCCCAAACAACCATGGTGCTCCATCACCTCCACTGGGTGGAGAATCTGCTGCAACAAACTACATTTCACCCACTGAGAATGAAGGCCTCCTCATATTTCTGCAGTTTGTTTGGTGAAAGTAACTGCAAAGTATAGCAAAAGTAGTGTAAGACAGTGATATTGTAATGTAACTGATTACTTTCAAATGACAGTAACTAATGATATACCAATAAGAGGGTTCCAGGACTGCTTTGAAAGATTGACTAATGTGTTATTTGAAAATAAATAAATAAATAAATAAATGAATGAATGAATGAATGAATGAATGAATGAATGAATAAATGAATGAATGAATAAATAAATAAATGAATAAATGAATGAGTAAATAAATAAATCTAAAAAAGGCAAGATTGTTGTGATGTAGTTTATAAACGCTCTGTATTTAAATGAAGTTCACATTGGCCAAAATCAAATAATAATGAAGAGCCAACCTGAGACATTTACCACCAGCCACCACTGGCTGATATATTACATTTTGGAAGTAACTTGCCCAACACTTCAACAATACCTTTATAGGAAATGCTCACACAGGAAGAACATGAAAACTCAGCCCAGAGAGAAAGGTTGGATTCAGACAGGGGTCCCTGTACCTCACACACTGTGAGGTACAGGGGTCCCTGTACCTCACACACTGTGAGGTAACAAGGCTGTGGAAATGGTTAAAATTGCTTAAGATAAAAAAAGGAAAAGGAATAAAAGTAAAAGAAAAACCAGAAGACAAACAGTTTTTCCATCCACAGCTGAGCCATCGTGTCTTTTGGTCTCCTCGCCATTTGGTTCTGCTCCCCTGTACAAACAGACGGTGGCGGGTCCTGGCCGGGTCGCCGGGTCACCATCATGGTCCGCAGCTTGTTGGAGGATAAGTCAGTGAAACTACTCAAGACAGGGAATGTGTGGATGCTGGTAGTCCTGCTAATGTCCCTGCTAATGTCCTGCTGGTAGTCCTGCAGGTAGTCCTGCTAATGTCCTGCTGGTAGTCCTGCTGGTAGTCCTGCTAATGTTCCTGCTGGTAGTCCTGCTACTGTTCCTGCTGGTAGTCCTGCTGGTAGTCCTGCTAATGTTCCTGCTGGTAGTCCTGCTAATGTCCCTGCTAATGTCCCTGCTAATGTCCTGCAGGTAGTCCTGCTAATGTCCTGCTGGTAGTCCTGCTAATGTTCCTACTAATGTCCTGCAGGTAGTCCTGCTAATGTCCTGCTGGTAGTCCTGCTAATGTTCCTGCTAATGTCCTGCTGGTAGTCCTGCTAATGTCCTGCTGGTAGTCCTGCTAATGTTCCTGCTAATGTCCTGCTGGTAGTCCTGCTAATGTTCCTGCTAATGTTCGTGCTAATGTCCTGCAGGTAGTCCTGCTAATGTTCCTGCTAATGTCCTGCTGGTAGTCCTGCTAATGTCGAGCTGGTAGTCCTGCTAATGTTCCTGCTAATGTCCTGCTGGTAGTCCTGCTAATGTTCCTGCTAATGTTCGTGCTAATGTCCTGCAGGTAGTCCTGCTAATGTCCTGCAGGTAGTCCTGCTAATGTCCTGCTGGTAGTCCTGCTAATGTTCCTGCTAATGTCCTGCTGGTAGTCCTGCTAATGTTCCTGCTAATGTCCTGCTGGTAGTCCTGCTAATGTTCCTGCTAATGTTCTTGCTAATGTTCCCGCTAATGTTCCTGCTGGTAGTCCTGCTAATGTTCCTGCTAATGTCCCTGCTAATGCCCTGCTGGTAGTCCTGCTAATGTCCCTGCTAATGTCCCTGCTAATGCCCTGCTGGTAGTCCTGCTAATGTTCCTGCTAATGTTCCTGCTAATGTCCTGCTGGTAGTCCTGCTAATGTTCCTGCTAATGTTCCTGCTGGTAGTCCTGCTAATGTTCCTGCTGGTAGTCCTGCTAATGTCCCTGCTAATGCCCTGCTGGTAGTCCTGCTAATGTTCCTGCTGGTAGTCCTGCTAATGTTCCTGCTAATGTTCCTGCTGGTAGTCCTGCTAATGTTCCTGCTAATGTCCCTGCTAATGTCCTGCTGGTAGTCCTGCTAATGTTCCTGCTAATGTCCCTGCTAATGTCCTGCTAGTAGTCCTGCTGGTAGTCCTGCTAATGTTCCTGCTGGTAGTCCTGCTAATGTTCCTGCTAATGTCCCTGCTAATGTCCTGCTGGTAGTCCTGCTAATGTTCCTGCTAATGTTCCCACAGCAGAGATGATTATTGGTCTTTCATACTGTGAGCAGTCTGCTGCTGTTTGTTCTGCTTGAAGGGGATTTACTGCCTCTGGTGTCTCTTGGTTCTCTGTTCGGTTTCATTTGGAGGCGTCATATATTACCAACAGAAAACCAAATGGGCCATTAAACAAGAGCAGAAATTCCTGACGTCCGCCAGAATGTTTTCGGATCACCTCCAAAATGTTATGGAATCTTCAATAAGATAAGATAAGATATCCTTTATTTATCTCACATGTGGAGAAATGTGCAGTGGTACAACAGGATAGTAAAGAGAAAGAAGCACACACTGCAGGAACTAAAAAAAGCAGATAAAAATACAATATAATAGAAATATATGCACACGGAGCCTATAAGTGTAGACATGTACAGAATATGGGGGTGGATGTATTTTACATAGTAAATACGTTCTTATAGATTATTATAGTTATAGCACCACTTATTGCCCAGTTGGAGTGGAGGGATATTGTCCGGTTGTGGTGTGCAGTGGTCTCCTGGGAGCAGGCTTGGTTGAAGAGTGGTTGGCAATGGCCTGATATCGGTCTGTGGTGACAATCTCGTCAAGATCCGTGCAGTAGTTTTGTCGTCATCTTGCTAACAAATAGACAATAAACATACGTAAGTGATTTTGTTTCTTCCTTGGCGGATGTATTAACGACATTACGTCCAGAGTTTTTGTACATAAGCATATCATATTTAACTCTTGTTGTTTAACATACTTTGGAGTCTCCACCAGAATAAAATATTGATACTTATTTGAATAAACATTTACTTTTTTACCTCCAGCGATGTACCTAACATGGAGGACTGGGAACTGTAGTGACGCCGCTGTAGAGGCTCCACAGAGGGGCTGTAGAGGCTCCACAGAGGGGCTGTAGAGGCTCCACAGAGGGGCTGTAGAGGCTCCACAGAGGGGCTGTAGAGGCTCCACAGAGGTTGAGAGGGGCTGTAGAGGCTCCACAGAGGGGCTGTACTGCCTCTACTGTCCCTCTGTAGTGACTGTACAAAAAGTATTCAGTAACTTTACATATAACTTTGTGAGCTTTGTTTTTGAAAGATGATAATAATAATGCAGAGGTTTTATATAGAGCTTTTCTAGACACTCAAAGACACTTTACATTGAATTATTCCTTCCCGCCAGACTGGATGGTGGTAAACCACGTCTGTAGCCCCGGCTGCTCTGGGGCAGACTGGATGGTGGTAAACCACGTCTGTAGCCCCGGCTGCTCTGGGGCAGACTGGATGGTGGTAAACCACGTCTGTAGCCCCGGCTGCTCTGGGGCAGACTGGATGGTGGTAAACCACGTCTGTAGCCCCGGCTGCTCTGGGGCAGACTGGATGGTGGTAAACCACGTCTGTAGCCCCGGCTGCTCTGGGGCAGACTGGATGGTGGTAAACCACGTCTGTAGCCCCGGCTGCTCTGGGGCAGACTGGATGGTGGTAAACCACGTCTGTAGCCCCGGCTGCTCTGGGGCAGACTGACGGAGGAGAGGCTGCAAAACCCTCAAATCAGCCATAAGACTGTGACTAAAAATATCTTAAGACGTTTTTTTAAAAGAGTGCAGTGTCTGAGGAACCCTGAGGTGCTCGGGGAGGGTGTTCCAGAGATTGGGGGCCGCAGCGTGGAAAGCCCCGCCCCCCATGGGGAGGAGCTTTGTTCTGGGCCTCTGCTGGTGCTGTGGGGGGTTTGGAGCTCTGTGAGGTAGGGTGGGGCAGTACCATGGAGGCATTGGTGAGTGAGGAGACATGTTTTATAGTGGACTCATTGTTTGATGGTGAGCCAGAGTAGAGAACGGAGGATGGGAGTGACGTGCTCATATTTACGCCCCCTCACCCGGGCGCTGGCAGCGCTGTCCTGGAGGTGCTGGAGCCTTTGGAGACGCTTTAGTTGATAAAGGTTGCAGAGCTCTGACCTTGGAGGAGATTCAGTCTACCAGCTGTCACTGATTATTTCTCAGGAGTTTAGAGACTTCTGTAAGTCTGCAGTTAATAAAAGACTTACGACACCTTTAAGTGTCTTCAACTGTTCCTCACAGATCCTAGAATGACTGACATCTGCTGCTCTGTGCGTCCCCACTAATTATCAGTCCTTCTATTCTACCACCCTGTGTCGCATTCTGAAGGACAACCGAGCTGGAATCCTTCCACAGACATCTATCAAATAGAATCCCTGCTCTGATTCCAGGTTTTTGTTTCTGCCATCAGCGGCGTCTCTGACAGAGGGTAGAAACCCCTGTATGGAGTGGGCACATCTGGAATGTATGGACTCAGGACATCTGCACTCCTAAACCAGATGGCAGTGCTTCCTATGCGTCTCCCTGCTGCTGTTCTCACACTGATAATGATGATCTCAGGGGTCGGACATGCGTGATGTCAGCTACATCCTGGCAAGTGTCTCCACGGACTGCATGCAAACCCTCTGGGGCAGCGTCTGAAACAGTAGAGGCATTATTACAGGGTGAGCGGGGTCAGGAGCACAGCCAAGTATAACAAATATGCAAGAGATCCTTCATTTAGTCTAAAACAGACATCTGCAACCTTCAGTCTGAACATGTGGCTCTTCAGCTCCTCTGTTGTGGCTTCATCATACTTGAACACTGAATATGGAAAGAACTTTTTGATGTTTTGTTTTTTTTATTGAACAGCAAACAATCTTTCAAAGGGATCCTTATCTCACCGGGCGAGGTGACAAATTAAATTAAAAAGCTTGATCAACTCAACATTTGTCACTTTTAGAAAATCAAATTTGATAAATGTCGAGTTTCTAACCACAAAAGGCTAACTGAATAAATACATTGAGAAGAAGGGAAGACACTTTTGCTTATAGCAATATTTACATAAATACATTACATACAATAGTTTACTCAAATATTTGATCCGTGAAGAGAACATGAAATCTAAAAAGCTTAAATAGTATAAACAGCTAAAAAAAACAAACAAAGCTAAAAGCGAATAAACAAATAAATAAAAGGTAAACCTGATAGAACATTTGAAATACATGAATCACCTTGATCAATCACTGTGACCTCCTGACCTCTGCATGGCCCTCATGCCGCGGCCGCACTGAGCGGTGTGTGCCGGCGTGGGACGGGTCGGGTGTTTGTGTGTCCGCACTGACAAAAGTTGTGGATTGGACTGAAAAAAACTGACCCAACGGTTCCAAGTTCTCGTCACCCCACTGTGGAGGTACCGAGCACACCGCAGACTGACCGGAGGGTTGGATCAGTGAGTGGTCAAAAGGTGCATTAGAGGATCAAGAGGAGTGCAGCTGCTCCAGCAGCAGAACCCAGAATGATGCTGAGAATCGCTTTAAATCCATTCTACTCAAACCATTAAAACTATATGTTAAAAGATAACGTTCGTTTCATAAAACTAAGATAATATCCTCCCAACCAGAACCAGAACCTTAAGTCAATGAAAGAAAACCCATAATAACAAATAAACCTGAAAACCAATCACCTAAATAATGCACTAAATCCTAAACCCTGCTAAAACTATGTGCAACGCCTCCACTCGCTCCTCCTCCTCGTTCAGCCCAGAACCTTCTATGGCAGTGTTTGTTCAGGGGGGAATCTTTTACCTGGACACCTGCCTGAACAGCAGAGAGGGTAAGTTAAAACTTACCACTCACACTCCACAACTCACTTCCACCCACACATCAAAACATTCACAGCCCACGCAACAGCATCTAAAAGAATCAGCCAATCTTAAATACACAGAAATTGCTCAATTTATCAATTAATTGTTGCATTGCCTCCACAGCCGGCCTGACGGGGCACGCACCCAGCCGGGGGCGCGCTCCCAGCCGGGGGCGCGCACCCAGCCGGGGGCGCGCTCCCAGCCGGGGGCGCGCTCCCAGCCGGGGGCGCGCTCCCAGCCGGGGCGCGCACCCAGCCGGGTCTACAGACCGCAGCAGAAGTTTCAATAAATAAGTTAAAAACAACAATTATGTGCAATTTCTTTCTCATGTGCAAATGAGCGTCTTCTTAAAGTGCTGTGTGGTGCTCAACGTGCTGGTGAACATTAAAAGTGCTGGATGTAAAGTTAAATGATTACATGAGGAACAAACTGGCCGTCCGTTCCACTGAGGCCTCGTTTACACTCGTTTAACGTTTCACGTGACAAAAACTAATCTGTTAAAAAAAAGTGTTGCCTTTCCACTGCAGCAGCAGACACACTGACAATGTAGTTAGTATCCCAGTTGTTTTTGTAATGAAACCAACATGTGCAGAGAACAATACACTATAAACGTGAAGAAAATGGGGGGGGGGGGGCATGCGCAGTAAGAGCGCTCGTCGCCTCCATCAGTCTCTGCAGGAGGGAATAGTGACAGAGAAAGAATCTCTCCACTTTGGGAGCCGGGATAAAAACTTTGTGGAAACAGTGGATCAGAACACGGGTGTCGTGTAAACGGACCCCCCAAAAGAGAACAAAGTTTTGTGGATACACTCGTATTGGTTGTCGTGTAAACGGGGCCTGAGGCTCATCATGTGTTTGTTTCGGTAATGCAGACATGATTACCGTATTTAGATTCATCTGGTGCAGTGTGAGAGGCTGTGACTAAAGACTGAAGATCTCGCAGTGTGAAGAAGCTTTTACTTGTTTGTCCCACGAACACTGTTGCGTAATGACATTACCTGCCTTGTTCACAACCCCGCCTACATTTTAAAGGTGCTCTCTCTGGTCGGGCCGCGGGACAGGGTTGGGTCTGGGTGAGCAAAACACTGAACCCCAAACTGCTCCTAATGAATGGACGAGGCTCCTTGCCGAGGCTCCTTGCCGGCAGCCATCTACGTTGGTGTGTGAGTGGGTGAATGTGACTAACAGCAGCCGCTTTGGGAGACTGCTTGTGTGGTGAAAAGGCACTATAAAAGAGAAATCCATTGACCATTTATGGGTGTAGAAGTCCTGTTAGTTCCTAAACTTTGTTGAAGATGCGTCTATAGACATATGGTGACTCTTCAGGAACCAAGACCTGGACATGTTGACAAGGTGTGGGAGGTGGAAGGTGGATGTTTCTGCTGACACAGCAAAAAAATAAATCCCACAAACCTTTTCTTTTGCATTTTACCTTAATTACAATCGTGTGTTGCATCGATCTTCATGTTTTATTCCTCTTTATTTCCACTGGTTGGTGACTAATTGCAGGTTTTTGCTGTATGGTCATGTTCTTCTGATTGTCAGAACCTGTTGGCCACATGGACCGATAGCGTCCGTCTGAGATGGACCCAAGTTCAGTGAGAAGCGGCCAAAAAAGTCCAATATCAAAAAAATCTGGAAAAAACAACTGCCAAACATTTGTCTATGTTGTTGATTTTAACCCTTTAATTTAAGTGACTACATTGAAAAACAAAAATTCCACTTCATAAAATAGGACACATTGAATTTTTCTTCAACTTCATGATTTATGATTTATCGTATTATTGTGTACAAATGTAAGGTTAACACCGATATCCATAAACCATATTTTCTCAAAAAACAATCTAAATCTAGTTAATGATTAAATGCATTAATTTCCCTGTTTTGATTATTTGGTCATTAATGCTTTAATCGCCTGTTTAGCTTTTGACTTTACGGAGTACCTCCACCTCCACCTGCCTCCAGGCCAGAGGCAGAGGGCAGCGAAACTCTCCAGTCTGGAGCAGTTATGTGGAATTCAATGGAAAACTTTACAGTCAACAATTTGGTGAGAGTTTTGCTGGAAAAGCCTCATTAGATTTTATTATAAAACAGGAGCAAAAAAAACCCCATTAAACCAAGTGATCTGCCTGTTGGAGACAGAGCGGAGCCCAGAGGCCAATCATTTCCACATAATCTGGTCCTGTACAGTTTTATTGTCTTTTTGGCAGGAGGTTTATAAAATGATGAGATATAAGATATTTCATTAACGTTTGAGTGTCTGTCTCTCGGTGCTCTGCCACCTGATAACTTCTCCTCTAAGGATAAAGATCTAGTTAGATGCTTAGTGCGGCTGGGAGGAAGGCCATTACTAGGGGGAGGAGGAAACCCACACTGGACGAGTGGACGGATGGTATTTATGATCTTATAAGATGAAGGAATCACATTTGCCACAAGACTGCAACACAATGTGTTCTAGAAAAGATGGATCAGGTATGTTAATTCAGTGAGGCCATCGTTTGTATAATATTAAAGGGTCTGGTTCCTTTTTCTGGTTCTTGCCAGCTTTACTTCATGTTCAAAGTTTTGTTTTTTAATATCAGAAAGGTGCAGCCATGTTTCCCTGTTCTAGAGAGTGTACATATTTAGTAGCAGGGTTTTAGTAAGGGTGTGTATTATAATGTGATGGAAGGACCAATCATTCGTCTCAGTACCATTTATATAGGTTTGGATGTTTTGTGAAGATTCAACTGTAAAGTTCAGATGAATGTCAAAGACAAAAAGTTATGTTGAGAATCATGTGAACCATGGAAAATACCAATAAAAGAAGAATTAAAAAAAATAAAACTCTCCCGTATTTAAAGATGCTCTCAAGCAGCACATTATCCTTGGAGTCGGCTGTTTCCTCTCTCGTCACACCGGTTCTGCTGAGGCGTAAACGTCTGAACTCAGGTTGGACGTGTCGGAGAGTTTCCAAAACGATATTCATCATGTTCGTTTTGTCAATCCACACGTCTCTTTCAAAACTCTCCACTCTGGAACCCATTCTCAAAACAACCTCATTCTCAGGCTCCTGAGGGCTCGTCCACACAACAACGCCGTTTCATGTAAACGCATTGGGTTTTTTTGTTTTGAAAACTTTTCTTATTTTTTTTTTTTTTTGAACATCATGCATGAACATACAGAACATTTGAGGTATTTACAATTCTAAAACAAAACACTGTAATCATGGACAGGAGCAGTGCACAGATTACACTAGATTGTACAGTCTGATATACACAGTCCTTTAGAGTTGTTGTGGCGGTCCCATATTTCTCAGTATTCCTCTCCAAAAGGAGAAACCTTTGTAGTTGTAGTGGAGAAGTCCAAAGCTCCATCTTGTGAATCAGGTTTATCATGTTTTGAAGCAGTTTCATGGCGGGTTCCTCTGCAGCAGCATTTAGTTATTGCCTTTTTGCTCACAACCATAATGATCCTCAGAAGGTATGAGTCTCCTTTGCTCAAACCTTTTGGAAGAAAAACCAGAGCAACCAGCACAACAGGAGGGCTTATATGGCCGATGAACTATTGAAATATTGTGCCTTGTCAAGAGTGACGATCGTCACTACTGATCAGCTGACAGCTGCATTGTCGCTCCTCCTCATGAGACCCGGTCCATAATGCTCAGTACCTCAACGGAGGGGTGAGGAACAATTGTAACCATTGGGTATGGTTCCTTTGGTACCACCCACGACTTCTGTCCACAACGCAGGAAGTCCTGTCCTGTCCTGTCCCGTCCTGTCCTGTCCTGTCCTGTCCTGTCCTGTCCTGTCCTGTCCTGTCCTGTCCTGTCCTGTCCTGTCCCGTCCTGTCCTGTCACATGCTGCAGTGGGACCCCTCTGGTTTCAGGTGGTCTGGCTCCCTCAACTCAGGTGGCGAGGGTTACACACGCACACACACACACACACACACACACACACACACACACACACACACACACACACACACACACACACACACACACACACACATTTTCTTGACTCTGCGTTTGTCATTGTGAAAGATGCTCATGTATTTTCTGATATACACTGTTTTGAAGGATTCTTTATTGTCATACCAGTACACTGTTACATGACATGGTACGGACTTCTGTACCAAAACACCCATCTTCTAGCCCTCTTGTCGTGTTCAGGGTCACAGGGTGCTGGAGCATTTTGAACAATATGGACAGAAAATCTGAAGTAAACATGGTCACATCTGAATGTCAACGCCCTACCATCCCCCACCCACTGCCAGGCCAAACACTTAAGATAAATATAGAAATAATAATCAATTGATCCATTGATCCATCAATTCATTAGTCAGTTAATTAATTGAAAAAGGGAGATCAATGAAATGAAGGTAGGGAAGGAAAATAAATAAGAAGGGGGGGGGGTTCAATCTTTCAACTCGGAGGAAAGGTCCAGACAAGTTTACATAGCAGAGTTTACATAGTTTATAAAAGGATGAGTAAATCCTTTCTTAGTCTACAAGAAGAAGTAGTGTTGGTCATATGGTCAGAAACTGAAGGACGCATAAACTGAAGCAGTTTCTTTCAGAGAAATATTAAACTTGATATTGACAGTTCAGTGTATCGAGACATGGAGCTGCAGGAGAGCAGATTTTATCTGAAGGTCCAGTTCTGGAAAACCAGCGAACTCAGTCTTGTATAAACAAAACTTTGGTTTCATATTCTTAATGATCACGTCTTAAAACCCATTTAAAGGCCTGTTTGTGCCCAAAACATCTTAACTGTTGACAGTGCTGTTTCATGTTATAAATGTGATGAGTCATGGTATTCAGATGACTTGTACATGATAATATCGTAAAGTAAAGTAATGTGAAGTACAAAATAATCATTTATAGATCTAATGTGATGACTTTGAAAACTTTGGGCGGTTCTGTTTGGATCACACTGAGGAAATGTTCTGAGGAGTGTGCTGCTTGAAACACAATCTCTTCATTAAGAGTAAAGACTGATCTGCCTCCACCTGCAGATTAACACCAATGGATTCGTAGCGGTTTCAAAGCCTCCTCCCGAAGACCAGTACCTCGGGAAGATGCCCAGTGATTTTAAAATGATCGCAGCTTTGGTGGGAAACCTGGACAACAGTGATGGAGAAGGGAAAGTCCACTTCAGGCAGGACAGCAGCCCTGAAGTTCTGAGTGGAGCCGCTGGGCACATCAGGCGAGCTTTTCCCAGAGATGAGGGGGTGGAGCCCAGTGGCGTCCTCATCGTTACCTGGGAGAACATGGCTGCTAAAGGAACGTCTGGACCTGCCGCCAAGGTGAGTAACGGCGGGCAGCTTGTTGGAAGCAGGAGATCGTTTACTATACATTTCAAATAAGTGTTGCTCTGCGCTTTCTGATCACGCAAACCACTGCTCTGGGGCCTGATGGAGCTCCATAAAACTGTCCATAGATTAAATAAATGACAGAAAAAGGGCTAAATACGTCAAAAGTACTGACCCTAACTGCAGTTAGTGAACGTCATTAATACATCAAACCCACGGTTTTGGCAAATATATAGGAATGTATCAGCTGTGTTATCTATACTTTGAAATTGAAACAGATTTTACATTATCAGATTAACTTTAATTGATGTAAAGCTGGGTGTTCTCAATCCGGGTCCTGGAGGGCCGGTGTCCTCCTTGTTTTAGGTTCCTCCCAGTTGCAACACACCTGAATGTAATAAGACCTCGTTACTTGGCTTTTTCACACGCTTGATGATGTTATCAACATCAGATTGAGGTGTGCTGAAGCTGGGAGAGCTAGAACCTGCAGGGCACCGGCCCTCCAGGACCAGGATTGAGAACCCCCGATGTAAAGTGAATCGAAACAGCACAAGCAAGTTGCAGTACCATCGAGCACAAAAAGTACTCTTAGTAAAGTATGAAAATTGGTCATTATGAGAGGCTTTTTACAAACAGTCCAAACACTGTCTCTCTGGGAGCGTGGCATCATTTCATAACCATGAGCCAGATTATCTGACAGGTACCATGAAGCCCATCTGTGTAAAACAGGTCAACCACTAGACTTGATGAAATCCTCCCATCTGTATTTTCAGAGAAACACCTTTCAGCTGGTTGTAGCTTCTTTGGCGTCGTCCTGTAGCGCTATCCTGCTGTACCCCAGAGACGGCCTGCAGTTCTTCTCCACACCAGTTGGACAAGACAGCAAACTTCTCGAAGCTGGTTTTAATGAAGGCCTTGTTTCCGGATGGTTCTCAACCAAACAGGGAACATACTTCCGTTCTACCACCGACGAGGAGACCTCGCTCAGAGAATTAACAGAGTAAGAATTCTAACTTTCACTCAATGATGTATGAAAATGAGATTAATGTGTGAATATTTTTGAGTCTTTAGAGCTGCAGATTGTTGCTTGGTGATAAAAAAATATAGCCCTTTGCTTATTTTCTTGATAATCCAAAAAGGCCTGTCAGTGTCTGTTTCTTCTGGCTTGATGGAGGACACAGCCACTTTCTACTGTGACTGACAGCAGCCGGCAGAAATGAGTTCGCAAGACATAGAGAAAACACTTGAGTGGAAACGGTAACTCTTTTCAGGTCAAAGCTGAAAAATCTGATAATCGACAAAAACTTGGCGTAGCTATAGGTGTGATTTCTGAATGAGTCATTTAATATCATTCTGGTTTCAGATAATACGACTGTATGAAGGGAGGATGACAGGCTCAGTTTATCAGACTTTATCTGTCGTCTGAATGGTCTTTAAAGTGACAGCATCTGTATAAATGTTCATATTGTTGAATATATTGACATTGATCAATATGAAAAAATATATTGTGATCACTAATTTTACTATATCGCACAATTCTACTGCAAGTAATGAGATTAGGACCTTCAACTATGTCTCACACCAAGACAGGTCCCTACTGTGGGTCCCTGAGAACAGGTCTCGACCCCAAACATTGATCTCAATGTGTATGTTAGACTATGAAGAAGGGTTAAAGGCAGTGAGATTATTTCACCACAGAGTTTTTCCAGAAACACTTACAACAACAAGATCTGGGCAGGTCACAAAAGCTCTAATTATGATGGACTTTTACTTTACAGTTGTTGTTTTTTTTTTGTTTTTTTTTTTTTTTCTTCTTTTTCACGACCGGGGGGGAACGCTCAAAGAGAGAGAGAAGAAAAAAGAGAGAAAAAGGTTGAGGGAGGAGGGGGGATGGGGGGAGGGGGATAACATACAATATCCTTGTTGTGCTACATATATTATTTGCAGTTATCACACTGATCCAAATATTTTCCAACTGTTTTTGGATTAAACCAGCCTGAGCTGCTCTATCTAGACAGTAAGAGGATTTCCTAGATTAACCAGCCTGAGCAGCTCTATCTAGACAGTAAAATGATTTCTTAGATTAACCAGCCTGAGCAGCTCTATCTAGACAGTAACATGATTTCTTAGATTAACCAGCCTGAGCAGCTCTATCTAGACAGTAAAATGATTTCTTAGATTAACCAGCCTGAGCAGCTCTATCTAGACAGTAACGTGAAGCAGGAACATGAATTAACAAAGAAGCAACAACAAAAGAGGAACATGATTTTTAAAGTTTGAGCAAATGATGAGAGAGAACAAGCAACTTCAGAAGCACCTTTCGTGAGGAGTGGAAGTGTGTGTGTGTGTGTGTGTGTGTGTGTGTGTGTGTGTGTGTGTGTGTGTGTGTGTGTGTGTGTGTGTGTGTGTGTGTGTGTGTGTGTGTGTGTGTGTGTGTGTGTGTGTGTGTGTGGTTTGTCCACTGGGTGTGACCGGAACTGCTGTGGGGGGACCCGTGGCGACACCCCGGGGTCCGACGGAAGCCCCCCAGGCCCGGGGAGACCCCAGCGAACCACCCCAGAGAGCCACGTCCCCGCCCAAAAAGCACCCGACGGAGAATGCAGAGAGGAATCCCCCCCAGCAAGAGGGGCCCACAAGAGAAGGATAAAGGGCACAGGGCCCCAGGCCCCGACCCAAGCCGCCAAGCCGAGAAAAAGCCGGAGCAGGGCCCCCGGGCCGAGCGGGTCGAGAGCCCCCCCAACCCCGGCGGCGAGTCCCGCCGCACCCCCGGGAACAGGCCCACCCACCGCCCCCCCCCAACCCGGCAAGGCAGAGACGGCCCCAGCCGCCGCGCCCCGGACCAGCCCCGCCCCCAGACCCAGGAAAGCGAAGGCCGGCGCAGGCCCCGGTCGGAGGACAGTCAACTCTACACCCCCAGGAGCCTCATATCCCACCCGCCGCATGATCCTCCCCCCCGGTTTTAATTGAAATACCCAACCCCTGACCCACCCCCCACAGACACCCACAGTGATGACTCTCGCCCCCCCAGGCCGCCGGCCGGGCCCCCACCCGGCCACCGCGGTGTCCTAACCTCCACCAATCCAACAGCAAATGGAGAAGGAGCACCGCGCCCCAGCCCCCCCACGAGGGGGGGCTGGGGCGCGGTGACGGGGCCCGGGGCGGGACCCCAGCGGGAGGTGCTGGGGGGAGCCACGTCTCCCGCCCTTCCCCTGCCCTATATGTGTGTTGGATGTATGTAAGGGTGTGTCTTTGTGTTTTGAAGAGGTGGATGCAATGTGTGTGTCTATGGTGCGGTTTAAAATTGGGGGGTAGCGGGGCCCGGGCGTTCTACCGCTGACAAGCGGCAGAACCCCGAAAGCGGCTTACCCCCTCAAGACCCTGCGTGACTAAGTGTGGTTAAAATTGTGGGTGGTGCAAAGTCGGGGGAGGACCCAGACCGCAGTTAAGTAGCCCGGACCCCCCACCTAGGCACCGCCCCACTGTTCCCTATTGTGGAGTAATATAAGGTGAGGTAAGGCAGGGAGGGTTCTGAGGGAGGGGGTTACTTTACAGTTGAATAGAAAGAAAGCTGAACTTCCAGAGCAGATTAATCCCCGTACTGCGAACCCAGGTAGTCCACCCTGACCCCAAGGTAGAGGCAGAGAGTCAATGTTATGTTTTCTTTGTTCTATTAAAAGAAAAGTAAAGCTAGTTTAAGAAATGTTTCCAAACTACACCTTTTTTCAAGCTGATCCTGGCAATGATTTTGATTATTTTCTGTTCCAATTCAGAAAGACAAACTCAGCTAAAAATGGAGTCTGGGTGTACGAGATTGGTAGTTCACCGTTCTTCATCGCCATCACACCAGGAATGGTCACGACTTCGCCTGAGGATGAGGAGGAAACTGAACCTCCTGTCACAATGTTGCCCAGGCAAATAGATGGACCACAGGAGACGAGCTCAGCAACTCCTGAACCTCACAGAGAAACCACTAAAGCAGTGCCAGAAAACGAAAACGGCACCCCAACGGAGGTTCTCAATGAATACCAAACCACCCCCCCAGAATCTGAGACCATGTCACCAGAATACAATGAACCGGAAGACAAACAGTGGGATTATGAAGAACCTGAGGACATAGGCGAAGAATACCCCAAATCACAGACTGCAGCACCAACATCCAGCAGCCCAGAGACTGTTCACCAAAGATACCCAGACCAAACCGAGAACACTGACCCAATCTATGAAACCATGAAACCAAGATACACCATCCGTCAACCCAGTAAATCCAGAATCTCTCATCCTGACCAGATCGAGCCTCAGTACAGCGACCCTCAACCTGTCCAACCCGGGCCTCCACACCTGCATCCCCAGCATCCACACATTGTTGTGGTGGAGGAGGATGAAGATCTGGATGTGAATGGTAATGTAGGAATGGTTCTTCCCCACACTTTCCAGAAACCATGTTTAATGGATGCTTTTGTGTTTTTTGGTTATTATTCACAGTGTTTGCATACAATCTGGAGACGTGTGCACACAACAGGCACAAATGTTCAGCGTTTGCTGACTGCAGAGATTACAGTGACGGATACTGCTGCCACTGTAGACCAGGTTACTACGGTAACGGGAAGGACTGTGTTGCAGAAGGTAAGAACCAGTTTTAAAAACCATACCTGTGTGTGTGTGTGTGTGTGTGTGTGTGTGTGTGTGTGTGTGTGTGTGTGTGTGTGTGTGTGTGTGTGTGTGTGTGTGTGTGTGTGTGTGGGGGTGTGTGTGTGTGTGTGTGTGTGTGTGTGTGTGTGTGTGTGTGGGGGGGTGTGTGTGGGGGGGTGTGTGTGGGGGTGTGTGTGTGTGTGCGCGCGCGTGTGTGTGTGCGTGCGTGCGTGCGTGCGTGTGTTATATGAACCAACATCTAAAGTTGACTCATTTGTTAAGTGTAAACCCAGATATAAGCAATGAAACTGTATAACACAGGTTGTTGTTATTTGTGTCCTCTAATGCAGACATGTCCAAACTTTTCTCACGAGACTTAAAAAAAGTCCCTAATTACATTTTTTAAAGGAAAAAGATTTGCCTCTATGGTGATAGCTCTGGATATATTTATACTAAAAAGCTTTGAGCCAGAAGTTATAAAATCATTTCTTCTGTTATTTTATTTCAAACTGAGCCAGACACCAAGAGCTGTGATTGGGCCGCATGCTACGCATTCATATATTTTGTTAGTGCTGTTTTGACTGTGAATACATGTTTAGATAGATGGATGGATTGAAGGATGGATGTACAGATAGATAGATACTTTTTTCATCCCCATGGGGAAATTCACAGTTTCCACAGCATCAGCACATAACAGAACAAAGGATTACAAGATGATTAAGAAGGAGATATATACAATAGTGTCTAGCTCAGGGGTGGCCAACCAGTCAGGGAACAAGAGCCACAAACAATATGGTGGGACTACAAAGAGCCACCTCATACAAATAAACTCCCTCTCTCACACAAACACAAAATCACATAAAAGGAAAATACATACACAATGTATGATACATCTCCATATGGAAATACAGGAGTTAGACAACAGTTGGCAAGGCGTGGATTTACAGCATTAACAGGAATAGTTTCACCTCCACATGCAGCCTACACAAATGTACAGGGGCCGTCTGTAAACTGCAAAACCGCTACAGCGAAGACAAATACTGCAAACCATATAAATACTATCAAACCATGTACTGTAGTTTGATCAAGTGAAGGCTGCAGTGACTTTAACACTGCAGTGAATACCCGTCATGTTAAGTATTTTTGTAGATTCTGTCTTTGCTTTTGCAGCAGTTTGTAATTTGCAGACGGTCCCTGCACTCTGTCACACAGCCGGCTGCTCATAGAGAACAAAGTTGTTTCTGTTGCTCTAAAGACGGATAGTTTGGACAAAAATGAGCTTGTAGCATGTTGCCTCCCTCACACAGATGGGAAAGAGGCGTCCTCTGTGTGTTGATGACGTTTTGTTAAAGTTTTAATGATGCCGGAGCTTTAGGGAGCTGCTCTCAGCAGGTTAACTGTGTCTGGGTCGAATCCACCAATTAACTCCAACTTCCTCGCCGACCTGCTCCGTGTGGCGGATCTGCAGTGTTGTTCTCCCGTCGGTATCTTGTTCAGGCAGCTTTTGTGTTAAACTCTGTGACAACGTGATTGATAGGGATGTTGCGCTCATGATGCTGTGAGTGATGCGTTGAGGCGCTTGTTAAAAAAATCCGAACTGTAAGTTTCTCAGGAAAACTTTTTATAGCTGGAAAGCTGCACGTCGATAGTTTCAGTTAATGGATCCAAGAGCCGCTGGCAGGAGGGAGGAAAGATTTCCTCAGTGAAGCAGGACAACGACAGCCGCCTGTCACTGAAGCTGCTCCTTTGCCTGGATGGTACTGGACAGTGGATGCAGTGGTTGTCCTGGTCTTTACAAAATCCACACTGTCCCCTTAATGGTGACAGGCGCCGGTTGTGGCCTTGATCTCCTGAAGTCCACCACCTTTTCTTTGGTCTTGGTGGTGTTGAGGAGCAGAAATCAGGAAACTTTTTTATGTTTGCTATAAAACAACAAGGTTGGAGTCGCACCATGTTACGAAGTCCCCAATCACTTTCCTGTACTCCTCCTCCCGTCCACCACTTATACGCCCCACGATCACAGTATTGTCCACAAACGTCTGCATGTGGCAGGACTCCTGGTTATATTTAAAGTCCAATGTGTAAAGGGCGAACAGGACCGGAAATAGCAGAGTCCCCTGCAGGGCTCCGGTGCTGCTGACCACGGTGTCAGGCCTGCAGTCCCCCAGTTGTACATACTGAGGTCTGCCTGCCAGGCGGTCCGGTATCCAGGCGGTCTAGTTTCCACACCACCAGGCGGTCCGGTATCCAGACCACCAGCCGGTCCGCTATCCAGGCCACCAGGCGGTCCGGAATCCAGGCCACCAGGCGGTCCGGAATCCAGGCCACCAGGCGGTCCGGAATCCAGGCCACCAGGCGGTCCGGTATCCAGACCACCAGGCGGTCTGGTATCCAGACCACTAGGCAGTCCGGTATCCAGACCACCAGGCGGTCCAGTTT
Organism: Lipophrys pholis; assembly: GCF_963383615.2. Lineage (NCBI taxonomy): Eukaryota > Metazoa > Chordata > Actinopteri > Blenniiformes > Blenniidae > Lipophrys > Lipophrys pholis. The sequence continues at coordinate 33,026,518 of NC_137628.1, forward strand.
CCACACCACCAGGCGGTCCGGTATCCAGACCACCAGGCATGTGTTTAGACCCATCTCTTTTAGTTTGTGTCCCAGGTTCGGGGGCTGGATGGTGTTAGAAGTGCTGGAGAAGTCCAAGAATGTGATTCTCACAGCACCACTGCCCCCGTTGAGGTGGGAGGGGGATCGATGCAGCATGTAGATGATGGGATCCTCCACTTCCACCTTCACCTGGTAGGCAAACTGCAGAGGGTGGAGGGAATGATGGACATGTGGTCTCAGAGGGTGTAGCTGCAGCCTCTCAATGGTCTTCATCACATGTGATGTCAGAGCGACTGATCCGTAGTGGTTCAGCTCTTCAGGTCGTGGTTTCTTCGGCACTGGGATGATGCAGGAGGTTTTCCACAGCTGAGGGATCCTCCCTTGCTCCAGGCTGAGGTTGAAGATGTGCTGGGTCTCTGAGGGTCTCCCAGCTCCATCGCACAGGCCTTCAGCAGTCAGACACTCTATCGGGACCTGCCGCCTTGTTGGGATGTAGCGTCCTCTGCTCTGGGCTGCCGTTGATCTTTGGTGGGGGAGCGATCCCCTCTGTGCAGGCATTGGCAGGGGTGGGGGTGGAGAGGGGGGGGGGAGTCGTCTGGTGCGAGAGTGAGTGAAGGAGGTCAGACCTGTTAAAGACGTTGTTTAGGAGCTTTGCTCTCTCCTCCCCTCCTCGAGCTGCAGCCGGTAGTCATGTTCATTCCATATTACACCGCTTTCATGCTTTTATTCTGAAACTTCTGCTCCAGCTTCTTACTGTACTGCTCCTTCACCTCTCTGAGCCGGACCAGGAGCTCCTTCTGTGCTGGAGCTCCTGCTCCTTTAAAGGTTCTTCTTCTTCTGCTTCACAAGGCCTTGATGTCAGTTGTGATCCAGGGCTTGTTCGGGTTAAGGTTAGTCCAGTTCTTACTGGAACCGCAGTGTCCATGCAGAAGTTGACGTAGTCCGTGGTGCAGCTACCAGCCGCCTCTGAGTCCTTGCAGTCCTGCAGTACATCCCAGTCCGTTGTTTCAGAGCAGTCTCTCAGAGCCTGCTCTGCCTCAGGACACCACTTCCTGAATGAGTGAGTTGTTTTGGGTAGCGTCCTCACTCTCGGAATGTAGTGCGGTTGCAGCAGGATAAGATTGTGGTCTGCTTTCCTCGGTGCAGGCAGTGGGGAGGCGCTGTATGGATCTTTAACATTTGCATCCAGCAGGTCAATTTGTCTGTTCCTCCTGGTGTCCATTGAAGTCCATCATTGAAGGCACCGCAGGCTTGTAACGCCACTACCTCACTAGCCGCTTAGCCCTTAGCATAGCGCCGGCTTTGCAGCCGTGGAACGGCCTCCTTACATCGTCCGGAATATACGGGACCATACTGGCATGGGCCATTGCCTTCAGTCTGTGAAGTTGGCTCCTTGAATAAACAAGGTTTAGTCATGTTGTAATCCAGATCCATAGGATATAGCATAAGAGTAACAGGTTGCGTAAGACGTACGTAAAATACGTAAAGTCCGCTAAAAATGTAGAAAAAACCAAAAGAATCACGGAGAGCTGCTGAAGGGCTACCACTCGGGTCGGCGCCGGAAGTAGAAGTTTAGGTCATATGAAGGTTTCCTAAGCACCGACTCTAAAGAACTGTTGTGATTTAATAACTGTGTTTTCCAGGTAAACCCCAAAGGATGAACGGGAAAGTCAACGGCAGAGTTTTTGTAGGGAACTCGGGATCACCAGTGGAGCTACATAACAACGATTTGCACTCCTACGTTGTGACCAACGATGGACGAGCCTATGTAGCCATCAGCAGCGTCCCCGACAGTGTGGGCCCCTCCCTGCAGCCTCTGTCCTCGCTTGGGGGAGTCATGGGCTGGGCCTTCGCCCTGGAACAGCCAGGCTACCAGAACGGCTTCAGTCTCATTGGTGAGGTTCACATAGCGTGTGTGTGTGTGTGTGTGTGTGTGTGTGTGTGTGTGTGTGTGTGTGTGTGTGTGTGTGTGTGTGTGTGTGTGTGTGTGTGTGTGTGTGTGTGTGTGTGTGTGTGTGTGTGTGTGTGTGTGTGTGTGTGTGTGTGTGTGTGTGCGCGTGGTGGCTGGCCAATAGAGGGCGCCAGGGTGCCGCCCTCCCTGGGATCTTGAAGGAGATTTATTTTGACAAAATATATTAATAAACTGTAATTCTGTTGAAATATGTTCCTGCTAACAAACTAACAATGGGTCCTGAGTGTATCTGCTTCATTTTGTACAGATAATCTTCTAAAAAAGAGAGGATTTCTTGATTTCTCTCTCTAGCAGTGTGTGCATGACGAGCTTGGGGCGACTTGAACTCCGCCTCAGGGAGGCGGGGCTTAGGAGCGATCTTACCAATGACTGTTTTATCACAATTGAATCAATAAGGGTCTTTTCATGTCCGAGACTTGGGGCAACTTTTAAAGAGCGCAGAGCTCAGTGATTGGCTGAAAGTCACTTCTGGTTGGTTCTGGTGTTTCTACCAGATGTTGAGACGAAGACAACAAACAGTGAGTCTCGGATTATTAGTTATTATTATTATTATTATTATTATTATTATTCAGTTTGATTATTAACTCTGTCACTTCTCTTCTAATTCAGTGTTTGAAAGGAGAAATTTGGCTGAAAAGCTGCAGGTCAGGTTCACCTTTCTCTATGGTAGTGATTTCTAGATTCACACAAACAGAAATGTGTTCAGAATTTTGCAAATGTGTCCAGGTTTGTTAATGTTTATAAATCTTTAGATATGATCTTAGTTATTAATGACTGAAAATCGAAGAGCTTAAAAAAAGCAGTTTATTTTGCACTTCTTTTTTTGAGGTTTGAATTGATGTGTTGTTTGAAAATAAACCTGATAAACTTTTAGTTTCACTAAACTCAGACTAACTGTCATTTCCAGTAAACCAGCAACAAAATATTCATTTTCTAAAAGAGATTAATGAAGCTTCTGCTTGTATTTGTTTACTAGTATGTTAATAAAAGAGTCTTAATAAGTGTCTCTGCTCACTAGATGTTTAAAATAACTAGAGGTTTCACCACTAGGGGGCGTCTCTCAATCTAAAAAAGGCAAAATTGTTGTCATGTGGTTTATAAACGCTCTGTATTTAAATGAAGGTAACATTGGCTGAAATTAAGTAATAATGAAGAGCCAACCTAAGAAATTGATCACCAAGCGCCACTGAGCTATTATATATATATATATACTGTATATATAAAATCATGAAGTTTAATGACACTTTAAAGGGTTGCACTTAGACATGGAAGTCGAACAGCCTTTCACATAAAATTGTAACCGTAACTTGTAACTGATTCTGGTTCCATTGACGGTTGAATGTTTCACCTTCTTCCTACTTGTTTGCATCCTCAGTTCAGAATCTCATTGGTTTGCAATCTTAGCGCCTCAAAGTACCTTTGCAAGTGGATATGTCAGCAGATAATCCTACTTTTAGATACTTTGCATTTGCAAATCCTCGGCCTGGTGCACAGACGACACCTTTTCACACTCTGGCTGTTTCAGGTGGGGTGTTTTCCCGGCAGGCTGAGGTCACCTTCCAACCCGGTAATGAGCGTCTCACCATCAAGCAACAGTTTGAAGGGATCAACGAACACGACCACCTGGTGGTGAACACTGAGCTCCACGGGCATCTGCCTCACATCGTACCGGGATCGTCTGTCCAGATTCACTCCTACAAGGAGATCTACCACCACAGCCCAAACTGTAAGTACAACCCCGGGGGACAGTAGTGTTCAGACGTGGTCGGGTTCACCAGAAGTTACCAAACATTTTGGAGCGTTATGGCAAAGAAATCTGAGACACAATATGGGAGACGATGAGTCAGAAAGTCAAACAGGTTGGAAAAGCAGAACTCTGGGAAAGATTCTGTGGCCACAACTTATCAACAACAGCTTCTTATTTTCTTGTAGTCTTCAGTTTTAATGCCCCATTGGCAGAACACTGACTCTCCCTGTATCACTGGTTAACAGACGATGGCCGAGATGTAGTAAGCCCCTGGAAGAGAACACATCCTCCTGCTACAAGAGAGAGTTCATTAAGAGGTTTTGGCTGGGTATGGGACAGACGTCCCTGACCTGGCAGCTTCAATAGATCGCATTGATTTATTCTGTGACTTGTACCCAAAAGAGAAGAATCAGAGTGTTTTTAGGATCCCACCTCCTTCCTGCTCTTTGTACAAAGGGGAGTTTGTTATTTCTAATGTTAACATTAACATCTATGAATGAAGACACATTTATCAAAATGTTGACGTTATAATCAGCGTGACACAATAACAATGGGGAAATACTACGAACAAATCAACAAGTGTTTTTATGAATTTAGAGATTGTTGAGTGACTTTTTATTTTGTCTTCAGAAGTTTATTATTTTAAAATATTCTGGCATTTTGACTTCTGTGTACATGTGCTGCTTTTGACTTTCCTTGAGGCTTTTGTATTATTGCACCTGTTTGTTCAAGTTGAAGAAGCTTCATTTACAATTGATAATACTGAAACAACGGGTCTATCGTGTCTGTCTGAAAGTGGATGTTCTCCCCTCCTCCCAGTGATCACGTCCTCTTCCAACCGAGAATACACCGTCACCACTCCTGATGGGAACCTTGAGAATAAAAGCTACCAGTGGCGTCAAACCATCACTTTCCAGGGCTGCTCTCACGATGACACCAGCATGGCACCGTCCACCCAGCAGCTCAGTGTCGACCAGATCTTTGTGATGTTTGATGCTGGAAACCACCTGATCCGATACGCTACGAGCAACAAGATCGGCTCCATTCACAGTGAGTATGAACACCACGTCTAAGACTACAAAATACTATGAATGAAATACTATGAAGACAATATAATGAGCCCACATTTTATCCCCGTTAGAAATTGAGAAGATTGAAAAGAACCATTTCAGCTTCAGCATCTGGAGTGTTAAGATGATCAGTTCTTCACCAATCTGGGACAAACCGGGTTTTGTGTGTGTGTGTGTGTGTGTGTGTGTGTGTGTGTGTGTGTGTGTGTGTGTGTGTGTGTGTGTGTGTGTGTGTGTGTGTGTGTGTGTGTGTGTGTGTGTGTGTGTGTGTGTGTGTGTGTGTGTGCGTGCGTGCGTGCGTGCGTGCGTGCGTGCGTGCGTGCGTGCGTGCGTGCGTGCGTGCGTGCGTGCGTGCGTGCGTGCGTGCGTGCGTGCGTGCGTGCGTGCGTGCGTGCGTGCGTGCGTGCGTGCGTGCGTGCGTGTGTGTATTTTGGGTGACTGGTTTCTTTAACACCGTCAGAGAAGTGGAGTAGTTCTTGTGTTTTTGATGGATCAGATTACAGAGGGCGGGTCTTCTGTGGAGTCCCCGTCAGTCAAGATGACAGACGAGCTGATAGTGCGGTCCTGAGTAGTGTTATGGGTGTTATTATTTGAAGGAATGCACTAGTGCATACCTCCAGCCGTTCAATGCCTCAGCTGTGTTTGCAGTGGGACATCAGAGGAAGATAAACAGAAATCTGAGCCTGGCTGTTGTTCCTGTGCTGTGAGAGTGGAGGCAGGGGGTGGAGGTCAGCGGACTCATCCCAAACCTTTAGGTTAGCTTCAGACCTGAAGGACGTTATAACTCGTCTGATTGACTTCTGACAGCAAATAAAAAGGCCAAAAGCAGTTTGGTTCTTTCAGGTCTTTAACTTTGTGCTTCGTGATTCAGGCTGCGGTTCTGAAAGAATGATCCCACCCAGTGACGGGAAAATAAAACCTTCCAGTTGTGTTGTAGAAGATCCTGACAAAGGGAGAGGGTAAGAGTGCAGGTGGGGGTTGTTGATAAAGGCACTCAGGGGTTTCTCAGTCACATAAGCAAACAACACTCAGCGGGATTTGTTGGCAACAAGTAGAACATCTGGATCACGTATGACGAGAAACTGCATAATGGGAACAAGGGAACATTTATAGGAGAACATTCATAGGGACAATAAAACGGCTTCTCCAAATCACCATTGTGTCATGTGGTCCTGAGGATACAGGTTTCAGGATGGAAACTAACCACTGAGCAGAGCTCACTGAGCACAGAAGGGAGAATATTGAAGAGCTTCAGGCCAACGCCACGGGGAGGAGGCTGTTTTAACCATGTCCTCAAGTGGTGCTGGATTTTAACTATTTGTAATGTGTGTGTGTGTGTGTGTGTGGGGGTGGGGGTGGGGGTGGGGGGGGGGGGGGGGGGGGGGTAAACTTCAAATGAAGCCCAATGGTAATCAGGTGACTGCAGCCCTGTCATTAGTCTGATATTATATTAGTATCTTCTAACATTGATCAAACTTCTTTACCAGTAAAACTGATGACATTCTGAGAGCGTCATCGTTTGAGGGCAGATGTTTTGCTGTGGTGTGCGCCGGGCCGTGGACATCAGGGCGCTAAATAACTGATGAAGACAAAAACAGCCTAAAAACATTAGCTATTAGCATGTTGCTGAGAAAGTTAGTAAGCTAATAAGCTAGCCAGAGCCCAACCAGCCATGTAATACTGCAATATGCCACCAGATGGTGCAGCGAGTCAGTTTGACATACGGCACCATTAATAAGGTATTTTCCTCATAAATATTTCAGATTGTCCAAAAATAAACATCAAAGGAAAAAAAACCTTTCAACATGAGTGTGGGACACATGGGCTTTGTATTTAATATGAATTTACTGTCTTTCACAGCTCGTCAGTATTTATTCTGACTTGAACCTCCCGGTAGAGAACATAAGAACAGCTGAGCAGTACCCTGAGTGTGGACTTTAATTGTCCGTTCAGACAGACTGCTTGTCTGAATTCTTTTTCCATCTCCTGTCAGGCCTCCTGGAGCAGAATCCGTGTTTCACTGGTCATCATGGCTGTGACATCAGTGCCGTGTGCAGACCTGGCGAGGGTCTCCAGTTCACCTGTGAATGTACCACTGGTTTCACTGGAGATGGACAACAATGCCAGGGTGAGAAAACACTTTCTTTGGCATACAGTTAAATTAAACTCTTAAACTATTAAACTCTATGGGCATCAGTTATCAAAAACAAAACAAAATCAGCAATGAAGTATATGAAGTCTAATGATGGCTAAACCAAAGAATTAGCGTGGCAGTTATGAGAATGCATTTATTAGAAAACACACACACACACACACGCACACACACACACACACACACACACACACACACACACACACACACACACACACACACACACACACACACACACACACACACACACACACACAGAGCATGTGATTTTGTAGATTGATTTCATGCCAGAAACGTCTCATCTCCTTCTCTCTTCTGTTGTTCGAAAAAAATCTTTCAAAGAAAAAGAAAAGTTGAACAATACAGTAAGACAGAGTAAAACATCTAAACATTTCTACGACCTTTAAATGAAACTGAAATATAAGTAATTTTGCTTGTTGATTTGGCTGAAAAGTTATTTGGAGAAGAGGAAGCAGTTTATGAACGTGGGACTCTGAAGGACTATGGATAGTGTGTGAACTTTAACCCCGGGGTCAGTGTTGGGACCTAAACTCTTTATAATGTACATCAATGACATTAGTAAAGTATCTGAGCTGGTGACATCTGTATTATTTGCTGATGACACAAACATTTTAGGAACAGGTGAGGATTTACAGCAACTTTTGGACTTAATCACCTCAGAGCTAAAGAAAATGTAATTATGCTTTTACACAAATAAATGAGTATTAAATCTCTGTAAAATAAAAATCCTGATTTTGAGAAATTATAAACTAAATGATCAGATAACGGTGCTGAAAGAAGGTGTAGATATAAAGAGGGTGAATCAAAACAAATTTCTTTGGGAAATAACTGATGACACAATTTGCTGGAAACCTCAAATAAAACATAAAACAAAAAGCAAATTGCAGGAGTGCTGCTTGGGTGGAGAGAAAAGTGTTCCTCTGGTGCTCTTCAGTGTAGGGATCCAGGTGAAATGTATAAGATGTATGCATGTTTTTATTAGACTGGCAAAGTACCAAACTTATAAAATATAAAACATCCAAAACAAACAATCCAGAAGCACCTCGATCCTGGACAAAGATCAGAAATCACTTTACATTCTTTATAATTCACTGGTTTTACCTTATTTAACTTACTGGGTGGAGGTTTGGGGAAACTCCATCTCCAACTTCACTACAAAGACTTGTCAAAAACTATGTTGGTTTTCATGATCACACCCATCCACTATTTTTACAATCCAGAACCCTGGAAAAGCTGCTCAAGCATTGAGCATTGAGCCGATACAGACACATTGGTGGGATTCTCCTCAATCTCAGAATATTCTATTAATGGAACAAACCAGCTGTAAAAGCTCTGTTTTTCAGTATCGGCCAGCAAGGCCCCTCTAATTACTCTGCATCAACCGCTCTGCCAAACTGTCAGATCGAGTACATATTAGTTAGACCTGCCCCCTTTCAAACCAACACGAGATGACCTCACGATATGGAGGACTCCTCCCATATCACTCAGGATGAGAGTTACATCAAGAGTCAGTCCATCCATCCATCCATCCATCCATCCATCCATCCATCCATCCATCCATCCATCCATCCATCCATCCATCCATCCATCCATCCATCCATCCATCCATCCATCCATCCATCCTCCACCATGCGGCCCCTGTTGCAGGAGCACAAACTGTTTTGCCACTAAAAGGCTCTCAGTCATATAATATTGTTTGCTTTAGCTGCTGGACAGGACGAGGGGAAAAAGAAAAAGTAAAGTCTACACACAAT